>NC_060253.1:70282012-70592382 GCF_921293095.1 Ischnura elegans | reverse complement strand
AATAGATTGCATGACTTGTAGTGTGGCCTACTAACCTATGTAAAACCTACTGCATGTTTCTGAATTTCTATTCTATATTCTATTTCTAACAGCATATAGTAGTATAGTTTGTTATTATACGGGACGTTTCTTGGACGGTGTGGTGTGCATGTGGGAGTCCAAATGCATGCTGCATGCTGGTGATTGATCACCCCCTGCCAAACACCCTAGAGGTGGCTCGCAGGGTAATTTGTAGATGTAGATGTAGATATAAAAATGTTACAAATGTGGCTCTGTTACATTCTGCAAGCGGGGGCGTGCCCCTTGTGCATATGTATTATATTCTAACGGTACTGATTACTATTAATATACACGTTCTCTATTTTAAGCATACGTTTTATCAATATGATAGAACTAATATTGGGTTTTTCATGGGAATTGCGTGATATCCGCTTGAGATGTCTCGCAGATGATCGTGTAGATATCTCACTGCCTCCGATTGCTACAGCAGCCCCAATGCACGATAAAGTATATTTTATCATATTTTACTCATTAACGATGTTTCATTTCCCTTTTACAGTTATCTATTACAATCGACACTGGATCTAAGGGATTTGAGTTGGTCGGCGAATTCGGATGGTCCCTACGATTAGATGAAATAGATAATTTTGTTCCACCAACTTCTGTCGCTGGACCGCAAACTTCCGATGACGAGGTATGTCAATTGTTCTCTTTATGTTTTGACTTCTTCTCTTCTGTTGTAACTCTATAATTATGGAGAATATTTAACATCCTCCCAGGGTGGATGTAGATTGTACTTGAATGAATGAACGTATCAATGAATTACAGGGTCGGAGCTCTAGCATAGATCATGCAGATTTATTTATTTAATGCATTTTTTGATGAAATGCACGAGTTTGACACATCTATCAGGCAGTTAAAACACCTTGGAGGTGGGTTGCAGGGTATTATATTTAGGTACTACTTGGACATTATTTTACGACATGATGAAACAATGAGCTTCACGAATGGTGTCCCTCTTATGCATTTTTTTTCCGTGGATACGACTAAAGGACTATTCATGTGTATTTATTTATCAGTATGGTAATCTTAACGTAGAGACTATAGTATTTTTATAGCATACTTAACTCACGGAAATGATTTTCAGACTGTGTATGCGCTCTGAGATGATATTTTTTTTAACATCATCTCAGAGCGCATACAGTTTTTTTCACGTTACTTATCACTGTTTCAGTTATCGCCTTCAATGAAAACGTGTGCTCCTGCTTATTCTGAGCATGTTGCGGAGTTATACTTCCTCCCTAACGACGAAGATGCGTTTTGCAGGGTACTTAGTGCATTAATGTTTATATCGATAGTCCAATGTCCTCAAGGGTGGAATCTTGAATACCATTCCGGGGCGAAGTAATGCTACCGCAGCCAGACACGAAATCGATATGTGGCGAGTTTATCAGCGTACGCATTACACACTTTTTCTCTACCAATGCATTTAGTACGTGCGTGTCTTTCGTGCGCGTCACTCATTTTTTTCTCATACTGCATCCCTTCCGATTTATAGTCAATTTAATTCGGTTTAAATTCACTCCCTGCTTTTCTTTTTCCGCATTCTTTAATATTATCTTCAGCCGCCAGGCCTTCGGGTATGTTCATCTGATAAAATCTATTTTGCAATTCGTGCGTATTGATATCCTTTTTCGTCCATTGGCTAGTCACAATCCATACAAAGGGATAGCTGGATAAGAGGGTGAGAAGTCCCCACTCCGGGATTTTTTCCGACCTTAGGGCGTGCGATTTGGGATCAGATAGGACTTACTTCCCCACACGCTAGAGGTCCACCAGCTCCGGTTGCCTCGAAAATACGATTTTCACTCTTTTAGAGATATCACGATCAAGAAAGCTTCTTGACCGTGCCCTTGTGCCATCTCTTCACACTTTTCCTCTTTATACACTGTTCATAGTATTCGTTAATATTGAATGACGACTTTGCTTAGTGACTTAGCTGCCGAGCAAATGAGTATTTTAGCAGTTGATGTATTATTTTGAGATGTTGATTAGCCGTCGGAAGAATTCGTTTATAATTTTACGCCTTTTTATTAACTCTGTAATCCTTAGGGAGACAATAGTACAGAATAACTTCTTAAGGCGAAAATATAATATATATCCTATTCTTCCATTCTCTCGTAATTTTAAATTAGAGGACGCGGAAGTTGCCGCTCATTTTACGTGATTTGGAGACATTTGAGATCTGGTTTAATAACTTGTTTGGGGAAAGTATTTCGTCGAGGGAGGGAATCACACGCAAGAATGAAAAACTGCAGAGAATATATTTGAGATCCAAGGCCGTGGGGAAGCAGGGACACTCTTGGCATGACGACATCAACAGCATGTGGTTTGAGGCATCCGATTTTTCGCCACAAAGGGCACAAGAAAATAATGTATCATAAACGGAAAGATACTGGTCTCTTTATTCATCAAATCCTATTACAATCGTAAAAAAATTTGGTAAAGGATCCTTCTCTATCGTGAAAGGTTATTCAGGTTTTCCACCGGGTCAGGTTCTCCATAACGGCCCACGCTTCGATAAGACTTGACATACCCTGATGACGATGGCCGACTCGTTCATCGAAACGTCGCGTCGGCCGTGATGGAGAACTTGACCCAATGGAAATCCCGAATAGCCTTCCTCGATACAATATGCCAGGAAGGCCTGCAATGAGCCTTCTCTAATTAATCCCCATTTTGCTCATCAGTATTTACCTGCCAATATTTCCTCCGCGAGAGATCGGGGGATTGTGAGGGGGCGGGCCGATTGGTTCGATTGTTCTGTGGACGGCGTCGCCTGCTCCAGCCGAATTGTCTCCATCCCTAAGCGGCCGAAGAGGAGGAGGACCGTGTGGCGGAGGGCCCCATCGCCTCCGCCGCATCTCCCGCCGCTGTGGAAGTGGCCGGCGCTCTACATGCTCGAGGCCTTGCTCTTCTGCGCTCGCGAGGACCCGAACGTCAGCGTCACCCTGGCACTCGATATGCACGAGACCGATAGCGTCATCTCCAGGTGGGTATAACTTATAACCTACTCAGGAGTAGGGGTTCCAGTAATTATTATTATTCATCTACATCTACATAATACCCTGCGAGCAACCTCTAGGCTGTTTGGCAGGGGGTGATCAATCACAAGCATGCAATTGGACTCTCACATGCACACCACACAGTCCAAAAATCGTCACGCATAACTACTAAAAATTATACTACCAACAAATTATACTACCAATTGTCATTATTCTTATCATCTCTTAATTATTACAAGTAGGCTATTGGCCTGGTGTTAACATGAACGTACGATGAAAAACAATAGGAAACATTATAAGAAACCATTGGTCCCTACTTCTTCAGCCGCTTTTTAAAAATATGCAATTTTTCGGGGAGGGCTAAAATAGTTAAAGTAAAGGGCTAAAAATAGTTTTGCTGGTAGATCATTCCAGTCTCTTATGATCCTATACAAGAAGTAATCTTCCTATATAATATGGTCCTTCTCCTTTGTAAATGTGGGTCCCAAACAAGTGATGGGTACTCTATGTTGGTCGTACTAGAGTTGTATAGGGCATTTCAGTAATTTTCAAAAAAAAATTTCAGTCCATCAATATTTTTACAGGTAAAGGTTGAATAATTTGGCATCGCGTCTACTTTGAGTTTTGGTTTCATGAGTAAATGCCTTTGGCATGTGCACGTGAGGTTGTAGCAATATTTTCTGCGGGGCATGGAGGCCCACTTATTTGAATTCGGTCTCCATGACAACAGGATAAGGCGTGTACCCATCTTTAAAACCTAGTTCCTAGAGGACTTGCGCAATTACCGAGCAATACCGTAAAATCTCGTCAATTCTCGACCATGAGGAAACTTCAATAATAGAAAGTTAAAGAACATCAAGGCAAATACATTCAGATTGTGTGACTGACATTCTTTCATCTAGGAAAAAATGCAGCTAAATTGAAGTAGTAGATCATGGTCAAAAAAACGTATAAGAGAGCTAATATAACATCGCATTTTGCCCACAAAACGAGTCGTCAAGGTGTGCCCATCAATCTATTCACTCCTAAATACTATGGTTTTAAATACATAGAAATGGCCAAGTGTTTGTTTATGAGTCACCATATCTGTTTCTAACTTGGTCAGCACGTTCAAAGTGAATTTAAGATAAATACGTTTTTATAACTATGTAAAAGTGTCCATTGAGAATGTTAACTATCGAAATTTGTGGCACTTCATGAAATTCACCGTGGCTAGTACCGCAATACTAATACCATAGCGTTTGTTGCGATATTTTCATTATATTCTATTGAATTGCGTGCGGAAGTTTTTTCACTTTTTACGAATTTTTGAGCATTGTGTCCATAAAAGTACATGAGAAATCGCCATACACCTTATTGCCATAGTACTTGCATATTTATTTGCAGTAATTGCGTGTGTGACCAGGAGAAATATGTCTGCAAAGGAATAAAAGGCCTAAGGAAAACATAATCTATTTGTTTGTTAGCTAAGACAATCAATTCACGGTGTTTTGACATGATTTTACTGGAAAAATAAATTATGACTCCATTGTGTCACATGCATCCATTAATCCTCGACCTTTCATCTCCACAGGGAGGTTCGACTAATCCGGGATAGTTTCCTACGGCATACGAGTTTCCATGGTATTAGACTATGCAAAATGACCATCGAATCTAGTGACTTGAGAATGCACCTACAGACCATCACACAAGAAATAGAGGTACGTGCAATCTAAATTATTCTAATGCTCTTTCTAGCCGGCGCTAGACTAGAAGGTAGATGGATTTAGTAATGAGGCCCATGAGTTTCAACACTCAAAATTGTCATTGCTTTCTACACGATTAGCATCTCATTTGCTATGGTGATAGAATTAAACTTTGGCTGTTAGTGTCTCTCGGGTTTACCTAGCAATCCATTTCTGCAGATACTTCTATGAAGTACTCTGTCATCACAGCCTTAGCCGTTACGGGTCTTAAAATTTTCTGATGCTTAAGTTGTGGTATGAATTTTTTCCTTGGCTACAGCTTAGGTGATGACGTTTTGAAAAAATCTAGAAGAGGTTGAATGGGGGCTTCGAGAGTTTTTGAAAACATCATCAAATATGTGCTCAAGGAAACAGTTAATACCACAACATAACGGTCAAAAAATTTGCAGAGCTAACACGACTAAGACTGGAATGAAGAAATATTCCATCGAAACATCGTCAGAAGCGAAGTTGCTAACCCGGTGGGAAGGCCGAGAGACACTCACAGCCACCATGCGTCCGGAAAGAATGAAATCCTTTTTGAATTAAACTTTTGTGGGAGCATTAATTATTATTTGCCTCAAACTCTTCGATTGCAGGAGGACGTGAGGAGAGTTGAGCGCTTTATTAAGAACGCACGTCGCCTGAGGACCGAAATTTTGGAGTGCCGATGCTCAGATATGTTCTTGACTAGGTTGAATGCCAAATGGGAACGAGACCTAACGAAGGAAACGAGTTTCATCCTACAGAAATATCCAGTGAAGAAGCTAATCAAATGTTATTAGTACGATATGCCTGACCTGAATCAATTTGTCACGGTCGCTATGCCTGTGTCTATCACTTGCAGGCCGTCTGTTTATTGGAAAAGGGACCATGCCCTCAATATTGTTCAACATAATATCATAATTCTATTAATAACTTCATTGTGAAACTGAGAAATACACAACCCAATAAAAACATGTTTAAATCCGCTATCTTACACTTTTTCGCAGAATAACGGATGAGGGGATAAATTAGCGAGTTCTGAAAGCAGGTCGTTTTTATGAACATTTGAGAAAGAATATTCTTTCATACTTTGAAAAATCCATCAAGCAACACGAAGTACCTAATGACTGGAAAATCGCTAATGTAACGCCAATATTTATAAGTGGAGACAAGTAACAGCCATCTGATTACAGGCCGATATCTTTAACGTCCATCTCTTGCAAAGTCCTTGAACACATCGTAGTCAGCTCGGCAATGAAACATCTAGACGCGCTAAACTTATTAATGAGAACTCAACATGGATTCAGGAAAAGCAGATCGTGCGATACTCTGTTAGCGCTTTTCGCCCACGATATTTTAGTCTCCGGGGAAGACAAAATTCCAGTAGACGCGATTTTTCTTGATTTCAAAAAGGCATTTGATAAGGTATCCCACGGAAAGTTAACAATAAAACTGAAATCTTATGGTATAGACGAAGATGTCATTTCCTGGATAAGAGAATTTTTGAGCGAACGCGTCCAAAGAGTAGTATTAGACGGTGCAGTCTCCAATGAGGTTAGAGTCCCTTCTGGCGTTCCTCAGGGTAGTGTCATTGGCCCACTCCTGTTCCTTCTTTATATAAACGACATGGGCGAAGTAGTGCAGAGTAAGTTACGATTATTTGCAGACGACGCTGTAGTTTACAGAGAAATTCGTTCCAGCAAAGATATAGATGAACTAACGAATGACCTTGCTGCTATCCAAGCTTGGTGCGATGCTTGGCAGTTAGAATTAAATTTGGAAAAATCCGTCGTAATGAATTTCTGGAAGAAGAATACCTCCCTACAGCGTAACTATATCATTCGGGGCACGCAGTTAAAGGCAGTTGAATCCGTGAAATATCTAGTGGTTAGACTCAATAATGATCTATCGTGGAATAAACGTATTCGAGAAATAACCGGTCAAGCTAATCGTAAAATGGGTTTTGTTAAAAGAATATTAGGAAAGTGCGACGACAAAGTGAGAGAAATTAGCTACTTTTCACTCGTTAGGCCACATCTGGAATACGCTGCCAGTGTTTGGGACCCTCATGAAAAAGGATTAATAACAGAGTTAGAACGCGTGCAAAGAATAGCTGCCAGGTATGTGAAAGGTCGTTACGATACTTAGTCTTGTTAATGTAACTGACCTCTTAGATAAACTCGGATGGGAATCTCTGTCGGACCGTAGATTGAAAAATAGACTAAACCTTTTTGATAAATTCATGAGCAGTGTCTTTTCTGACGAAGTTAACCATATCTTGCGGACGCCAACGTACTACGGAAGATCAGATCATATAAATAAAATAAGAGAGATAGATTGCAGAACAGACAGATTCCGAATGTCATTTTTTCCACGATCAATAAGAGATTATAACGGCAGCGATAGAACTCGTAAATAGATTGCATGACTTGTAGTGTAGTCTACTAACCTATGTAAAACTTAATGCATGTTTCTGAATTTCTATTCTATATTCCATTTCTAACAGCGTATAGTAGTATAGTTTTTTTATTATACGGGACGTTTTTTGGACGGTGTGGTGTGCATGTGGGAGTCCAAATGCATGCTGCATGCTGGTGATTGATCCCCCCTGCCAAACACCCTAGAGGTAGCTCGCAGGGTATTATGTAGATGTAGATGTAGATTAATTGCGTCGATCGCTAGGATCACTAATTGCATGTTTCTTCATGGTTCTAACCTTGCATGTATTTTCTCTAGGAATTACTAACCATTATCAATAATTTTATGAATAAGCATGTTTATTTTTCCTGTATGCGTAATACTTTCCAAAACCGTGCGGTAAGCATTTGGCGGTCCTCTTGCATACTGCATGTTGGTGATTTGTCACCCCCTGCCAAACACCCTAGAGGGGGCTCGTAGGGTATTATGTAGGTGTAGACAAAGTTAATGAGTACAGCTGAAAAATGTTACCAAATTTTAGCGAGTAAACAATCGGAACGCAAACAGTAAACTAATTTATTTTTCCGCTCTTTTCTGAACGGACATAATATTTTTCCAGCATTCAAAAGCACTACTATTTTTTGAATCCTCTTACTTTGTTAATCCTTTTAAGCATGTTTCTTCAACGGTCAAAAATTTCCGTTACCAGAAAAAAACCTCCCCCACGCTGAAGTCATCCTTTTTCCCTCGCTTTTGAAACGCATTAATTAGTGTGAAATCCCCAAGTGACCGCGCGGACTGACCTAACCCACCCCCATTCTCATGAGTCAGGCACACGCCTGATGAGACTCTCAGCATGTGCCTGGAGTGGAGATGGTCCGAGTACAAGGTGGCGGGGGGGAAGGGGGAGAGGATGGTCGTTCTGCAATTCACTTCGTGTTCAACGGAAATTTAAACGAAAAATTTCAAATTGCACTGAAAAAATCGTTAACAAACTGCAGCCTTAGCAAAATGCCAGAATTTTGTAATGCTGGAACTATTGATCGGTTGTGGTGAAAAAAACTGGAAAGGAAAGTAAATTTATATTTATATTTCATTATCCATCCATTATTTGTATCGACATATACACGACATATCTACATAATAGCCTGCGAGCCACCACTAGGGTGTTTGGCAGTGGGTGACAAAACACCAACATATCGCATGGGATGTTCAAGTTAACGATGTACCGCAAATTTGAAAGCTATTTCTGCTTCATTTTTAAAGAAATGATCAACTCTCGGCAAATATGTATCTCTAGACTCATTGATGGCATTGCTCAATCTTAAGCTATATTATCATTACAATTTGGTAAAAATTAAATTGAAAAATATGAATGTGTTTGTATATTCATAAAACAAGAGGGGGTGATCAATCACCAGCATACAGCATGCAATTGGACTCCCACATGCACAAATCAGAATCCTAAACAGTCACGCATACTATCATATTCATATATATCGTATGGTGTTAGAAAGTATAACAAAATTAAGAGACATGTATTAAGTGATACATAAGTTATTACGCTAAACTACAGTTCATCTAATCTATTTGAGAGTTTTAACGCTGCCGAAATCTCTTACCGATCGTGAAAAAAAACATTATAAATCTGTCTGTTCTATTGTATATCACCATTATTTTATATATATATATGATCTAATCCTCCGTAGTATGCGTTCGTAACATATGGCTAACTTCGTCAGAAATTTGGCAACTATCGAATTTAATTAGTAGGTCAAGTTTATTCTTGAGTCTACGGTCTGAGAGAGATTCCTGTACTAAGTTATCGTGGTGCGGGTCATGGCGTTTATAATTAAATTTGAAAAAAATGCGTAGTAATGAGTATCTGAGAGAAGAATAACTCCCTACACCATAGCTATATAATTTGGGGCACCCAATTAAAGACAGTTGTATCCGTGAAATATGTAGGAGTCCGACTCAATTATGATATATCGTGGAATAAACGTACATGGGATATAACCGTTCAAGGCAATCGTAAATTGGGTTTTGTTAAAAGAATATTAGGAAAGTGCGACGACAAAGTGAGAGAAATTATCTATTTCTCCATCATTAGACCCTATTTACATCTACATAGAGAGAGCGACCGCGTCCAAAGAGTAGTATTAGACGGTGCAGTCTCCAATGAGGTTAGAGTCTCTTCTGGCGTTCCTCAGGGTAGTGTCATTGGCCCACTCCTATTCCTTCTTTATATAAACGACATTGGCGAAGTAGTACACAGTAAGTTACGATTGTTTGCAGACGACGCTGTAGTTTACAGAGAAATCCGTTCCAGCAAAGATATAGATGAACTAACGAATGACCTTGCTGCTATCCAAGCTTGGTGCGATGCTTGGCAGTTAGAATTAAATTTGGAAAAATGCGTCGTAATGAATTTCTGGAAGAAGAATAACTCCCTACAGCGTAACTATGTCATTCGGGGCACGCAGTTAAAGGCAGTTGAATCCGTGAAATATCTAGGCGTTAGACTCAATAATGATTTATCGTGGAATAAACATATTCGAGAAATAACCGGTCAAGCTAATCGTAAAATGGGTTTTGTTAAAAGAATATTAGGAAAGTGCGACGACAAAGTGAGAGAAATTAGCTACTTTTCCCTCGTTAGACCACATTTGGAATACGCTGCCAGTGTTTGGGACCCTCATGAAAAAGGCTTAATAACAGAGTTAGAACGCGTGCAAAGAAGAGCTGCCAGGTATGTGAAAGGTCGTTACGATAGTCTTGTTAGTGTAACTGACCTCTTAGATAAACTCGGATGGGAATCTCTGTCGGACCGTAGATTGAAAAATAGACTAAACCTTTTAGATAAATTCAAGAGCAGTGTCTTTTCTGACGAAGTTAACCATATCTTGCGGACGCCTACGTACTACGGAAAATCAGATCATATAAATAAAATAAGAGAGATAGATTGTAGAACAGACAGATTCCGAATGTCATTTTTTCCACGATCAATAAGAGATTATAACGGCAGCAATAGAACTCGTAAATAGATTGCATGACTTGTAGTGTAGCCTACTAACCTATGTAAAACTTAATGCATGTTTCTGAATTTCTATTCTATATTCTATTTCTAACAGCATATAGTAGTATAGTTTGTTATTATACGGGACGTTTTTTGGACGGTGTGGAGTGCATGTGGGAGTCCAAATGCATGCTGCATGCTGGTGATTGATCACCCCCTGCCAAACACCCTAGAGGTGGCTCGCAGGGTATTATGTAGATGTAGATGTACATCTACATAATACCCTGCGAGCCACCTCTAGGGTGTTTGGCCGGGGGTGACAAATCATCAACATGCAGCATGCAAGAGAAATTTAGAATACGCTGTCAGTGTTTTGGACAATCATGAAAAAGGCTAATGACAGAGATAGAACGCGTGTAATGAAGAGCTGCTAGGAACGCGAAAGGTCGTTACGATAATCTTGCTCGCCAGACCGTAGGTTGAAAAATAGACTACACCTTAGACTAAACTAAATTCAAGAGCAGAGTCCTTTCTGACGAAGAAAGCCATACCTTACGGACTCCATAATACTACGGAACATCAGATCATATAAATAAAATGGGAGATGCAGGCTGCAGAACAGACGGATTCACATTGTCTTTTTTCCACGATCAATATGAGATTATATCGGCAGCGATAGAACTCATAAATATATTAGATGACTTTTAGTACAGACTACTATCTTATGTAAAACTTAGTGCATGTGTCTGAATTTTTTTCATACTTAATTAATTATGAATTAATTTGAAATTTAATTGAATTAATTTCTAACAGCATATGATAGTATTATTTGTTAGTATGCGTGACGTTTTTCGACGTTTGGTTATTTGGTGAGCATGTGATAATCCAATTGCATGCTGCATGCTGGTGATTGATCACCGCCTGCCAAACACCTGGAGGTGGCTCGTTGGATATTATGTAGATTTACATGTAATTACAGGTATCTTACGGAGGCCAAAATACTACTGATGATCACATCATATAAATGAATTAAGAGATATGGACCGTACAACAGACATATCCAGGATGTATTTTTTTCCATTATAAATTAGAATTTATAACGGCAGCGAAAAAACTCACAAAGCGTATGGTGTAGCATACAAACTTATCTACATCTGCATCTACATAATAATAGATGTAGAATCCCTGCGAGCCACCTCTAGGGTGTTTGGTAGGGGGTGACAAATCACCAACATGCAGCATGCAAGAGGACCGCTACATGCACACCCCACAGTCATAGAAATATAACGCTCATCAGAAAAATAGATATGTATAATTATGTATAATTAAATCGTGTTTCTGAATTTCCTTATTATTTCTAACAGCATGTTTTGAGTGTTCTAGCTTCATTGGCAGAAAAAAATGAATGAGTAGTCTGCAAATTTACCTCTGTATAAATGCGTTAATATAATTTTTTAGTATGCGTACCATATGAAGGTCATGTGGGAATCAATCCTAGAGGTAGCTAGCAGGGTATTGTGTAAACTAAAACAAAATAGAGATATTTGAAATGTCATTCTTCCATTGTATTATTAAGTAAAGAAACGGTGTCTCAGTGCATAGAATCAGAGTCCTCTGGATTGTTGATAATACACTACAAAGACCCTATGAGGGAGTAGTGTAGAGAACTGCCATCCAGAGGACTCTGCATAGAATTAATGTAGTCACTTGCTAGAACTACTCATTCCATGTTTTGCTCTATTCATAGTTTTAACCTTGCTGTAGGAATGGGAGCAATTGGCGAGTTTTGTATTTTCATAAATAGGCACTAATATTTCGCTATTATACGTAATATTTTAATGACCACGTGGTGTGCATGTGGCTGTCCTGTTACATGGTACAGTTTGTTTATTGGTCACCCCCTGCCAAACACTCAACTTATATCTGACTCGCCGGGTATGACGTATGTGTAGATATTATCCTCTTGCGTAAGCTTTTTGCAATCCTAATCTCAAACTTTTTCTTTGGGATAGCCTTTAGATTTGTCAGCGACTTCCTATCATGACATTTATGTTGTTTACGGCCCGTTTAGGTTCTTATTATTTAGGGAGATATGGAATTGTCACACGGAACCATTACTGGTGAATATGGAGGCTTTAGCAAGGTTACAATATTGTTTTTGGCCCAAGATTCACGAGCAAGCAATGGGGTGTGAGCAGTAAATCGCCTAGCGCATAGCAAAACGGTTAGCCTCGGCTAATTCATCTACATCTACATAATACCCTGCAAGCCACCTCTAGGGTGTTTGGCAGGGGGTGATCAATCACCAGCATCCAGCATGCAATTGGACTCCCACAAGCGCACCACACCGTCCAAAAAACGTCCCGTAATTGCCACGGCCCGGAGCGTATATCGAAGTATAGGCTTAACTTACTTAGGAAATTCGAAGAAGACGTTTCCTCAGACGACGTGAATCATATACTTTCCTAATCATCGTACTATATTTGACGTGATCATGAGAATAAAATAATAGAAATAGACTGCAAAACAGAGAGATTTAAAATGTCATTCTTCCCTCGTGCTATTAAGGATAGCAACGTTGTCTCAATTTATAGGATTAACCGATCTACCGTAGGTTCGCTGAGAAACGACAATGGAGATGTGTTGACAAGAAGTTACGATAAAGCCAATTTATTAACTTCAAAAGGACTTGGCAAGAGATGGACGTTAAAGATATCGGCCTGTAATTAGATGGCTGTTCCTTGTCTCCACTTTTAAATATTGGCGTTACATTAGCGATTTTCCAGTCATTAGGTACTTCGTGTTGCTTGGTGGATGCACACCACACCGACCAAAAAACGTCCCGTATAATAACGTGGGAGTCCAAATGCATGCTGCATGCTGGTGATTGATCACCCCCTGCCAAACACCCTAGAGGTGGCTCGCAGGGTATTATGTAGATGAAGATGTAGATAACAAACCCTACTCCTATATGCTGTTAGAAATAGAATATAGAATAGAAATTCAGAAACATGCATTAAGATTTACATAGGTTAGTGGGCTACACTACAAGTCATGCAATCTATTTACGAGTTCTATTGCTGCCGTTATAATCTCTTATTGATCGTGGAAAAAATGACATTCGGAATCTGTCTCTTCTGCAATCTATCTCTCTTATTTTATTTATATGATTTGATCTTCCGTAGTAAGTTGGCGTCCGCAAGTAATGGTTAACTTCGTCAGAAAAGACATTGCTCTTGAATTTATCTAAAAGGTTTAGTTTAGATGATTGAAATATTTTGTGTTTTCTTTGTATCTCCTTATTTCCGGGCAAGAATACATTTGAATTTTTTCAGCATTATCATGTCTTCATCAATTTTATTTTTTTTTTTTTTACTTATGGGTATTTATAAATTTCCGCGTAAAGTTTTTCGTAACTCCCTCAACACTTTACCACAGACATTGTGCTTTCCAAGATCGTTGCGGCAGAGGTACCAATAATTCCTCAATTCTGGCTTTTTTAAGAAGGGGTTTACTGATATCCGTAATTCCAAAGCGGAATTAATAACCAAGCTCATTAAATAAAATGATCATATAATGTAAATTGTTTTACAAAATATATAAATGGCAATTTCCTCTTCGATTACATATAATAGCGTTTTCCTGTACTCTCCGCATTATATTTTGGGATGCTAAGGTGATGGTTCCGTCATCTCAGCTAATCGGGCAAAGGTAAGTCATATTGTAGGGAGTATGTTTACAACTCAGCATCATGTAAGCGACTGTTTAGTGCAAAAATCTGCCACGAAGCGCTGGTTGAACACGCCTCTTCGCAATTGGCTGGCTTTTGGGGGTGGCGGCCTGGCTTCAGCCAGTAACGGGAGAGGGGAGGTTTGGGGGGCGCTCAGCTAGGAGAGCGGTCATCCAATTGAAAAAAATGTCCACCCCCTTAACACTGAACAGCTTATGGAATTGGTGGAAACCTCCCTGTCCGGCGCACATAAAAAGGAGAAACTTCGACCCACTGGGAACAAGTTGCTGAAGACTTTGGATGAGTGACATCAACGGCTGACGGCATGAGAAGATCGTTGTCAACTTCTACGCAGATACTTAGCCGGACATCACAACAATGCAGAGAATAGGATGGAAAATCGTCTATTTCTGCAGGCTCCGGTTACATGTGAGTACTAATTTTTGTTGTATTTTCCCGGCGAATATTTGCAGTGAAGTTTTCTCGGGATTCGCACCGGGTCAGGGTCCTCCATTTCTCCTTCGTAGTGTGAGTACTAGTCCTTTGCTCAACTCTGCATCGTGTAAACTCGCAGCTCAGTAAAATATATCATGTAAAATATATTATCACTAGTTATCGAGATGTTAAAAAAAGTCTCATATTAATTATAAGTTCATAATTGTATTTATGAATTGATATATTCATGAACAATCTCTCTTTATTTATTTAACGTAATACGATAAAGCGGGTTCCACGGCGTAAGATCTTTCTTTTTATAGAGAATGTGTTTTCGGTTATATGCGGAGATTCGCAAAAATTTGTTATTCTCCTTGCTTCGACGTTAGAAAAAAATTAATGACTTCACATCGGTCAACTATTTAAATATTATTGTTTACGAATTACCAAGTATTTGATTCATATTTTCTCAGTGGAATACGAAAACACTAGCGAAATAACTAAGTACTTTTGCTGTATATCCCCGTTATGAGATCAATGTATTGTTGCTTTGGCTTCGGATGTTAGATAGATGATAGATAAAGCGTTTTTCTCTTTCTATTGCGGTAATGGAACGCTAGCAGTTGTGTTTTATATTATAAATCACTATAATACGACCTTTGGTTTTCGTATTCAACCCTCGTGTTCAAATCTTCAAGCGTGCGCTTGTAGGATATTTTGTTTAGAGAATACTGCTTTCCAAATTTTTTTTTATATATTTCATGCTTCATTGCCATCACAATCCGTAGGTAAGCAGTAGCGGAACTACTCAAATTTGTCTATGGTATTACTCCTTAAAGATTTTGTGTCAATGAGCGTTCGCTTTGCCTAATATCGCTATTATATCACCGTGTATAGAAATGTTCAAGCGGGTATATTGTTAATTTTTATATTGATAAGCGTGTGTTATTAGGTTAATTTTTCATAATTTTGGATTGGTTGTGTCACATCAATCACGGAATTCGGGTGCCGTAGCGGAACTGCTCTAACTATTGCAGTGTATTACGTATTATAGTCTGTTCAGTTTGTGTCAATGAACTATCGCTATGCCTAAGAACGCAACCTAAAACATCTTAGAAGTTGCATCGCAATTTTGTGAATTAATTCTATCAGTATGCTATGTTTTACAATTAATCTTAACAGTATGAGAATAATACAACCTGCGATTTTCTCAGTTTTAACACAATCCTTCATGGTGTCGGATATTATAGGGCGAATATTTCTTTTGGCTGGGTCTGTTGGTTTTTTTGAATGCCTTACGTGATGTGATTCCATTATTGCATTGACCTTCGAGTGGGATTTCGATTGTGTTTACCTTTTGCTATTATATTTTACTGTTATACAAGTAGTACTTCACCATGTATATGAAAATGTATGACTGGTTTTGGAGCAGCGTTCCTTCCTCTTGGGGTTTTGAAGTTCGGTTACCACTGAATATGTTTGGCACTGGATTTCTAACCCCCGAGAGTGGCTCGCAATACGTCCAGCCGTTAACTCTACATTCGGGGGGCTTAAGGGACGAGGGATGGACCACCACATGACTGAGATTGATTGAGTCTTTGGCGGTACATACCTCGTCCCTTGGCTTTCAGTCCGCCGCAAATAACAGGGTGCCACCTTTCACGCAATCACGATAGTTACAGTTGATTATCTTCTGCATCTTCATCATAGATCGTATCTGCATCCTCCTTCTGCATTGGGTGTGTATTGAGCGGATAGGAAGTTTCGGTCGGCATATATTTTGAAATTGTCACTGGACTCCCTCCCCGCTCTTTATATATTTAGTGGCCACGTATGCGGATCAAAAATGTTACTGTTTGGCAGCTTTGACTCTTGCTAATGCACCAAGTCCGTGTGCAGTGTCTGACGGTCTTCCCTACTTCGTGGGCGACGGTATCATCTTCAGCATAAATGGTTTTTTAGCACTCGTTTTTGACTGAGGATATGCCGGCGAACGCGAACTTATGGCTGCTATGTCTCTGTTATGTATGCGAAGAGAATGTTGCATGAATGTTGTCGGGACTGTGTGCCGGTCCTCAGGAACTTGGCGTTTCGCAATGAATGTGGCAGTCTCTTTTGTGCATGAGTTGGACGGAGAGGAAGTTGCAGTTGGCATAGCATGATGGCTGTCACTGGACTCTCTCCCCGCCTAATTCGTGCTATCATTCATCCGGAGTCAGCTGATGTTTTGAGGCTCATGCTGAGTTCCATCGTTCGTATTCGATGAGACAGGCTTCTTTCTTCAGATGCTGTATTTTGACGAGTACTGGGGTTTCAAGCCTGCCTTTTAGTATACTTAGATGCGAACGAATACTTACAATTAATTTAAGACGGCTCTTATTTATTATTAAGATTCCTTTGGGGGTGCTCATTTGGTAATAATCCTGTTGGGGTGATGCTGTGCTTCTTTACTCTGCATTAAGTATTTGGTATCACCATGTATTATCAGTAGATGTATAATATGGTGCCATAGAAAATATTTTTTTATTTCTTAAATTTATATGCTTTATGTATTGCGTAACTATATAAACTGCTGCTGTACCTTGTTTAATGATACTAATTTTTAGTTTTGAGGTTCTAAGTTCTTGTTAGCGTGATCTCATTCGTTTGCGAGTTCTCCTTCACTCTTCTTGATTCCATTAATTCTTCCTCCTGTATTCACTATACGCCGGGAAAGCCTACGGTCATTCTTCACTTATTTTTGCTTCGGAATTGTATTGCCGTCAATCCTCTATCCTAGCATTTTTATCGAATATTTTTTTTAGTTGCACTTTATATACTAAAGCTGTATATATCATATATAATATAATATTATATAAGTAATTTTTTATACTTTTATAATTTTTGTTCTAACGGTTCTCGCTTCTGATATTCGGATCTGCGTGTTGCGCAGGAAGCTTGTCGCCTTTGCGAGTGGAGTAGCGCCCATGCGTAAGGTTTGAGTCTTGTGTCTGGAAGACGTGCCTTTAGCATTGGATTGATATTTGTTAAAGCACGGCATTCCAGACGTGCGGCTTGGATGCCATTGGCAGTATTTCCTCTGAACCTCATTTATGATGCCTTTCGAAGCTTGTTGGTGATGTTTGGTCGAATTTTTGGTCAACGGCGTGTGTTTGATTCGTTTTTGACCGGAGATATGCCTAATGTTACCAACCAATACTTCTTGCTGTCGGTACCATAACAACAGCTTTTAATTAAATAGCCTTTATGGCGAGAGGGGGTTATCGGCGTTATTTCGGCGGTAAACAATTTCATGCCCTTTCATTTGGGTGGGACTGGGATTATTTGCCGCTGATGTAATGTTGGTTGTGATCGTGAGGCTTTACCCAGAGGGAGTGTATTCTGAAATCGGCCATTGTGTGAAAACAGTCTTGGTGGTACATCCTTGGACGGTCTAGCATAGTTTCGTCGTCGTCCAGCGTAATTTCGTCTAAATTGTGAGAGGTTAGTCACGTTTGACACGGAGTCAGGCTGTACACCTTAGTGCTGTTACTATGACGAGTACTGGGGTGTATCACCTGATTCCGGGCGACGTGCTGGTTGCTGGTGGCCCATACGACACTCTGAATAGTGGTATTTGGCCTTCACTATGCTTTATATAATGCTTGCGAGAATGGGACCTGCTGCGCAGGGATAACTTTCAGAGGGCATTGATTCAATATTGTCACTGGAGTTCCTCCCTTCGTTGTTGGCAACCTTTCACTACTCCATGAGAGTCATCTCTTACGGTTTCTACCTGGTAGGCTTCTTTGTTTATAGCTGTCATTCTTAGTGGATGTGCTTGCGCTCGGGATGTCCTCGGGTGGCGCGCTATTGAATGCGTTACAGGGGGTCATCCCGCTCGCAATTGCTAACCACAAGCGGTCGTCTTCTAGTGATTAGATATGCGGTTAACCAGTTGCTGTGGGAATATTGTGGGCTTGGGACGGAGCCAGGTTACCTTCCTACTTTGCGCTCGCGATATACAACACAGTCTAGGGCAGTGCTGTTGGTGGTCTCGGATTTGCTAGCATTGTTTGGTAATCCTTAGATTTTTGTGTTGCGATGAGGTCTACTTCATTTTTCTATTCCTTTCCTCGTACGTGTGTTCAACGGTGACACTTTCGTATCTGGGCTGCCAGTGTATCGTCAGTCTTACCGGTATATTGACTCGTTTTTGACTGAAGATATGCCCGCGTTCAGATCCTCAGTGCTTATTGTGGTGGCCTTAGAGGTGGCTCGCAGGGTATTATGTAAATTTAGATGTATTGTCTAGAAGCTATTGCCGCTCTAGATGATTGGCCACCGTGGCCGAGTTCTCGCAATTTTTGCCAAGTTTTGCTGCAACGTTACCATGCGGCCGCTGGTCACATGCCATCGGTACTTTATACATACATAGTACTGGGGCTTGAGGCTTGCAGTTACATGCAACATAATATGTAGTGGCATATTTGAGGCGGCATGAGACTTTCCTGGATATCCTCAAACCGGATTGGGGTTTAAGTGGTCATTTATTTGTATTGTCACTGGATTCGCTATCCGGTTTGTGGGAGTCTGATTTGAGCTTACTTATGTTTTGCACCTGGATGGCGGTAGTTCGGGATGTTGCCATTGGTGATTTAGAGGCGGCCGTCTGATGGCGTCACAGATATCTCGTCACAGCCGGTAGGCCTCTTGAGCACTACTTTGGTATGCACAACCAGTACATGTGGAACTGGGGCCATGGTGCTGGTCTAAATTATTTTGGCAATTTATTCCACACGTTATAGGGGTTGCATTGTACTGTAAGGATTTGCTGATTACTTATTAACATTCAGTGGTTATTTCGGTACTTGGAATTCTTAAAGCGGTACCTTGGCAGATGTTGGCCATCATTGGACAATATTGGTTTCATAACAACAGTTCTTACATATATTCCACTACTTTCCATTATTATGTAATTACAGAATAGTTGTATTAACTTTTATTTAGAAGTAGATTTAAGTTACTAAGTAATGCCTTTAACCAAAATGGATGCATCAAAGGTCATTGGATGTGTGCCCCTTGTTCACCTATTTATGTTTATTTGCAGTTCTACCATGTACTTTTATGTGACTTCATACCTCACCGAAGAGCATAAACTCTTACTCATTTAAGCTTACATTTGTGAACTTGCTATACGATTTGCTTTGAATTTATTATTAGACCCTTTGCTAATTGATGTGTAGTGTTTCACTCAATGTGGTAAGAGTGACAGCTTAGGTCGAGTTCCTCTTGGCGTTTTGTGGTTCGGTTACCACTGAAAATGTTTGGCACTGGCAAATATCAACCCCCGGGAGTGGCTCACTGTGCATCCGTCCACTGTCCTCCTGTCTTCATCTACATCTACAAATTACCCTGCGAGCCACCTCTAGGGTGTTTGGCAGGGGGTGATCAATCACCAGCATGCATTTGGACTCTCACATGCACACCACACCGTCCAAGAAACGTCCCGTATAATAACAAACTATACTACTATATGCTGTTAGAAATAGAATATAGAATAGAAATTCAGAAACATGCAGTAAGTTTTACATAGGTTAATAGGCTACACTACAAGTCATGCAATCTATTTACGCGTTCTATTGCTGCCGTTATAATCTCTTGTTGATCGTGGAAAAAATGACATTCGGAATCTGTCTGTTCTGTAATCTATCTCTCTTATTTTATTTATATGATCTGATCTTCCGTAGTACGTTGGCGTCCGCAAGATATGGTTAACTACGTCAGAAAAGACACTGCTCTTGAATTTATCTAAAAGGTTTAGTCTATTTTTCAATCTACGGTCCGACAGAGATTCCCATCCGAGTTTATGTAAGAGGTCAGTTACACTAACAAGACTATCGTAACGACCTTTTACATACCTGGCAGCTCTTCTTTGCACGCGTTCTAACTCTGTTATTAAGCCTTTTTCATGAGGGTCCCAAACACTGGCAGCGTATTCCAAATGTGGTCTAACGAGGGAAAAGTAGCTAATTTCTCTCACTTTGTCGTCGCACTTTCCTAATATTCTTTTAACAAAACCCATTTTACGATTAGCTTGACCGGTTATTTCTCGAATATGTTTATTCCACGATAGATCATTATTGAGTCTAACCCCTAGATATTTCACAGATTCAACTGCCTTTAACTGCGCGCCCCGAATGACATAGTTACGCTGTAGGGAGTTATTCTTCTTCCAGAAATTCATTACGACGCATTTTTCCAAATTTAATTCTAACTGCCAAGCATCGCACCAAGCTTGGATAGCAGCAAGGTCATTCGTTAGTTCATCTATATCTTTGCTGGAACGGATTTCTCTGTAAACTACAGCGTCGTCTGCAAATAATCGTAACTTACTCTGCACTACTTCGTCAATGTCGTTTATATAAAGAAGGAATAGGAGTGGGCCAATGACACTACCCTGAGGAACGCCAGAAGTCACTCTAACCTCATTGGAGACTGCACCGTCTAATACTACTCTTTGGACGCGGTCGCTCAAAAATTCTCTAATCCAGGAAATGACATCTTCGTCTAGACCGTAAGATTTCAGTTTTAATATTAACTTTCCGTGGGGTACTTTATCAAATGCCTTTTTGAAATCAAGAAAAATCGCGTCTACTGGAATGTTGTCTTCCCCGGAGACTAAAATATCGTGGGCGAAAAGCGCTAACTGAGTTTCGCACGATCTGCTTTTCCTGAATCCATGTTGATTTCCCATTAATAAGTTTTGCGCGTCTAGGTGTTTCATTACCGAGCTGACTACGATGTGTTCAAGGACTTTGCAAGAGATGGACGTTAAAGATATCGGCCTGTAATTAGATTTGTAGAAGATAGAAATTCGGAGGGCTTAAGGGGCCAGGAATGGACCACCATATGACTGCGATTGACTATTCTTTGGCGGTACGTACCTCATTCCTTTGCTTTCTATGCCACGTTTTTCATTGATGTTTGTGTTCCAGGCTCCTGTGTGTTGGCAGTGCTTGCGCTCGGGATGTCTCCCGGTGGCGCTGAATTCAGTGCGTTACAGGGTGTCATCCCGCCCGCAATCACTGTACTTTCAGTCGAATAATGCATTGAGTGTGAATTGGGTGGTTAGGAAGTTTCGGTCGGCATATATTTATATTGCCACTGGACGCCCTCCCCGCTCACTACTTTTACTGCCGGCATTCTGAAACACACGTTTCCGCTCATCTCGCCGTAGTGCCGCTCACCTCTCTTCGTGGACGCGGCACTGTGGTTAGAGTCATGTCTTCCTGGGTGTATTGTGCCGCATCCATTTCAAATTGATTTTCAGTCTGCTTGATTATCATTTCATAAGAGCGGGGTTATGTACTTACTACTTCCGTCGCGTCGTTACTTCAAATATCCAATTTTTAGTGAAGGAGTTTAGTGCATTCGTTGGACGCCGTAAATTTACTTTCCCGTTTTTCAATCATAATTTTTGTGGTTTGCAGATTGTATTCCGTTTTTCTTTTTATCATACTTCATTCTCGCAGGATGCTGTTGTATTGCAGTGTTTCCTTATGTCAATAGATCTTGGAGGAATAATAATTATTATATCTTGGAAGGAAGTGCTAGCGGCGTGTGTTCGCTTGGATCCTGCGCCCTGAAGACGTGCATTTGGCATTGGTTTGGTGTTTATTTAAAGTACGGCCTTCTGGACAGCAATGCTGTAAAGCGATGGACGGTGCTTTCCTAGGTCGACAGTACTTTTACACTTGGATTGTTGGTGATGTTTGGACATATTTTCGGTCAATAGCGTGTAATTGATTCGTTTTTGACCGAAGATAGGCCGAATATTGCTTACTATGGCCGGTTTCCTCGTCAATACTTAAGCCAACATTGTCGTCGATTGGCGAGTCTAAATGTGGACTGGCATTCACGTTTAACACGGTGTCAGGCTGTTCACCTTAGCTGCTGTTTGTATGACTAGTACTGGGGTGTATCGCCTGTTTCCGGGTGGCGGATAGGCTGCTACGTGTGGCTGCTTATTGCGCACACGATAACTGGTCAGACCTGACCGCCTGGTCTCTTCCGTGCATACATGTGCAACTTTTTACGTTCGGGACCTGCTGCGCAGGGAGATCTGTTAGTGGATGTTGGTTATAATCGTCACTGGAGTTTCTCTCCGTGTTGTTGGTGCCCTTTCACCGCTCTTATTTATCAGGGCTGATAAGATGCGGTTGCCGCCCGTATTACCCAACATTGAAGAACCACATTTATAACTTTTTCATAATATAGGATGGTATTGTCTTGTATATGTTTCAGTTTATTTAATTAAAATTTTCTTAAACTCTGCATGTTACTTGGTTAAGGGAAAAGGTAACTCAAGATATCTTTTGCGCCCCCCCCCCTCACCCTTGGGTTTTTCCTGTATCCGCTACTGTTTAGCTGGCTGTGCTTGGTCCCTATTGCCACCGGGACCGAATTGCTACTATGCTTTCCCGGCTTCACCCAGCTTATGCACTGTGTGATGTTATAGCGTGTAAGACTGTTATGCGGCTGCAGGTCACATGCCATCGGTACTTTGCAAATGGATAGTACTGGGGTTTGAGGCCTGCAGTTGCAAGCGTATACACTGCAGCCATGTTGTGTACATCTGCATCCGCTGTTCTGCTAGGTACTCCTGCAGAGGTTTATACCGGCATTGGTCTATGTGCTATGGTGTAATGTGCGCACATCCCAAATAGATGACCGTCGGATGGAGGGGAATTTTTGTGGTCATGTGTGATTTTTTGTCGCTGTATTCGCTCTCCGTTTTCTGGGTGTACTTCTGTGCTGTCTTCGATATTTAGCTCCCGGCGGTGGTTGGGGATGTTGTCATTGATTCTTTGGAGGCAATCGGCTGATGGTGTTACAAAGATGTCGTCACAGTCGGTAAGCCTCTTGAGCTCTGGTTTGGCATAGTAAACAACTATGTGTGGTCAGACGTGTGAGGGCAAACATAGTGGAATGTGCTGATCGTGGCACCAGGATTAGGGGTTTGTAGTTCAGTTGGCCGCGCTTCCTTAGTTGGCACTGGATTACAATTCCCTGGCTGTGGTGTCCGCTTCTTCGAGGGAGCATGATCGTTGTCAGCACGATGCGCACTCATCCCATTCATTTGTAAGCTCTTCCGAGGATTGCGGTACTTTTTATTTTATTTCCATTTATACTACGATTTTATTTCCATAAATACTTTTAAATGCATAAATAGAGTTGTTAGTAGCTAACAGAAAAAACATTTTACAAATTACGATATGCATACTTTCTTTCATCCTTTCATAGAGTTTACTTTCAGAGACATTACTAAGGAGGCCCACTAGGTGACAGTAGCAGTCATAATTTGAACACGGGTCCCGCGCATTAATTCAAACTCCAACTTTTGCCACTTGTGGCGCGACCGACACTACTATTCCCTTCATTTGGCTTGTTGTCAGTGGCGGCTAATGAGTGATCGGCTGTTATCATCCTCTGTGAGCCAAGAATTTCACCGATTTTGGTGTTTTTTTAGTATTTCTCCACCAGTAAGATATTTACGAAATATCATGGGTAAATCTCGGTGTTTTGTGCCCGGATGCAGCTCCGGCTACGATTGGGAGCTGTGGGAAAATAAGCGGTTTGGGATACAGGACCATAGCAAGAATTTTTTTCCATACAGACTGTCCCAAGGGTCGTGTGTCATTTTTGACCTGTAATTTTAGTAACTTTGCATGGAGCAATATTCATGAATATTGGCACACTTATGGGGAAAGGTCCTAAGTTTTGTTGAGTGTAAGCAAAATTTTACAATTCCAATAGAAGGTCACAATGGGGACCTTCGGACCCCATTGTGACCTTCGGAGGTCAAAATATGAACAATACGGATCTACGAACAGCCTAACCGACTTTGGCACCCTTCAAACCTATGGTTTGACCCCTTGGTTTTTATGATTGCCCGACTTTTAACTCTATGACCTTTGACCCCCGTGGTGACCCTCGGAGGTCAATTAGTGAATAATACGGGTATTTGGACAATACCAATGACTTGGGCACCCTACAAAACCCATGGATCGACACCTTTGTTGGTATGCTATTCCTTTTGCCACCCTTATGGCCTTGACGGTGACCTTACTGGGTCAACGGTTGAATATTCGTAAATAATAGTGTTATTTTCGGGTTTTTTGTGTCCGAAAACCTAAGAATTGACATATTGGTCAATGAAATTCACACTTTAGTCTATCTCGATTTTTTTAACATTGAAACCCCATAAGGCAAATTCAAATTTTTGGTTTGGGCCCACTTTGTGAGGTCAAAAGGTCAAAATTGTAAAATTTTGCTTACACTCAACAAAACTTAGGACCTTTCCCCATAAGTGTGCCAATTTTCATGAATATTGCTCCATGCAAAGTTACTAAAATTACAGGTCAAAAATGACACACGACCCTTGGGACAGTCTGTGTGATAAAAATTCTTGCTATGGTCCTAATACCGGATCTGACCCGTCCCCAAGTGTACCTAGGTGGTCTGGTAATGATGTCAACGAGTGCTTTTCTTTATGAGCTGCGCAGGAATCATTCTTAATTCTCTAAAACATAGGTGCCGGAAGTTTAAAGACATGGTTGATATCTATGGGCCCTCAAACTTAATTCAGGCTAGGGAAAGTTAACAGCGTTTCCTTACCCACTTATTCTTCCCTTCTCTCAACGTGAATTAGCGTACCGATTTTGTGATTACGTACATTTTCACCACCAGGAAACTACATAAACTCACGGTGATAGTTATATTTTCGAGGGCAGTTGACACGAACTTTATTTTTTAGCAATGAACGATTGGGACATGGATTCAAATTCGCCGCAAAGCGTGCCTCTCGCGGCCATATTAGGGTGCCTTCACAGCTCCGCGTTGCGTCGACGCCACGAGAGCTCCCGCTCCGCCAGCAAATTTTGCCCTTCACTGCTCTGCGTTGCGAAGCGTGGATTCAAATTCGCCGCGTAGCGTGCCTCTTGTGGGCGTGTATTGCTTGGGAACAATCGGGGCTCGCTACATCAGCGCCGCTATTTGATGCGATCGGTGGGAATCACAGGAACCAAGGGAGTGGAGAATCCTGTGTAGAGTGTTTATGCATCCTTTCTATTTCATTAGATACGGAGGCTAAATACTAATACCCCATCAATAAATCTAGTTTTCTAGTTTGTACAAAACATCCCAGAACACCGAACAGATATCCCGAGGACCAATAGGCTGAATGATAGATATGAAATTTGCTCTATGCGGGATAGTTGCCAACTAAAATCAGGGCTCAGGTTCGCGATTTCTCACATTCGGGCACTATTAATCACTGCCGCTCACCTCATCGCGGTCCTCTAATTTAAAAATATCGCGAAAATTCAGGCTGATTTTAGATAGAAGCACTTAGATATAAGAATTAGATATGGAGTATAAGCCACTGCTACTATGCCCGTTATTGGTAAATAGCAGTGATAAATATAGCATTCAATGTTATATTGACGAAGTTTATCTAAAGAATATTATCCTTATAATTTTCGAGGTCGAGGGTGGTTCAGCGTCTCCTGATTGGCTGCTAGTCCCCTATTTTTAGGATTAGGTCCCGTATGTGGCTTAAATTATAGCCGCAGTCTCTATTTCCGCCATATCAGGGAAAATCTCTACAATCCTGAAGAGGTTTGACATCCACACCATTCACTTACCTCCACCAAAATTACGAGATCATGTTGTGAAGGCAAAAGACCCAACCGGGTTGAAAATTGCTGGAGTATACACATACCATGTGCTTCACTGCAATATTATCCTTATACGACGAGTAAAGTTGAGCAACAAAATTTGAAAGTATGCACCCCTCGTGCCACCCATAGTATCTAACTGGGGTGGCGCGCGCTCAATGTCGGTGAGATATCTCGAGAATTAAAAGGCAGAAATGAAAGAACTTTTAAGTGATACTCTGCAAATGTCTAACGAGTCATTATAGAAGGCAAAAAAGTGATAGTTCATACATCATCTTTTCTTATGTTCGAAAAACGCCCAAAAACCAAATAAGTGCGATGCGGACGTTTTTGGGGTTGGTGCAGTGGTCGCTACCTAGAAGACAGGCAATAAATCACATGCTTCGTCCTAATTTTCGATGCGTTGAGACTATCGGCAAAGATGCATGTGACCAAACAACGCATTTGGACTGGTATAAGGAAAGATAATTAAGAACGCATGAAAAGTAAAAAGTAAAAAAGGGCTTGGGGTTCCTCTGATATCGCTTTGGCAGCTCTGACCTCCGTTCCTCCGGGGCAAGAACTCTCCTTCCACTACGGTGGGCTGATCAAGGTCCTCGTCCTTAGTCAACCCCCAAGGGCGGATCCATGTTTTTTTCTGGGGTGGGGGCAAATTGGTCTGACAGGCAAATCTTCTCAGTTTTGGGATCAAATAGGACTTACTTCCCCACACTTCCAGCACGCTAGAGGCCCACCAGCTCCGGTTGCCTCGAAAGTAAAATTTTCACTCTTTTAAAGATATCACGATCAGGAAATCTTCTTGACCGTGCCCTTGTGACATCTCATCACACTTTTCCTCTTTATACACTGCTCATAGTATTCGTTAATGTTGAGTGACGAATTTGCTTAGTGACTTAACTGCCAAGTGGAAGGCAAGAATGGAAAAGGAAGACCCCGAACAAAATATATGGAACAAGTAAAGAGAGATGTGAAAGAGAAGAAATACGTAGGTGTGAAAAGATTAGCTGATAGGAGAACTGAGTGGAGAGCTGCGTCAAACCAATCCTAGGATTGTTGACCAGTGATGATGATGACTTAACTGCCGAGCAAGTATTATAGCAGTTGATGGATTCTTTTGAGATGTTGATTAGCCGTCGGTAGAATTCGTTTATATTTTTACGCCTTTTTACTAACTCTGTAATCCTTAGGGAGACAATAGTACAGAAGAACTACTTAAGGCGAAAATATAATTCTTTTCCTATTCTTCCATTCTCTCGTAATTTTAAATTAGAGGACGCGGAAGTTGCCGCTCATTTTACGTGACTTGGAGAAATTTGAGATCTGGTTTAATAACTTGTTTGGGGAAATTATTTCGTCGAGGGAGGGAATCACACGCAAGAATGAAAAACTACAGATTATTTATTTGAGACCCAAGGCCGTGGGGCAGCAGGGACGCTCTTGGCATGACGGCATCAACAGCATGTGGTTTGAGGCATCCGATTTTTCGCCACAAAGGGCACAAGAAAATAATGTATCATAAACGGAAAGATACTGGTCTCTTTATTAATCAAATCCTATTACAATCGTAAAAGAAATTGGTAAAGGAGCCTTCTCTATCGTGAAAGGTTATTCGGGTTTTCCACCGGGTCAGGCTCTCCATAACGGCCCACGCTTCGATAAGACTTGACATACCCTGATGACGATGGCCGACTCGTTCATCGACACGTCGCGTCGGCCGTGATGGAGAACAATGGAAATCCCGAATAGCCTTCCTCGATACAATATACCAAGAAGGCCTGCAATGAGCCTTCTCTAATTAATCCCCATTTTGCTCATCAGTATTTACCAGCCAATATTTCCTCCGCGAGAGATCTGGGGATTGTGAGGGAGCGGGCCGATTGGTTCGACTGTTCTGTGGACGGCGTCGCCTGCTCCAGCCGAATTGTCTCCATCCCTAAGCGGCCGAAGAGGAGGACCGTGTGGCGGAGGGCCCCATCGCCTCCGCCGCATCTCCCACCGCTGTGGAAGTGGCCGGCGCTCTACATGCTCGAGGCCTTGCTCTTC
Source organism: Ischnura elegans (assembly GCF_921293095.1). Classification (NCBI taxonomy): domain Eukaryota; kingdom Metazoa; phylum Arthropoda; class Insecta; order Odonata; family Coenagrionidae; genus Ischnura; species Ischnura elegans. The sequence continues at coordinate 70,564,243 of NC_060253.1, read as the reverse complement.
TGCGCTCGCGAGGACCCGAACGTCAGCGTCACCCTGGCACTCGATATGCACGAGACCGATAGCGTCATCTCCAGGTGGGTATAACTTATAACCTACTCAGGAGTAGGGGTTCCAGTAATTATTATTATTCATCTACATAATACCCTGCGAGCAACCTCTAGGGTGTTTGGCAGGGGGTGATCAATCACAAGCATGCAATTGGACTCTCACATGCACACCACTCAGTCCAAAAAACGTCACGCAAAACTACTAAAAATTATACTACCATCAAATTATACTACCAATTGTCATTATTCTTATCATCTCTTAGTTATTACAAGTAGGCCATTGGCCTGGTGTTAACATGATCGTACGATGAAAAACAATAGGAAACATCATAAGAAACCATTGGTCCCTACTTCTTCAACCGCTTTTTAAAAATATGCAAATTTTTCGGGAAGGGCTAAAATAGTTAAAGTAAAGGGCTAAAAATAGTTTTGCTGGTAGATCATTCCAGTCCCTTATGATCCTATTCAAGAAGTAATCTTCCTATATAATATGGTCTTTCTCCTTTGTAATGTGGGTCCCAAACAAGTGATGGGTACTCTATGTTGGTCGTACTAGAGTTGTATAAGGCATTTCAGTAATTTTCAGAAAAAAATTTCAGTCCATCAATATTTTTACAGGTAAAGGTTGAATAATTTGGCATCGCGTCTACTTTGAGTTCTACATCTACATCTACAAAATACCCTGCGAGCCACCTCAAGGGTGTTTGGCAGGGGGTGATCAATCACCAGCATGCAGCATGCAATTGGACTCCCACATGCACACCACACGATCCAAAAAACGTCACGCATACTAACAAATTATACTAATACACTCTGTTAGAAATAATAAGAAAATTCAGAAACATGCATTAAGTTTTACATAGGTTTGCAGGCTACACTACAAGTCATCTAATCTATTTAAGAGTTCTAACGCTGCCATTAACGCCAGTTCTGACCCATATGTCTGCTAATTGAATGCTATACTTCCCTACTGGTTAATTATTTGTTTGTTTTTATGTTGTCATTGTATTGTGTCTAATTTATGTCATTGTTAAAATTTGCACTGTAAATTGGCGTTACGGCTCTTTGTGAAATTTACTTAAATAAATAAATAAAAAAGAAATATAATCTCTTGTTGATCGTGGAAAAAAGACATTCTAAATCTGTCTGTTCTACAGTCTATCTCTCTTATTTTATTCATATGATATGGTCTTCCGTAGTATTTTGGCGTCCGTAAGATATGGCTAACCTTTCAATTTATGGTCTGTCAGAGATTCCCATCCGAGTTTATCTAACAGGTCATTTACACAAACAAGACTACCGTAACGACCTTTTGCGTACCTGGCAGATCTTTGCACGCGTTATAACTCTGTTATTAAATCTTTGTCATGAGGGTCCCAAACACTGGAAGCGTATTCTAAATGGGGTCTAGCGAGGAAAAACTAGATAATTTCTATCACCTTGCCGTTGCACTTTCCTAATATTCTTTTCATTTTTTGTTTTCATGTTTTTTTTTTCATGAGTTTTGGTTTCATGAGTAAATGCCTTTGGCATGTGCACGTGAGGTTGTAGCGATATTTTCTGCGGGGCATGGAGGCCCACTTATTTGAATTCGGTCTCCATGAAAACAGGATAAGGCGTGTACCCATCTTTAAAACCTAGTTCCTAGAGGACTTGCGCAATTACCGAGCAATACCGTAAAATCTCGTCAATTCTCGATCATGAGGAAACTTTAATAAGTGAAAGTTATAGGACATCAAGGCAAACACATTCAGATTGTGTGACTGACATTCTTTCATCTACAAAAAATGCAGCTAAATTGAAGTAGTAGATCATGGTAAAAAAACGTATAAGAGAGCTTAAATAACATCGCATTTTGCCCACAAAACGAGTGGTCAAGGTGTGCCCATCAATCTATTTACTCCTAAAACCTATGATTTTAAATACATGAAAATGGCCAAGTTTTTGTTTATGAGTCACCATATCTGTTTCTTACTTGGTCAGCACGTTCAAAGTGAATTTAAGATAAATACTTTTTATAACAGTGTAAAATTGTCCATTGAGAATGTCAGGACTATCGAAATTTGTGGCACTTCATGAAATTCACCGTGGCTAGTCCCGCAATATTAATACCATAGCGTTTGTTGCGATATTTTCATTGTATTCTATTGAATTGCGTGCGGAAGTTTTTTTCACTTTTTACGAATTTTTGAGCATTGTGTCCATAATAGTACATGAGAAAACGCCATACACCTTATTGCCATAGTACTTGCATATTTATTTGCAGTAATTGCGTGTGTGACCAGGAGAAATATGTCTGCAAAGGAATAAAAGGCCTAAGGAAAACATAATATATTTGTTTGTTAACTAAGACAATCAATTCACGGTGTTTTGACATGATTTTACTGGAAAAATAAATTATGATCCCATTGAGTCACATGCATCCATTAATCCTCGACCTGTCATCTCCACAGGAAGGTTCGACTAATCCGGGATAGTTTCCTACGGCATACGAGTTTCCATGGTATTAGACTATGCAAAATGACCATCGAATCCAGTGACTTGAGAATGCACCTACAGACCATTACACAAGAAATAGAGGTACGTGCAATCTTCATTATTCTAATGCTTTTTCTAGCCAGCGCTAGACTAGAAGGTAGATGGATTTAGTAATGCGGCCATGAGTTTCAACACTCAAAATTGTCATTGCTTTCTACACGATTAGTATCTTATTTGCTATGATGATAGAATTAAACTTTGGCTGTTAGTGTCTCTCGGGCTTACCAAGCACTCCGTTTCTGCAGATATTTGTATGAAATACTTTGTCATCACAGTCTTAGCCGTTGCGGGTCTTCAAATTTTTTAACGGTTAAGTTGTGATATGAATTTTTTCCTTGGCTACATCTTAGATGATGACGTTCTGAAAACTTCTCGAAGAGGTTGAATGAGGGCTTCGAGAGTTCTTGAAAACGTCATCATAAAAGTTGTGCCCAAGGAAACAGTTAATACGTCAACATAACAGTCAAAAAATTTGCAGAGCTAACACGACTAAGACTGGAATGAAGAAGAATTCCATCGAAACATCGTCAGAAGCGAAGTTGCTAACCCGGTGGGAAGGCCGAGAGACATTCACAGCCACCGTACGTCCGGAAAGAATGAAATCCTTTTTGGATTAAACTTTTGTCGGAGCATTCATTATTTTATGCCTCAAACTCTTCGATTACAGGAGGACGTGAGGAGAGTTGAGCGCCTTATTAAGAACGCACGTCACCTGAGTACCGAAATTTTGGAGTGCCGATGCTCAGATATGTTGTTTACTAGGTTGAATGCCAAATGGGAACGAGACCTAACGAAGGAAACGAGTTTCAGCCTACAGAAATATCCAGTGAAGAAGCTAATCAAATGCTATTAGTACGATATGCCTGACCTGAATCAATTTGTCAAGGTCGCTATGCCTGTGTCTATCACTTGCAGGCCGTCTGTTTATTGGAAAAGGGACCATGCCCTCAATATTGTTCAACATAATATCATAATTCTATTAATAACTTCATTGTGAAACTGAGAAATACACAACCCAATAAAAAACATGTTTAAATTCGCTATCTAACACTTTTTCGCAGAATAACGGATGATGGCATAAATAAGCGAGTTCTGAAAGCAGGTCGTTTTTATGTACAATTGAGAAAGAATATTCTTTCATACTTTGAAAAATCCATCAAGCAACACGAAGTACCTAATGACTGGAAAATCGCTAATGTAACGCCAATATTTAAAAGTGGAGAGAAGGAACAGCCATCTGATTACAGGCCGATATCTTTAACGTCCATCTCTTGCAAAGTCCTTGAACACATCGTAGTCAGCTCGGCAATGAAACATCTAGACGCGCTAAACTTATTAATGAGAACTCAACATGGATTCAGGAAAAGCAGATCGTGCGAAACTCAGTTAGCGCTTTTCGCCCACGATATTTTAGTCTCCGGGGAAGACAAAATTCCAGTAGACGCGATTTTTCTTGATTTCAAAAAGGCATTTGATAAGGTATCCCACGGAAAGTTAACAATAAAACTGAAATCTTATGGTATAGACCAAGATGTCATTTCCTGGATAAGAGAATTTTTGAGCGACCGCGTCCAAAGAGTAGTATTAGACGGTGCAGTCTCCAATGAGGTTAGAGTCACTTCTGGCGTTCCTCAGGGTAGTGTCATTGGCCCACTCCTGTTCCTTCTTTATATAAACGACATGGGCGAAGTAGTGCAGAGTAGGTAAGTTACGGTTATTTGCAGACGACGCTGTAGTTTACAGAGAAATCCGTTCCAGCAAAGATATAGATGAACTAACGAATGACCTTGCTGCTATCCAAGCTTGGTGCGATGCTAGGCAGTTAGAATTAAATTTGGAAAAATCCGTCGTAATGAATTTCTGGAGGAAGAATACCTTCCTTCAGCGTAACTATATCATTCGGGGCACGCAGTTAAAGGCAGTTGAATCCGTGAAATATCTAGTGGTTAGACTCAATAATGATCTATCGTGGAATAAACATATTCGAGAAATAACCGGTCAAGCTAATCGTAAAATGGGTTTTGTTAAAAGAATATTAGGAAAGTGCGACGACAAAGTGAGAGAAATTAGCTACTTTTCCCTCGTTAGGCCACATCTGGAATACGCTGCCAGTGTTTGGGACCCTCATGAAAGAGGATTAATAACAGAGTTAGAACGCGTGCGAGGAATAGCTGCAGGGTATGTGAAAGGTCGTTACGATACTTAGTCTTGTTAATGTAACTGACCTCTTAGATAAACTCGGATGGGAATCTCTGTCGGACCGTAGATTGAAAAATAGACTAAACCTTTTAGATAAATTCATGAGCAGTGTCTTTTCTGACGAAGTTAACCATATCTTACGGACGCCAACATATTACGGAAGATCAGGTCATATAAATAAAATAAGAGAGATAGATTGTAGAACAGACAGATTCCGAATATCATTTTTTCCACGATCAATAAGAGATTATAACGGCAGCGATAGAACTCGTAAATAGATTGCATGACTTGTAGGGTAGCCTACTAACCTATGTAAAACTTAATGCATGTTTCTGAATTTCTATTCTATATTCCATTTCTAACAGCGTATAGTAGTATAGTTTTTTATTATACGGGACGTTTTTTGGACGGTGTGGTGTGCATGTGGGAGTCCAAATGCATGCTGCATGCTGGTGATTGATCACCCACTGCCAAACACCCTAGAGGTGGCTCGCAGGGTATTATGTAGATGTAGATGTAGATTAATTGCGTCGATCGCTAGGATCACTAATTGCATGTGTCTTCATGGTTCTAACCATGCATGTATTTTCTCTAGGAATTACTAACCATTATCAATAATTTTATGAATAAGCATGTATATTTTTCCTGTATGCGTAATATTTCCAAAACCGTGCGGTAAGCATTTGGCGGTCCTCTTGCATACTGCATGTTGGTGATTTGTCACCCCCTGCCAAACACCCTAGAGGTGGCTCGTAGGGTATTATGAAGATGTAGACAAAGTTAATGAGTACAGCTGAAAAATGTTACCAAATTTTAGCGAGTAAACAATCGGAACGCAAACAGTAAACTAATTTATTTTCCCGCTCTTTTCTGAACGGACATAATATTTTTCCAGCATTCAAAAGCACTACTATTTTTTGAATCCTCTTACTTTGTTAATCCTTTTAAGCATGTTTCTTCAACGTTCAAAAATTTCCGTTACCAGAAAAAAACCTCCCCCACGCTGAAGTCATCCTTTTTCCCTCGCTTTTGAAACGCATTAATTAGTGTGAAATCCCCAAGTGACAGCGCGGACTGACCTAACCCACCCACATTCTCATGAGTCAGGCACACGCGTGATGAGACTCTCAGCATGTGCCTGGAGTGGTGATGGTCCGAGTGCAAGGTGGCGGGGGGGAAGGGGAGAGGATGGTCGTTCTGCAATTCACTTCGTGTTCAACGGAAATTTAAACGAAAAATTTCAAATTGCACTGAAAAAATCGTTAACAAACTGCAGCCATAGCAAAATACCAGAATTTTGTAATGCTGAAACTATTGATCGGTTGTGGTGAAAAAAACTGGAAAGGAAAGTAAATTTATATTTATATTTCATTATCCATCCATTATTTGTATCGACATATACACGACATATCTACATAATAGCCTGCTAGCCACCACTAGGGTGTTTGGCAGTGGGTGACAAAACACCAACATGCCGCATGGGATGTTCAAGTTAACGATGTACCGCAAATTTGAAAGCTATTTCTGCTTGATTTTTAAAGAAATGATCAACTCTCGGCAAATATGTATCTCTAGACTCATTGATGGCATTGCTCAATCTTAAGCTATATTTTCATTACAATTTGGTAAAAATTAAATTGAAAAATATGAATGTGTTTGCATATTCATAAAACAAGAGGGGGTGATCAATCACCAGCATACAGCATGCAATTGGACTCCCACATGCACAAATCAGAATCCTAAACAGTCACGCATACTATCAAATTCATATATATATTTTGCTGTTAGAAAGTATAATAAAATTAAGAGACATGTATTAAGTGATACATAAGTTATTACGCTAAACTACAGTTCATCTAATCTATTTGAGAGTTTTAACGCTGCCGAAATCTCTTACTGATCGTGAAAAAAAAACATTATAAATCTGTCTGTTCTATTGTATATCACCATTATTTTATATATATATGATCTAATCCTCCGTAGTATGCGTTCGTAACATATGGCTAACTTCGTCAGAAATTTGGCAACTATCGAATTTAATTAGTAGGTCAAGTTTATTCTTGAGTCTACGGTCTGAGAGAGATTCCTGTACTAAGTTATCGTGGTGTGGGTCATGGCGTTTATAATTAAATTTGAAAAAAATGCGTAGTAATGAGTATCTGAGAGAAGAATAACTCCCTACACCATAGCTATATAATTTGGGGCACCCAATTAAAGACAGTTGTATCCGTGAAATATGTAGGAGTCCGACTCAATTATGATATATCGTGGAATAAACGTACATGGGATATAACCGTTCAAGGCAATCGTAAATTGGGTTTTGTTAAAAGAATATTAGGAAAGTGCGACGACAAAGTGAGAGAAATTATCTATTTCTCCATCATTAGACCCTATTTACATCTACATCTACATAATACCCTGCGAGCCACCTCTAGGGTGTTTGGCCGGGGGTGACAAATCATCAACATGCAGCATGCAAGAGAAATTTAGAATACGCTGTGAGTGTTTTGGACCATCATGAAAAAGGCTAATGACAGAGATAGAACGCGTGTAATGAAGAGCTGCTAGGAACGCGAGAGGTCGTTACGATAGTCTTGCTCGCCAGACCGTAGGTTGAAAAATAGACTACACCTTAGACTAAACTAAATTCAAGAGCAGAGTCCTTTCTGACGAAGAAAGCCATACCTTACGGACTCCAAAATACTACGGAACATCAGATCATATAAATAAAATGGGAGATGCAGGCTGCAGAACAGACAGATACACATTGTCTTTTTTCCACGATCAATATGAGATTATATCGGCAGCGATAGAACTCATAAATATATTAGATGACTTTTAGTACAGACTACTATCTTATGTAAAACTTAGTGCTTGTGTCTGAATTTTTTTCATACTTAATTAATTATGAATTAATTTCTAACAGCATATGATAGTATTATTTGTTAGTATGCGTGACGTTTTTCGACGTTTGGTATTTACACACGGGTCAGTTACACTAACAAGACTATCGTAACGACCTTTCACATACCTGGCCTAGATGTTTCTCGCATCATATTATGTAGATGATTGAAATATTTTGTGTTTTCTTTGTATCTCCTTATTTCCGGGCAAGAATACATTGCATTTTTTAAGCATTATCATGTCTTCATCAATTTTATTTTTTTTTTTACTTATGGGTATTTATAAATTTCCGCGTAAAGTTTTTCGTAACTCCCTCAACACTTTACCACAGACATTGTGCTTTCCAAGATCGTTGCGGCAGAGGTACCAATAATTCCTCAATTCTGGCTTTTTTAAGAAGGGGTTTACTGATATCCGTAATTCCCAAGCTCATTAAATAAAATTATCATATAATGTAAGTTGTTTTACAAAATATATAAATGGCAATTCCCTCTTCGATTACATATTCTAGCGTTTTCCTGTACTCTCCGCATTATATTTTGGGATGCTAAGGTGATGGTTCCGTCATCTCAGCTAATCGGGCAATGGTAAGTCATATTGTAGGGAGTATGTTTACAACTCAGCTTCATGTAAGCGACTGTTTAGTGCAAAAATCTGCCACGAAGCGCTGGTTGAACACGCCTCTTCGCAATTGGCTGGCTTTTGGGGGTGGCGGCCTGGCTTCAGCCAGTAACGGGAGAGGGGAGGTTTGGGGTGCGCTCAGCTAGGAGAGCGGTCATCCAATTGAAAAAAATGTCCACCCCCTTAACACTGAACAGCTTATGGAATTGGTGGAAACCTCCCTGTCCGACGCACATAAAAAGGAGAAACTTCGACCTACTGGGAACAAGTTGCTGAAGACTTTGGATGAGTGACATCAACGGCTGACGGCATGAGAAGATCGTTGTCAACTTCTACGCAGATCCTTAGCCGGACATCACAACAATGCAGAGAATAGGATGGAAAATCGTCTATTTCTGCAGGCTCCAGTTACATGTGAGTACTAATTTTTGTTGTATTTTCCCGGCGAATATTTGCAGTGAAGTTTTCTCGGGATTCGCACCGGGTCAGGGTCCTCCATTTCTCCTTCGTAGTGTGAGTACTAGTCCTTTGCTCAACTCTGCATCGTGTAAACTCGCAGCTCAGTAAAATATATCATGTAAAATATATTATCACTGGTTATCGAGATGTTAAAAAAAGTCTCATATTAAATATAAGGTCATAATTGTATATATGAATTGATATATTCATGAACAATCTCTCTTTATTTATTTAACGTAATACGATAAAGCGGGTTCCAAGGCGTAAGATCTTTCTTTTTATAGATAATGTGTTTTCGGTTATATGCGGAGATTCGCAAAAATTTGTTATTCTCCTTGCTTCGACGTTAGAAAAAAATTAATGACTTCACATCGGTCAACTATTTAAATATTATTGTTTACGAATTACCAAGTATTTCATTCATATTTTCTCAGTGGAATACGAAAACACTAACGAAATAACTAAGTACTTTTGTGTAAGCTATACATCCCAGTTATGAGATCAATGTATAGTTGCTTTGGCTTCGGATGTTAGATAGATGATAGATAAAGCGTATTTCTCTTTCTATTGCGGTAATGGAACGCTAGCAGTTGTGTTTTATATTATAAATCACTATAATACGACCGGTGGTTTTCGTATTCAACCCTCGTGTTCAAATCTTCAAGCGTGCGCTTGTAGGATATTTTGTTTAGAGAATACTGCTTTCCAAATTTTTTTTTATATATTTCATGCTTCATTGCCATCACAATCCGTAGGTAAGCAGTAGCGGAACTACTCAAATTTGTCTATGGTATTACTCCTTAAAGATTTTGTGTCAATGAACGTTCGCTTTGCCTAATATCGCTATTATATCACCGTGTATGGAAATGTTCAAGCGGGCATATTGTTAATTTTTATATTGATAAGCGTGTGTTATTAGGTTAATTTTTCATAATTTTGGATTGGTTGTGTCACATCAATCACGGAATTCGGATGCCGTAGCGGAACTGCTCTAACTATTGCAGTGTATTACGTATTATAGTCTGTTCAGTTTGTGTCAATGAACTATCGCTATGCCTAAGAACGCAACCTAAAACATCATAGAAGTTGCATCGCAATTTTGTGAATTAATTCTATCAGTATGCTATATTTTACAATTAATCTTAACAGTATGAGAATAATACAACCTGCGATTTTCTCAGTTAAAACACAATCCTTCATGGTGTCGGATATTATAGGGCGAATATTTCTTTTGGCTGGGTCTGTTGGTTTTTTTGAATGCATTACGTGATGTGATTCCATTATTGCATTGACCTTCGAGTGGGATTTCGATTGTGTTTACCTTTTGCTATTATATTTTACTATTATACAAGTAGTACTTCACCATGTATATGAAAATGTATGACTGGTTTTGGAGCAGCGTTCCTTCCTCTTGGGGTTTTGAAGTTCGGTTACCACTGAATATGTTTGGCACTGGATTTCTAACCCCCGAGAGTGGCTCGCAATACGTCCAGCCGTTAACTCTACATTCGGGGGGCTTAAGGGACGAGGGATGGACCACCACATGACTGAGATTGATTGAGTCTTTGGCGGTACATACCTCGTCCCTTGGCTTTCAGTCCGCCGCAAATAACAGGGTGCCACCTTTCACGCAATCACGATAGTTACAGTTGATTATCTTCTGCATCTTCATCATAGATCGTATCTGCATCCTCCTTCTGCATTGGGTGTGTATTGAGCGGATAGGAAGTTTCGGTCGGCATATATTTTGAAATTGTCACTGGACTCCCTCCCCGCTCTTTATATATTTAGTGGCCACGTATGCGGATTAAAAATGTTACTGTTTGGCAGCTTTGACTCTTGCTAATGCACCAAGTCCGTGTGCAGTGTCTGACGATCTTCCCTACTTCGTGGGCGACGGTATCATCTTCAGCATAAACGGTTTTTTAGCACACGTTTTTGACTGAGGATATGCCGGCGAACGCGAGTTTATGGCTTCTATGTCTCTGTTATGTATGCGAAGAGAATGTTGCATGAATGTTGTCGGGACTGTGTGCCGGTCCTCAGGAACTTGGCGTTTCGCAATGAATGTGGCAGTCTCTTTTGTGCATGAGTTGGACGGAGAGGAAGTTGCAGTTGGCATAGCATGATGGCTGTCACTGGACTCTCTCCCCGCCTAATTCGTGCTATCATTCATCCGGAGTCAGCTGATGTTTTGAGGCTAATGCTGAGTTCAAGTTCCATCGTTCGTATTCGATGAGACAGGCTTCTTTCTTCAGATGCTGTATTTTGACGAGTACTGGGGTTTCAAGCCTGCCTTTTAGTATACTTAGATGCGAACGAATACTTACAATTAATTTAAGACGGCTCTTATTTATTATTAAGATTCCTTTGGGGGTGCTCATTTGGTAATAATCCTGTTGGGGTGATGCTGTGCTTCTTTACTCTGCATTAAGTATTTGGTATCACCATGTATTATCAGTAGATGTATAATATGGTGCCATAGAAAATATTTTTTTATTTCTTAAATTTATATGCTTTATGTATTGCGTAACTATATAAACTGCTGCTGTACCTTGTTTAATGATACTAATTTTTAGTTTTGAGGTTCTAAGTTCTTGTTAGCGTGATCTCATTCGTTTGCGAGTTCTCCTTCACTCTTCTTGATTCCATTAATTCTTCCTCCTGTATTCACTATACGCCGGGAAAGCCTACGGTCATTCTTCACTTATTTTTGCTTCGGAATTGTATTGCCGTCAATCCTCTATCCTAGCATTTTTATCGAATATTTTTTTTAGTTGCACTTTATATACTAAAGCTGTATATATCATATATAATATAATATTATATAAGTAATTTTTTATACTTTTATAATTTTTGTTCTAACGGTTCTCGCTTCTGATTATCGGATCTGCGTGTTGCGCAGGAAGCTTGTCGCCTTTGCGAGTGGAGTAGCGCCCATGCGTAAGGTTTGAGTCTTGTGTCTGGAAGGCGTGCCTTTAGCATTGGATTGATATTTGTTAAAGCACGGCATTCCAGACGTGCGGCTTGGATGCCATAGGCAGTATTTACTCTGATCCTCATTTATGATGCCTTTCGAAGCTTGTTGGTGATGTTTGGTCGAATTTTTGGTCAACGGCGTGTGTTTGATTCGTTTTTGACCGGAGATATGCCTAATGTTACCAACCAATACTTCTTGCTGTCGGTATCATAAGAACAGCTTTTAATTAAATAGCCTTTATGGCGAGAGGGGGTTATCAGCGTTATTTGGCGGTAAACAATTTCATGCCCTTTCATTTGGGTGGGACTGGGATTATTTTCCGCTGATGTAATGTTGGTGGTGATCGTGAGGCTTTACCTAGAGGGAGTGTATTCTGAAATCGGCCATTGTGTGAAAACAGTCTTGGTGGTACATCCTTGGACGGTCTAGCATAGTTTCGTCGTCGTCCAGCGTAATTTCGTCTAAATTGTGAGAGGTTAGTCACGTTTGACACGGAGTCAGGCTGTACACCTTAGTGCTGTTACTATGACGAGTGCTGGGGTGTATCACCTGATTCCGGGCGACGTGCTGGTTGCTGGTGGCCCATACGACACTCTGAATAGTGGTATTTGGCCTACACTATGCTTTATATAATGCTTGCGAGAATGGGACCTGCTGCGCAGGGATAACTTTCAGAGGGCATTGATTCAATATTGTCACTGGAGTTCCTCCCTTCGTTGTTGGCAACCTTTCACTACTCCATGAGAGTCATCTCTTACGGTTTCTACCTGGTAGGCTTCTTTGTTTATAGCTGTCATTCTTAGTGGATGTGCTTGCGCTCGGGATGTCCTCGGGTGGCGCGCTATTGAATGCGTTACAGGGGGTCATCCCGCTCGCAATTGCTAACCACAAACGGTCGTCTTCTAGTGATTAGATATGCGGTTAACCAGTTGCTGTGGGAATATTGTGGGCTTGGGACGGAGCCAGGTTACCTTCCTACTTTGCGCTCGCGATATACAACACAGTCTAGGGCAGTGCTGTTGGTGGTCTCGGATTTGCTAGCATTGTTTGGTAATCCTTAGATTTTTGTGTTGCGATGAGGTCTGCTTCATTTTTCTATTCCTTTCCTCGCACGTGTGTTCAACGGTGACACTTTCGGATCTGGGCTGCCAGTGTATCGTCAGTCTTACCGGTATATTGACTCGTTTTTGACTGAAGATATGCCCGCGTTCAGATCCTCAGTGCTTATTGTGGTGGCCTTAGAGGTGGCTCGCAAGGTATTATGTAGATTTAGATGTATTGTCTAGAAGCTATTGCCGCTCTAGATGATTGGCCACCGTGGCCGAGTTCTCGCAATTTTTGCCAAGTTTTGCTGCAACGTTGCCATGCGGCCGCTGGTCACATGCCATCGGTACTTTATACATACATAGTACTGGGGCTTGAGGCTTGCAGTTACATGCAACATAATATGTAGTGGCATATTTGAGGCGGCATGAGACTTTCCTGGATATCCTCAAACCGGATTGGGGTTTAAGTGGTCATTTATTTGTATTGTCACTGGATTCGCTATCCGGTTTGTGGGTGTCTGTTTTGAGCTTACTTATGTTTTGCACCTGGATGGCGGTAGTTCGGGATGTTGCCATTGGTGATTTAGAGGCGGCCGTCTGATGGCGTCACTGATATCTCGTCACAGCCGGTAGGCCTCTTGAGCACTACTTTGGTATGCACAACCAGTACATGTGGAACTGGGGCCATGGTGCTGGTCTAAATTATTTTGGCAATTTATTCCACACGTTATGGGGTTGCAGTGTACTGTAAGGATTTGCTGATTACTTATTAACATTCAGTGGTTATTTCGGTACTCTTAAAGCGGTACCTTGGCAGATGTTGGCCATCATTGGACAATATTGGTTTCATAACAACAGTTCTTACATATATTCCACTACTTTCCATTATTATGTAATTACAGAATAGTTGTATTAACTTTTATTTAGAAGATGTAAGTTACTAAGTAATGCCTTTAACCAAAATGGATGCATCAAAGGTCATTGGATGTGTGCCCCTTGTTCACCTATTTATGTTTATTTGCAGTTCTACCATGTACTTTTATGTGACTTCATACCTCACCGAAGAGCATAAACTCTTACTCATTTAAGCTTACATTTGTGAACTTGCTATACGATTTGCTTTGAATTTATTATTAGACCCTTTGCTAATTGATGTGTAGTGTTTCACTCAATGTGGTAAGAATGACAGCTTAGGTCGAGTTCCTCTTGGCGTTTTGTGGTTCGGTTACCACTGAAAATGTTTGGCACTGGCAAATATCAACCCCCGGGAGTGGCTCACTGTGCATCCGTCCACTGTCCTCCTGTCTTCGGAGGGCTTAAGGGGCCAGGAATGGACCACCATATGACTGCGATTGACTATTCTTTGGCGGTACGTACCTCATTCCTTTGCTTTCTATGCCACGTTTTTCATTGATGTTTGTGTTCCAGGCTCCTGTGTGTTGGCAGTGCTTGCGCTCGGGATGTCTCCCGGTGGCGCTGAATTCAGTGCGTTACAGGGTGTCATCCCGCCCGCAATCACTGTACTTTCAGTCGAATAATGCATTGAGTGTGAATTGGGTGGTTAGGAAGTTTCGGTCGGCATATATTTATATTGCCACTGGACGCCCTCCCCGCTCACTACTTTTACTGCCGGCATTCTGAAACACACGTTTCCGATCATCTCGCCGTAGTGCCGCTCATCTCTCTTCGTGGACGCGGCACTGTGGTTAGTCCTGTCTTCCTGGGTGTATTGTGCCGCATCCATTTCAAATTGATTTTCAGTCTGCTTGATTATCATTTCATAAGAGCGGGGTTATGTACTTACTTCTTCCGTCGTTACTTCAAATTCAATTTTTAGTGAAGGAGTTTAGTGCATTCGTTGGACGCCGTAAATTTACTTTCCCATTATTCAATCATATTTTTGGTGGTTTGCAGATTGTATTCCGTTTTTCTGCTTATCATACTTCATTCTCGCAGAGTGCTGTTGTATTGCAGTGTTCAATAGAGCATGGAGGAATAATAATTAATATATCTTGGAAGGAAGTGCTAACGGCGCGTGTTCGCTTGGATCCTGCGCCCGGAAGACGTACATTTGGCATTGGTTTGGTGTTTATTTAAAGTGCGGCCTTCTGGACAGCAGTGCTGTAAAGCGATGGACGGTGCTTTCCTAGGTTAACAGTGCTTTTACACTTGGATTGTTGGTGATGTTTGGACATATTTTTGGTCAATAGCGTGTAATTGATTCGTTTTTGACCGAAGATAGGCCGAATATTGCTTACTATGGCCGGTTTCCTCGTCAATACTTAAGCCAACATTGTCGTCGATTGGCGAGTCTAAATGTGGACTGGCATTCACGTTTAACACGGTGTCAGGCTGTTCACCTTAGCTGCTGTTTGTATGACTAGTACTGGGGTGTATCGCCTGTTTCCGGGTGGCGGATAGGCTGCTACGTGTGGCTGCTTATTGCGCACACGATAACTGGTCAGACCTGACCGCCTGGTCTCTTCCGTGCATACTTGTGCAACTTTTTACGTTCGGGACCTGCTGCGCAGGGAGATCTGTTAGTGGATGTTGGTTATAATCGTCACTGGAGTTTCTCCCCGTGTTGTTGGTGCCCTTTCACCGCTCTTATTTATCAGGGCTGATAAGATGCGGTTGCCGCCCGTATTACCAAACATTGAAGAACCACATTTATAACTTTTTCGTAGTATAGGATGGTATTGTCTTGTATATGTTTCAGTTTATTTAATTAAAATTTTCTTAAACTCTGCATGTTACTTGGTTAAGGGTAAAGGTAACTCAAGATATCTTTTGCGCCCCCCCCAACCTTGGGTTTTTCCTGTATCCGCTACTGTTTAGCTGGCTGTGCTTGGTCCCTATTGCCGCCGGGACCGAATTGCTACTGCGCTTTCCCGGCTTCGTCCAGCTTATCCACTCTGTGGTGCTATAGCGTGCGAAACTGTTACTGCACTGTGTGATGTTATAGCGTGTAAGACTGTTATGCGGCTGCAGGTCACATGCCATCGGTACTTTGCAAATGGATAGTACTGGGGTTTGAGGCCTGCAGTTGCACGCGTCTACACAGCAGGCATGTTGTATACATCTACATCCGCTGTTCTGCAAGGTACTCCTGCAGAGGTTTATGCCGGTATTGGTCTGTGTTATGGTGTGCTCTTTGCCCAAATGGACGTCCGTCAGACGGAGGGGAATTTTTGTGGTCATGTGTGATTTTTAGTCACTGTATCGACCCTCCGTTTTCTGGGTGTACTTCTGTCCTGTCTTCGATATTTCGAACCCGACGGTGGTTGGGGATTTTGTCATTGATGCTTTGGAGGCATTCGGCTGATGGTGTTACAAAGATGTCGTCACAGTCGGTAAGCCTCTTGAGCATTAGTTTGGCATGGAAAAGAACTACGTGTGGTCAAACGTGTCAAAGCAAACGTAGTGGAATGTGCTGATCGTGGCACCAGGATTAGGGGTTTGTAGTTCAGTTGGCCGCTCTTCCTTAGTTGGCACTGGATTACAAATCCCTGGCTGTGGTGTCCGCTTCTTCGAGGGAGCCTGTGCGTTGTCAGCACAATGAGTCAGCTAAGGTTCGGGTGTTTCGGCATTTCCCATGCGAATTCATCCCATTCATTTGTAAGCTCTTCCGAGGATTACGGTACTACTCCTTTTTTGTTCCCAAAAAAAATTTTATACATAAATGGAGTTGTTAATAGATGACAGAAAAAAACATGTTCATTATACAAATTAAGATATGCATAATTTCTTTCAGGCTTTTTATTTCCTTAAATACGGAAGCTAAATCCTGTTACCTCATCAATAAATCTAGTTTGTGCAAAACATCCCAGAACACCGAACAGATATCCCGGGAACCAATAGGCAGGATGAAAGATAATAAAATAGAAGAATAAAATTTGCCCTTAGCGTGATAGTTGCCAACTTAAATCAGGGGCTCAGGTCTCAAAATCGGACATTATTAATCTCCTCCGCTCGGACATCCGATATCGCGAACATTCAGGCTGCATTTAGATAGAAGCACTTATAGATAACATTTAGATATGGAGATTAAACCTCTGCAACTATGCCCGTTTTGGTAATAAGCAGTGATAAATATAGCATTCAATGTTATATTGACAAAGTTGAAATGGTTACCTAAAGCATATTATTCTTTTACGAGCAGTACGAATGAGCAGCACATTTTGAAAGTATGCAACCCGCGTGCCACTGAAAGGGCCTGACTGGGGTGGCGCGCAGTGAGATATCTCGGGAAAAAAGGCAGAAATGAAATAAATTTGAAAATATACGCTTGCAAATGTCTAACGAGTCATTATAGAAGACAAAAAAGTGATAGATTAATTCGAGAGTGACATCATCTTCACTTATGTACGAAAACCACTCAAAAATGCCAAAATTTCAAAACTTTCAGTGCGATGCGGCACGTATTCCCGGAATCCGATTGAAAATTAATTTTCACGGTTTATTTTCTCACCAAATGGAACAAAGCTGGGGGGCGTCCCAAAAGCAATTCGAAGACTTTATAAAATAAGGACCACCCTAATGCAACATCACTGTGCCGCGGACGTTTTTGAAAATGGATTAAAATGCAACGAGGTGGCAACGGAAATAAGCCTAAGGTTTTGTTTTCATACATTTTATTGGTCACAGCATTTAGAACTTTTTGATTACAAGTACATTTTTTTTATACAGGAAAGATTTTTTTCTGAAAACAAGGCAAATTTTTTAAAAGTTACATACAAATCAATTATTGGTGTATCCTTGCAGAATTTTTCTTGCGTCTTCACATAATTTCTAAGTCAAGTTTTAAGTCCATATTTTCTAAATTTATCAACAAATTTTCCATTATTTTTCACAACTTTTTGAATATAATCCGCTGTTATTAGCCCCATAGCATCAGTCTTAAAACTGGGGAAAAGGTGGCAAGCCAAACATAAAATTTTTAAATCACTTATCTCACTTTCGCCAAAAACATTTAGTTGTTTAAACATAATTTCAGTGTACACCAAGTATATTCACTTTATCACATAGGAAAAAATTGTGTTGTAGATCTTCCTTTACCTTACAAATTTCACAGTTTTCTGATGTTTCTTTACCAATCTTTTTTAGTTTTTCTCTCGTTACACATAGGTTATTTGCCACATTAAAAATATACAGTTTATTTTCTATACTGAGGTTAATCTTTTTTAGATTGCACCACACTCTTTTACAGTTTACCATACTCTTTGTTGCAGTGAGGCCTACTGACTGCCCATCAACTTTCCCTTTTAATAAATGAGTGTAAATTGTTTTGACATTTTTGATATTTCCTATGTCTGCATTTTCAAGAAAGTTCATTGCACCATTGATGTATTTTTTAAACGTTGGAGTTTGTCCTAAGATGTTAATGGCAATCTTTGAAAGGGATTTTTCCCAAGTACTTGAATATTCTAAGGTCTTAAAAATACCATTATAATCATAAAATAAGGCTGTTACCTAGTTTTGAAAGTCGGTTAGACCTATACCGCCCTCTCTCCACTTTCTAACAGCTTGTTGTCTCGCCATTTTAAATAAATAATTTTTCCACACGAAAATGTTTGTACATTTTACTATTTTTGCCACTATATGGTTTGGTGACGGCAGTATTTGGCACACATAACACATTTTAATCAATAAGCAATTGTTAAAAATCAGCACTCTCTGCATCAGATTTAAATTTCGCTCATGCGACTTACAACATGCTCCCACCATTGTGTTTTTTAATTTTTCCCAGTTATATTTTACTGTTTTAGTAATGTTTTTTCCCAAGTAATACCCATTGTTTTTACCGTTTTCTGGCTTTCCCCTCATACCGTCACAGAACCTTCCTCACTATTTAGGTTCAAATAGCAAGTTTTGCTTTTGCTGACAGTCGTGTCGGATCCCTCTGAACCGTTCGGGAGTCCATTACACGACCGAGTCGGCTAGTCGTGTAGCGAGTAGCATATTTATGCACTGTAGGTATTTTTTAGTGTGGAGAGTAGGGCAGAGTGTAGATATATTAGTGGGTTGAAAAATAAAGGGGTAAGTTCAATACTTTTCACAGACAAAAATTCTTCCAGAAATGAGAATAGAGAAGTAGAAAGAAAAATCAGCGTTTAGGGTATTACATTTAAGCACGAGAAGCGTCAGTCTAGCAATACGTTCAAAGGCAGTCAAGGCTCAAGTCATTTTGTTAGTGAGACAATAAGACATGCATTTCCATTTATCAGCGGTATAGAGCCTGTGAATAGTCTATTCGACAAAAGCAAATCAGAATTATTCTCGAATCGCAATAATACTACTTCCGAAGTTTTAATCGTGGCTGTGGTTAATTGCCGTAGTTTAAGACGTAAGATTACCGAATTCCACCATTTAATTCATAGTACGAAGTGAAACGTCATTTTTGGAACGGAAAGTTGGATAACAGATGATGATTCAGACAATGAGATCTTCCCAAAATCGTTCACTGTTTATCGGAAAGATAGAATTAATCGAGTTGGGGGCGGAGTTTTTATAGCTGTAAAGAATCCAATCGTCAGCCAAGCGATAACCGTAACTGAGACCAGCGTTGAATCTGTGTGGTGTTTAATTAAATGTACAAAATTCAAAACTATTTTATTATGTTCGTATTACAGACCACCTAACTCAGATATAACGACAATATTGGATTTTCAAAATCAAATAAACAGCGTAGCATCCAAGTATCCTGAAATAAACTTCATTGTGGGTGGAGATTTCAACATACCTTCTATAGATTGGGAGACTTATAGCTTCATTCCTGGTGGGAGGGATAAAGTGATCTGCGAGGCCTTATTACACACTTTTACATCTAATTCATTGTTTCAAATAGCTTCTGCACCAAACAGAGGAGAAAATATTCTTGATTTATTAGCGACAAATATACCACATCAGGTAATAAACGTTGGCACTGTCGAAGGAATAAGTGACCATAGTATAGTAACTGCAAAGTTTTCTCTAAATACCGCTGTAAACTTTATAAAAGAGCGTAAAGTTTTCATTTTTAAAAGAGCTGATTTTGATGGGTTTAAGAGTCATCTGAAAAATGCTTTCCCCTAGCTTCAAGAATCAGTATTAAAGTTAAATGTAGAGAATACTTGGAAAGCTTTTCTTTCGCTCGTAACTTAAATAGTAATATAGTAAAGTAGGAAAATAGTAAAAGAAGGCAGCGAACCGAGATGGTACGACGCGGAAGTGAGAAAATCATTGAGGCGACAGAGAGCTTGTCATGCTAAAATGAAAAAGGTCAGCACGGATTTATCCGCTAATGAACGCGAGCTAATAATTAAAAAATATAGGATGACTAAAGCCACCACGAAGGAAGCGTTCAGGATTGCGTTGACGAATTTTAAAAGAAAAATACTAGTAGAGCAGTTACAGGATAACCCAAAAGCATTTTGGTCATATGTTAGGGAAGTTCAAGGTAAACGATCTACCGTATGTTCGCTGAGAAACGGCAATGGAGATGTGTTGACAAGCAGTTACGATAAAGCCAATTTATTAAATTCCTACTTTAAGAGCGTTTTCACGGAGCCTTCCTAAAACTCACCCGAGACCGATGACAATCCCTGTATACATAAGATGCCAGCTATTGACATTAGTACGCTCGGAATAGAAAATATATTGAAATCGCTCAGTCCAAATAAATCACCTGGTCCAGACGAAACCCCTTCTCGCGTATATAAAGAACTAGCCTCAGAAATTGCCCCCTACTTGCAGTTAATATTCAGTAAATCCATCAAGCAACGCGAAGTACCTAATGACTGGAAAATCGCTAATGTAACGCCTATATTTAAATGTGGAGACAAGGAACAGCCATCTAATTACAGGCCGATATCTTTAACGTCCATCTCTTGCAAAGTCCTTGAACACATCGTAGTCAGCTCGGTAATGAAACATCTAGACGCGCAAAACTTATTAATGGGAAATCAACAAGGGTTCAGGAAAAGCAGATCGTGCGAAACTCAGCGCTTTTCGCCAACGATATTTTAGTCTCCGGGGAAGACAAAATTCCAGTAGACGCGATTTTTCTTGATTTCAAGAAGGCATTTGATAAAGTACCCCACGGAAAGTTAATAATTAATCTGAAATCTTATGGTCTAGACGAAGATGTCATTTTCTGGATTAGAGAATTTTTGAGCGACCGCGTCCAAAGAGTAGTATTAGACGGTGCAGTCTCCAATGAGGTTAGAGTCACTTCTGGCGTTCCTCAGGGTGGTGTCATAGGCCCACTCCTATTCCTTCTTTATATAAACGACATTGGCGAAGTAGTCCACAGTAAGTTACGATTATTTGCAGACGACGCTGTAGTTTACAGAGAAATCCGTTCCAGCAAAGATATGGATGAACTAACGAATGACCTTGCTACTATCGAAGCTTGGTGCGATGCTTGGCAGTTAGAATTAAATTTCGAAAAATGCGTCGTAATGAATTTCTGGAAGAAGAATACTCCCTACAGCGTAACTATATCATTCGGGGCACTCAGTTAAAGGCAGTTGAATCCGTGAAATATCTAGGGGTTAGACTCAATAATGATCTATCGTGGAATAAACATATTCGAGAAATAACCGGTCAAGCTAATCGTAAAATGGGTTTTCTTAAAAGAATATTAGGAAAGTGCGACGACAAAGTGAGAGAAATTAGCTACTTTTTCCTCGTTAGACCACATTTGGAATACGCTGCCAGTGTTTGGGACCCTCATGAAAAAGGCTTAATAACAGAGTTAGAACGCGATGAACACGATCGATATGAGATTATAACGGCAGCAATAGAACTCGTAAATAGATTGCATGACTTGTAGTGTAGCCCACTAACCTATGTAAAACTTAATGCATATTTCTGAATTTCTATTCTATATTCTATTTCTAACAGCATATGGTAGTAGAGTTTGTTATTATACGGGACGTTCTTTGGACGGTGTGGTGTGCATGTGGGAGTCCAAATGCATCCTGCATGCTGGTGATTGATCACCCCCTTCCAAACACCCTAGAGGTGGCTCGCAGGGTATTATGTGGATGTAGATGTAGACAGTCATGCCGCTAATGTTGGAATAGAATTGCAAAATATCATGAGCTATTTTATGCTCTTTTTTTCTTTCAATATTATGGTCACGTCATGTGCGTAGGCTATGCATGGAAGCTTGAAAGATTCTATATTTAGCCCAATACTGTTGTCTTCTAGCAATTCTAATAGGGGATTTAACTGAATGCAAAAACGGAGCATAGATAAGGGACATCCTTGTCTCAAGGACTTCCCTACTGGGATCCAGTCAGTGCTTTCAGTTTTACTTACTTTCACTAAACACAAGGTTCATTGTAGAGAGTATTTATTGCTTCCATTATATCCTTTGGGAATCCCATTTTTCCCATAACTACATTTAAAAAGGTCATGTTGCCTTTGTCGAACGCTTTTTCGAAGTCTACTGCCAATAATTGTAGGTTTGAAACTCCCAGGTTATCCTTTGGTATTATTACGTCTCTTATTATTCTTGGGTCAGTGTTTATGTTCTCCCCTTTTTTGCTTATGGCATATTGAAGGGGATGTATTATTTCAGATACAACAGTCATTATTTTATTTTTGATCGTTTTTGAAAATATGTTATAGTCGGTATTTAGGATTGTAATTGGACGGTAGTCTTTTATTTTCTTTGGAGTATCAATTTTTGGTAATGATATAATTCTTCCTTCCCTTTGTGATTTGGATAATTTTCCATATGATGATGCAATGCATTCAAACAAATCCGTACAGATAAAATCACAAAGTCATCAGTCCCTGCCGCTTTTCCCTCAAGATGGGATGGAATTGTGCCTCTTCTATGCAGTCCCCTTCTTAGAGACCATCGGGGTTGTTGCAGTGGTCGCCACCTAGAGGACAAGTAATAAATCACATGCCTCGTCCTAACTTTCGATGCGTTTCGACGACCGGCAAAGATACATATGACCAAGGAACGATAAAAAACAAGGCATGGAAAGTAAAAAGTAAAAAAAGGGCTTGGGGTTCCTCTGATATAGCTTCGGCAGCTCCGACCACCCCGTTCCTCCGGGGCAAGAACTCTCCTTCTACTACGGTAGGCTGATCAAGGTTCTCGTCTTTATTCAACCACCAAGGGCGGATCCATATTTTTTTTCTGGGGGGGGGGGGGCAAATTGGTCTGACAGGCAAATTGTCTTCTCAGTTTTGAGATAAAAATAACAAAACAATTACTGTACGAAGTATTCTCTTTCTTTTTATATCACATTAATTAATTGTTATGATATTAACTTAATGAGGCAGCGTAATAAGAAAACGGAGGTGATGATAACCTAGAAGAGCTGCCAGGTATGTGAAAGGTCGTTACGATAGTCTTGTTAATGTAACTGAACTCTTAGATAAACTCGGATGGGAATCTCTGTCGGACCGTAGATTGAAAATTAGACTAAACCTTTTAGATAAATTCAAGAGCAGTGTCTTTTCTGACGAAGTTAACCATATCTTGCGGACGCCAACGTACTACGGAAGATCAGATCATTTAAATAAAATAAGAGAGATACTTAGAGTGCAGAACAGACAGATTCCGAATGTCATTTTTTCCACGATCAATAAGAGATTATAACGGCAGCAATAGAACTCGTAAATAGATTGCATGACTTGTAGTGTAGCCTACTAACCTATGTAAAACTTTATTCATTATTCTGTATTTCTATTCAATATTCTATTTCTAACAGCAAATAGTAGTATAGTTTGTTATTATACGGGACGTTTTTTGGACGGTGTGGTGTGCATGTGGGAGTCCAAATGTATGCTGCATGCTGGTGATTGATCACCCCCTGCCAAACACCCTGGAGGTGGCTCGCAGGGTATTATGTTGATGTAGATAACCATATTAAAAATCGCGTGTATTTTTTACGCACTTGGCGGGGCTACTCTCTCATGAACTCAAAAATTTTTGTTCCTTCGTTCGTGCAGGGTAAACCTCACATTTAATGGAGGGATTGCGCAGGTGGGTGAGAAATACAACAAACCGCGGGAGGCCGTAGTTTTTTGCGTGGTATAGCTCGAGAGGTGGACGGTAGAGTACAGGTCTCTTATCCTATCTCCGTCACATTCCGTAATTAATAACGTTACAGAGTAATGCACCTCGTAATTAGAGGTGCATTACACAGTTCGTGTTTTTCTCATTTACCATTGTTGAGACCTAGTACATATTTCCCCTGAAGGACATTGTTGTCATAAATGAGGTTCCTATGGAATTACGGCCCATCCATTTCCACCCTGCCCGTTCAAGCATTTCTATTGTTGATGGTTGCTATGCATCTGCATTTATACTCACATTCTTAGGTCCATCCTGCATCCTCCTCGGGATGATAACATTTTTGAAAGCTGTAGAGGGGCTCCTGTGTATTCGGGGGTCCACTTCGGATCCGGACATCGATTCTACAGCTAAGGTTAGCCTCTTGCCATACGGTGTCCTTTTGAACCCTGGATCGCTCCTTTTTGCTGCTGCAGATTTCGGGCGTACAATTAATTGGCCTAAATTCGCATACCGGTCGCTTTTCGTTGCATTAATTATAGCCCTGTCATGCTTGTTGGCTCCATGCGACATTAGTACTTCTTTTTCATTTTTAATGGATCAATTATGCTCCCATTACTAATAGTAGGGTCAGTAACCCCGAAAAATTTTGTGTATAGGTTCTTATTTACACAATCAAATATGCGCATTTTATTAGATAAGAAGTAATTTTAAATAATTTAGGGATCTTAAGCATTCCTCCTCGTGCATGATGTATTTCTCCTGGATATAAATTTTTTATGTCGAGTTCCTCGGGAGAGCATGACTTATCATTCCCAATGGGGGTAGTGGCGGATACAGAAAAAACTCAAGAGGGGCGCAAAAGATATCCATCTTGAGCCATATTTAATTGTCTCGTAATAAAAAATAATTAGGTGATAAATAAATAATAATTAGGTGACGTGCAAAGTTGAAGAAAGTTTTATTTAAACTGTTAATTCACATATACTAGACAGTGCCGTCTTATGATTTTTAAAAAAAATTACAAATTTGGTTCTGTAATGCTCGGCAAGGGGGGGGGGGGGCGAGCCCCTTATATGTAATATATTCTGACGGCACTGATTACTATTAATAAACACGTTCCCTATTTTAATCATACGTTTTATCAATATGATACAACTACATATTGGGTTTTTCATGGGAATTGCGTGATATCTGCTTGAGATATCTCGCAGATCATCATGTGGATATCTCACTGCCTCCGATTACTACAGCAGCCCCAATGCACGATAAAGTATATTTTATCATATTTTATCATATTTAACTCATTAACGATGTGTTATTTCCCTTTTACAGGTATCTGTTACAATCGACACTGTTTCTAAGGGATTTGAGTTGGTCGGCGAATTCGGATGGTCCCTACGATTAGATGAAATAGATAATTTTGTTCCACCAACTTCTATCGCTGGACCGCAAACTTCCGATGACGAGGTATGTCTCTTTATATTTTGACTTCTTCCCTTCTGTTGTAACTTTATAAGAACCTATGATAATTGAGAATATTTAATTCGTCGCAGGGTGGATGTAGATTGTACTTGAATGAATGAACGTACCAATGAATTACAGGGTCGGAGCCCCAGCATAGATCATGCTGATTTATTTATTCAATGCATGTTTTTGATGTAATGCGCGAGTTTGACACTATCTATCAGGCAGTTAAAACACC
This sequence comes from Ischnura elegans, assembly GCF_921293095.1. Classification (NCBI taxonomy): domain Eukaryota; kingdom Metazoa; phylum Arthropoda; class Insecta; order Odonata; family Coenagrionidae; genus Ischnura; species Ischnura elegans. The sequence continues at coordinate 70,538,721 of NC_060253.1, read as the reverse complement.
TTGGAGGTGGCTTGCAGGGTATTTTATTTAGGTACTACTTGGACATTATTTTACGACATGATGAAACAATGAGCTTCACGAATGGTGTCCCTCTTATGCATTTTTTTCCGTGGATACGACTAAAGGTTTGGCTATTCATGTGTATTTATTTATCAGTATGGTAATCTTAACGTAGAGGCTATAGTATTTTTATAGAATACTTAACTCACGGAAATGATTTGCAGACATTAAGCGCGTAGACAACGTGGTTTGATACTTTTTAAATATCATCTCAGAGCGCATACAGTTTTTTTCACGTTACTTATAACTGTTTCAGTTATCGCCTTCAACGAAAACGTGTGCTCCTGCTTATTCTGAGCATGTTGCGGAGTAATACTTCCTCCCTAACGACGAAGATGCGTTTTGTTTGCGTTATACCTAGTGCATTAATGTTTATATCGATAGTCCTCAAGGGTGGAATCTTGAATACCATTCCGGGGCGAAGTAATGCTACCGCAGCCAGACACGAAATCGATATGTGGCGAGTTTATCAGCGTACGCATTACACACTTTTTCTCTACCAATGCATTTAGTACGTGCGTGTCTTTCTCGTCACTCATTTTTTTCTCATACTGCATCCCTTCCGATTTATATTCAATTTAATTCGGTTTAAACTCACTCCCTGCTTTTCTTTTCTTTTTCCGCATTGTTTAATATTATCTTCAGCCGCCAGGCCTTCGGGTATGTTCATTTGATAAAATCTATTTTGCAATTCGTGCGTATTGATATCCTTTTTCGTCCGTTGGCTAGTCACAATCCATACAAAGGGATAGCTGGATAAGAGGGTGAGAAGTCCCCACTCCGGGATTTTTTCCGACCTTAGGGCGTGCGATTTGGGGTCAAATAGGACTTACTTCCCCACACTTCCAGCACGCTAGAGGCCCACCAGCTCCGGTTGCCTAAAAAGTACGATTTTCACTCTTTTAGAGATATCACGGTCACGAAAGCTTCTTGACCGTGCCCTTGTGCCATCTCATCACACTTTTCCTCTTTATACACTGTTCATAGTATTCTTTAATGTTGAGTGACGAATTTGCTTAGTGACTTAACTGCCAAGTGGAAGGCAAGAATGGAAAAGGAAGACCCCGAACAAAATATATGGAACAAGTAAAGAGAGATGTGAAAGAGAAGAAATACGTAGGTGTGAAAAGATTAGCTGATAGGAGAACTGAGTGGAGAGCTGCGTCAAACCAACCTAGGATTGTTGACCAGTGATGATGATGACTTAACTGCCGAGCAAGTATTATAGCAGTTGATGGATTCTTTTGAGATGTTGATTAGCCGTCGGTAGAATTCGTTTATATTTTTACGCCTTTTAACTAAATCTGTAATCCTTAGGGAGACAATAGTACAGAAGAACTACTTATGGCGAAAATATAATTCTTTTCCTATTCTTCCATTCTCTCGTAATTTTAAATTAGAGGACGCGGAAGTTGCCGCTCATTTTACGTGATTTGGAGAAATTTGAGATCTGGTTTAATAACTTGCTTGGGGAAAGTATTTCGTCGAGGGAGGGAATCACACGCAAGAATGAAAAACTACAGAGAATTTATTTGAGACCCAAGGCCGTGGGGAAGCAGGGACACTCTTGGCATGACGACATCAACAGCATGTGGTTTGAGGCATCCGATTTTTCGCCACAAAGGGCACAAGAAAATAATGTATCTAAAACGGAAAGACACGGTTCTCTTTATTAATCACTATTTATTACAATCGTAAAAAAATTTGTAAAGGAGCTTTCTCTATCGTGAAAGGTCATTTGGGTTTTCCACCGGGTCAGGTTCTCCATGACGGCCGACGCTTCGATGAGACTTTACATGCCCTGATGACGATGACCCATTTGTTCATCGAAACGTCGGCCGTGATGGAGATCATGGCCCTATGGAAATCCCGAATAACCTTCCACGATACAATATGCCTGGTATGCCTGCAATGAGCCTTCTCTAATTAATCCCAATTTTGCTCATCAGTCTTTACCTGCCAATATTTCCTCCGCGAGAGATCGGGAGATTGTGAGGGGCCGGGCCGATTGGTTCGACTGTTCTGTGGACGGCGTCGCCTGCTCCAGCCGAATTGTCTCGGTCCCTAAGCGGCCGAAGAGGAGGAGGACCGTGTGGCGGAGGGCCCCATCGCCTCCGCCGCATCTCCCACCGCTGAGGAAGTGGCCGGCGCTCTACATGCTCGAGGCCTTGCTCTTCTGCGCTCGCGAGGACCCGAACGTCAGCGTCACTCTGGCACTCGATATGCACGAGACCGATAGCGTCATCTCCAGGTGGGTATAACATATGACCTACTTAGGAGTAGGGGTTTCAGTAATTATTACTATTCATCTGCATAATACCCTGCGAGCCACCTCTAGGGTGTTTGGCAAGGGGTGATCAATCACCAGCATGCAATTAGACTCCCACAAGTACACCACACAGTCCAAAAAACGTCACGCATAACTACTAAAAAATTATACTACCAACAACTTATACTACCAATTGTCATTATTCTTATCATTTTTTAATTATTACGAGTAGGCCATTGGCCTGGTGGTAACATGAACATACGATGAAAAACAATTGGAAACATCATAAGAAAGCATTGATCCCTACTTCTTCAACCGCTTTTTAAAAATATACAAATTTTTCGGGAAGGGCTCAAATAGTTTGGCTGGTAGGTCATTCCAGTCCCTAATGGTCTTATTTAAGAAGGAAAACTGCTTCGCATTTGTCCTTTGTGATCGGCACTTTATCTTGAACTGGTGATCATTTTTTCCCACGAAGCTGGGTTTTGCAATGTCCTTTCCAAACTCCTTCCATGCTTTTTCCCCACTCATTATTTTAAACATGCCACTGTAACGTTACGTCGTAAAATCTGGTTGATTTTTCACGTAAGTCCAGACAGGGGAAATACTCCAACCGTCGGTCACATGCTGGATCAGGGAAAAGTCTCCACAAACAAGAAAAACAGCTCACAAGAAAAAGGCAGCCAAAAATAATTTACGAGTTATTACCGTACGATATCTATTCAAAGTAGAGTATTCAAAAAAATCAGAAGTATTACAGAAAACAATGATAGTAAATTCATGATCCCAAGGAAACATTACCAGCAGAAAATTGCTCTAAATATGCCATGGCTCACAAGACATGTGACTCCCATGCAGGTCAGGAAGAAAAGGGGCTCGCCTAAGCAAGGCGAGACAGCATTTGAGGGGAGGGCTTCTTCCAGGGAGTGGAGGGGTAGCCAGGCGAATTCAACAACCGCCCACTGATGCGTCACTGCCCCAGCAGAAACGGCCGCTCCGCAAAACACCATTCCCTGGTTTTGAGACAAAGCCAGCACCCAGAATTTTCCCCTCAACATCTGGGTTGGAGACCTCAGAGGAATCGTTCATTGGAACACATGGAGGGGAAGGAGATACTGGGGTGAGGTGTTGGAGGGAGAGAGAGTTTGTGATAGGACAATGGTAAAACTTCTCACTCCAAGTGCAATACTAAGGCCTTAGCACCGATTTCCCCTTGCTTGCCAAGGAGAAGTATTTCTCCGCAGTAGTCCTATATAAGTCTTGCATTGCAGGTAGGCTGGTTCGGAGGCTGGTTCGGAGGCTGCTTCGGAGGCTGTTTCAGAGACTGTTTCCAGAGACAGGATTTTCCAGAGACAGGATTTTGCGAGACAGGGCACTTTGCTACAGGGACCCTTTGCGCAAAAAATCCTTTGCGCGAAAAAACCTTAGCGCGAAAAGTTCTTGGCGGGAGAAGTTCTGCGGATAAGTTCGGAGGAAGTTCGAGGAAGTTCGAGGAATTTCTGGGGGGGGGGGTACCAGAAATTTTGGGGGGGGGGGGGACACTAAAAAATGCCACATCCTCTGTAGGAAAATGACCACAAAAATTGCTTGAACTTGGGGACCAAGACACGTCCACCAAGAACTGATTAATGCCTACAAAACTTATCGAGGCATCACAGGTCCACTGGTTTTCACTGGATGAACCCCCACTGTTTAACCCCCATGAATTTCACAAAAACCATTATTCAGTGGTTAGAATTGAACTGAATATAAAAAGTTTATTGATTGAGACAATAGTATTCAAGAAATATCACTCAAAAATAGTTTTGACAAGAACATACATTTTTATCACTCTGTAAATAATAACCTCAGGAGTGATGTTTGGAATTCAACAGAATTCTTAAGTGAGTAACATGACATAATTACAAGAGTGAGACAAGAAATATTGCTGAATTGATATAGAGTAGATTATTTAGTATTACATAGCAAGAAAATAAAATTAATAATCAACATGTCATAATGTGATGCTTGTTTTCGGTGTACAGTGAATCACAATTACAAATAATTATCATCAGCGACCAGAAGGAACTGGGAAGATTATTATTGGTATAACACCAGGATATCTTTACCAAAATCAAATCTTCCTTCTCTCATCAGAGATATTTTGTGGGTTTTTTTTTTTTAAAAAAAAACCAAGTAAAGCAATACAATAACCAACCACTTAGTAAATGGGCAAGATTGGGTTGGTGAAGCAGTTGGGTTCATCAGAACCCTGGGTTGTCCCATTAGTTGGGTTCAACCACCTTATCAAAAATCAACGATTGACAAAAATGGGTTTTAACTTCTACCCAAAATTCATATTGCAACCCAAGAGAAAGTTAGGGTCGACCAACAAAATATATACCCCATATTATATAATCATTAAGTACAAGTTTATTCAAAAATACGGTTATTCACTAAATAATTATTAATTATCAAAATACCAGCAAAAATATTCAGCATAATATGTGTCTCACTTAATTAATATACATTGGCATTAGTATTTCTCCCTTTAAACCCTCCATGTTTGTAAATATTATCAGTCCATAATTAGTTATCAATAAAGAATCCTCCAAAATTCAACAAGATTTACATAAATGAATATAGATTGCACTAATTTCCTCGATTTTCCAATAATTATTAACAATTTATAAGGCATATGGTATTCATGTCAGCTATTGAACAAGTACTGACTAATTTAATCAAGATGTGTATATATATCTCTCAGTATTAATTAAACAAGTCAAAAAAGAATCATAGGCGATGCTAACAAAATGAGAACTGCAAATTGCATCAACAAAAGAAATCACTCTAAATTTCACTCTTCAATTAACAATAGAAATGAGAGCTACATGCTGGTTGCGACAAGATGAAAGTTCATACTTGTCGGGCGATGAAGGTCGCAACTCAACGCCAAAAGCCACACTAAAACACAGTAGGCAGTCTTAAAATCAGCTGATCAAATCAATCACTCAGCCATCGATAGAATATTGAACACTGCAAAATCACGACACTTATCACTGTCCAGAATTGTGAGAATGTGCATAAAGTCTTGGTGGAGGAAAGGTGACACAAAACACAATTGAATCTTAATAACTGGGGCCACCTCCACAGCTTATCTGGAAACGAGCCATCTCGGGGATTTCCCCCCAAGTTAATCTCCCGTCCTCTCCCTCCAAGCACCCATAATTCCTCCACCTTACCCCATCTCACAATCACAGTAGACCAACACTAAATTACATGAGTGAATTAAGCAGATGAGAATAAGCAAGTACAATACAATATTTCAGAACAATTTCAATTACAAGCATAGAAATAGACTTATTATTCATTAATCAAAACAATATTAATAGGAATCAATAGAAATACAACACCGAAATCAAGCATCAAATAGTATTTGAGAGAGCAAACATTAGCATTCATTGAAAAAAAAAAAAAAAAAGAATAAAAAAAAATCAATGATATTTCTCTCCTTTTAATTACTGGAATTACCAATGCCATCATGATATGCCTTTAAATGAGAAACATGACAAATTTTCTCTTTCCCAGGAGAAACTTCCAGAATAACTGTTACAGGAGAGAGATACTTTTTAAGGACGAAAGGTCCTTTCCACAGAGGTTCCAGTTTTGCCATTTTCTGTTCACCTTTAGAACTGACAGGATGGTTTTTGCAGAGAACAAGATCTCCCACACAGAAAGTGATTTGGGAGTGAGATTTATTATAGGATTCTTTATACCTGTTTCTGGCCTTTTTTAAATTAGCAATAACATGATTCAGGAAAACTTGTCTGTCACTATCGCTGAGATCATTCTCGAATAAAGATTTTGGAATGTCCCACTGATTAATTAAAGGATGCTTTAGTTCTCTGCCGAAAATTATTTTGGCAGGAGAATAACCACTGCTCTCATGAGAGGCAGTGTTCAAGGCAAAATTTAAGTCAGCAAGCATAGAGTCCCACATATGGTGAGCATTATTGCACAAAATAGCAAGTGCAGATTTTAGATTTCTATGCAATCTCTCTACCTGATTAGAACAGGGATAGTATGGAGAAACAAAAATTTGCTTAACCCCCAGTTGCAAACACATCTCCTTAACGGCATGAGATTTGAAAACTTGTGCATTATCAGAAACCAAATATTTTGGAAAACCGAATTTTGGAAACACTCTTTGAGTGAGTATTGAAACAACCGAACCGGCCGTAGCCTTGCGAACTGGCTCAAGAAAACAAAACTTAGAAAATCCATCAATAAGAGAAAGTACATATTGGTGTCCACCTTTAGTCAGAGGTAAAGGACCCACAAAGTCAATATAAAGTCTTTCCCAAACTTCAGAAGGATTGTGCGACGATAGCATGCCAGGAGGTGGAGCATTTCTGGGTTTACAAGTTTGACACAGATGGCATTTTCTGACCATGTCATAAACCTCTCTTTTCATATCCTTCCACCAAAAGTGTCTGCTAATCTTATCATAAGTTTTAGCCATGCCCAAGTGAGCAGACATACTAGAGCAGTGAAAATATTGAAAAATCATAGGTCTCAAGACCGTAGGCAGAACAGCTCTTCCTCGCTTAATTTTAGAATTCCCATAACATAATAGCTGTCCCTTGAGAAAATAGTTTTTGTCGTTCAAGGAATTATTATTAATCTGATTGAAAATATCCTTTAGAACGAGATCAGTTTCTTGGTGTTTTCGAATGTCAACGAATGACAAAGGCAATTTATGTAACACACAAGAATAAGGAACAGCTGACTCCTTATGAGTGATTGATTCCACATCTAAATGACTATTTGTAGATGAGGATGGCTCAATGCGAGAAAGACAATCTGCGACAGAATTAGCTGATCCTCGAACATGATGCACAGTGAATTTATAAGAGGATAATTTAAGAACCATCCGGCCTAATTTGCCCAACTGCTTAGGATGAGAGAAAAGCCATGTCAAGGCACCATTATCAGTGTACAAGTGAAATGGTTTTACTTGTAAGTAAACACTGAATTTTTGAATTCCAAAATGAATTGCGTGACACTCCAATTCATAAGAAGAAAATTTACGTTCATGTTCCAAGAGTGCCTTACTAGCGAAAGCCACAGGGACAAAATCACCATTTACTTTGTGATTCAGAACGGCACCAACCGCCAAATTACTGGCATCGACAAATAAATGAAATTCCTCGTCAAATCGAGGGAAAGATAATACTGGTGGATTGGTGAGAGCTTTCTTCAACTGACAGAAAGCCTCATTTTCAACAGCTGTCCATTGAAAAGGAACATTTTTACGTTTTAAGCGATTCAGTGGCATAGAAATTTCAGAATACCTTGGAATAAATTTGCAGTAAAACCCACAAAGTCCAATGAATCTGGCCACTTCCTTCACATTTCTGGGAACTGGGAATTGTTCAATTGGTCTCACTCTCTCAGGATCAACTTGCAAGGTTCCATTTGTGATGAGATGGCCCAGAAAAGTGAGTGATTCCACACCAAGCTTAACCTTGTCCTCGCACACCGTCAAACCGGCACTGCGTAGTTTGTTGAGGACAGCATTAACATGAGATACATGGTCTTCAGCAGACTTGGAATAGATACACAAGTCATCAATATATGGGTAGACACATGAATATTTCAAATCGCCCAATACTTCATTAATGAGACGAGTGAATATTTGAGGAGAATTTACAAAACCAAATGGCAATCTATTATATTGGTACACTCCGAACGGCGTCACAAAAGCAGTTAATTTCTTAGAATTCTCAGATAATGGTATTTGATGAAAGGCAGAATTGAGATCAAGAACAGTGAAATATTTTGCATCAGCAAGATATTGGAATGCATGTTCAACAGAAGGTGTTGGATAACCGTCTGATTTAACAACTTTGTTCAACTTACGGTAATCAACCACTAATCTTTCAGATCCATCCTTTTTAGGCACTAGAAAAGCTGGCGAACACCAGTTTGAATTGGAAACCTCAATCACTTTCTTATCAAGTAAAGATTGGATATGCTTCTTCATTAAATTAGCCTTTGGAGGTGACAACGAATAAGGATGGGATCGAATCGGAGTTGAATCTAGCAGTTCAATTTCGTATGTCATAACAGATGTGACCCCCAATTCTTGAGAAATCACATCAGGAAATTTTGACAATAAGCCCTTCAACTTATCACACAACGTGATTTCAGTGGACGACAGAACATGAGATTCGGACGAGTTACTAACTGGCGCCGATTTAAACGCTTCGCAATTGTCCGTAAAAGAAAAAAGAGAATTCGGGGCAATTTCAAAACTGACGTTCGCCGGACGAATAATCATCTTTGAATTACAAATGAAATCCACACCCAGTAACACGGGAAACGGGATATTAGCTAGATAAAACACGTGGTTCCAAGAAAACTTGCCTATTTGAACCTTGAGTGAGACAGAGGAATTAATATGAAAAGGCTGCCCCGACACCGTGATTAAATCGACGTCAACACTTTGACGAATAATTTTTCTCCGGCAACATTTCAGAGAAGCAAAGAAATCTTCATCACACAGTGAAACTGAACACCCAGTGTCAATTAGAGCCTGGCATGGCATAGAATGAAGATTAATAGATAATATTGGCAATCGAGTCGAACACTTGTCACGGACGCTCATCAAACTCACGGCAGGCTGAGTAAATCGTCGTCTTTTGCGACACTCGTTCACTTTGTGGCCAGGTTTATGACAGTAAGAACAATTAATAGGGAAAGAAACTTCCCTAGGCGCACTGGAAGAGGCAACAGAAGACGGATTCCTAGAGATACGATGGAAAGTGTTGGAATATTCAGCACAGTCCATTAAATGTTTAGAAGCCTGCGTGATAACAGAGTCCAATTCTACAAATGTGTTAGGCTGATTTGAGAACATAATTGCAGATTTTGTTAAAGGATTTAACCCTTGAATAATGAGTCGCACAATAGAAGACTCGGAATACTGCAAACCCAGCACCTGAGTGGCATTACGCACAGAACACACGAAATCGTGGGGCGTTTCGCGAGGGAACTGAAATCTCTTAACTTTCGTAGTGATCAAGCGATCAAACTCTCTGTCACTAACAATTCTAGCCCAAACTTTTTCAGTGATTTCAGACCATGCGAGATTCAAGTTTAACATAGACAACCAAAAATGACGAGAGCTGGCAGGAAGTTTAGATACTACAAGGTACAATAACGTTGACAGAGGAACCAAAGACAAAGAAACGATTTCATTAACTTTTAACATGAAATTAAACCAATTCTCACTGTTTGACACTTCAAATGGCGGAAAATCACTGAGTAATTGTTTGACAATTACTAACCCTTCAGAAACTGGCAATGTCTGAGAAGCAGACATTTCGTGAGAGACGAGAACATCACTACTTTCCTCGTGCGTTGGGCGAGGTGGAACCACTTCTAAAGAAGATTCCCGTTCATTATTAGAAACTTCACTTCCTACGGACACATTAGCCGTACCCCTGGCCTTACGATCCTCGCCCGTGGTTAAATAAGTTTTTTCGTACGGGTTGTCAGTATTACCTCCAGGCATTTTGAGAAGTGAAGTGACGACAACGAGAAAAAGAGAGAGAAAGAGCGAGATTTAAAACTATCTATCTCTGCTGGAAGAGTCCAATCACCAAAAATAGTGCGAGAATAACGAGCTGCTATCCAAATTATCAAGAACATTACGAGCATTACGAACATTAATGTCAAATGGCATATGACCACGAGGAAAAGTCGGCAACACTAGTCACGTAATCCCACACGAACCAAAAAGCACTTAATGGAACATAAAATAACTCACTTTTAAGAGGAGAAACAACCAGAAACTGCAAAAAGTGGAGAAATAGTGGAGAAATGTCACCATTGTCCAGCACTCGGGAGACCTCGACGAAAGGACAGGAAATCGAACCTCAACTCTGCTACCAAAATATAACGTTACGTCGTAAAATCTGGTTGATTTTTCACGTAAGTCCAGACAGGGGAAATACTCCAACCGTCGGTCACATGCTGGATCAGGGAAAAGTCTCCACAAACAAGAAAAACAGCTCACAAGAAAAAGGCAGCCAAAAATAATTTACGAGTTATTACCGTACGATATCTATTCAAAGTAGAGTATTCAAAAAAATCAGAAGTATTACAGAAAACAATGATAGTAAATTCATGATCCCAAGGAAACATTACCAGCAGAAAATTGCTCTAAATATGCCATGGCTCACAAGACATGTGACTCCCATGCAGGTCAGGAAGAAAAGGGGCTCGCCTAAGCAAGGCGAGACAGCATTTGAGGGGAGGGCTTCTTCCAGGGAGTGGAGGGGTAGCCAGGCGAATTCAACAACCGCCCACTGATGCGTCACTGCCCCAGCAGAAACGGCCGCTCCGCAAAACACCATTCCCTGGTTTTGAGACAAAGCCAGCACCCAGAATTTTCCCCTCAACATCTGGGTTGGAGACCTCAGAGGAATCGTTCATTGGAACACATGGAGGGGAAGGAGATACTGGGGTGAGGTGTTGGAGGGAGAGAGAGTTTGTGATAGGACAATGGTAAAACTTCTCACTCCAAGTGCAATACTAAGGCCTTAGCACCGATTTCCCCTTGCTTGCCAAGGAGAAGTATTTCTCCGCAGTAGTCCTATATAAGTCTTGCATTGCAGGTAGGCTGGTTCGGAGGCTGGTTCGGAGGCTGCTTCGGAGGCTGTTTCAGAGACTGTTTCCAGAGACAGGATTTTCCAGAGACAGGATTTTGCGAGACAGGGCACTTTGCTACAGGGACCCTTTGCGCAAAAAATCCTTTGCGCGAAAAAACCTTGGCGGGAGAAGTTCTGCGGATAAGTTCGGAGGAAGTTCGAGGAAGTTCGAGGAATTTCTGGGGGGGGGGGTACCAGAAATTTTGGGGGGGGGGGGACACTAAAAAATGCCACACCACATAGCCTGCTCCTTCTCCTACTCTCCTTTAAACTCTCCCACCATAGAACTCTGAGCATTTCTGAAACGCTCTCCGTTTTCTAGTGCTTTCCCAACACATACCTTTCAGCTTGTCTCTGCACCTCCAATTTCGTCCCTTCTCCTTTGTAATGTGGGTCCCAAACAAGTGATGAGTACTCTAATGTTGGTAGCACTAGAGTTGTATAGGGAATTTCAGTAATGAGGCGGACCATCGATATTTTTACAGTTAAATGTTGAATAATTTGGCATCGCGTCTGCTTTGAGTTTTGGTTTCATGAGTAAATGCCATTGGCATGAGCACGTGAGGATGTAGCAATATTTGCAGCGGGGCATCGAGGCCCTCTGTGCTTATTTGAATTCGATTTCTCATGAAAGCAGGATAAGGTGTGTGCCCATCTTTAAAACCTAGTTCCTAGAGGACTTGAGCAATTACCGAGCAATACGGTAAAACTATAGTCAATTCTCGATCATGAGGAAACTTCTACAAGTGAAAGTTAAGGAACATCAAGACAAGTATATTCAGATGGTGTGACTGGCATTCGTGCATCTATGAAAAATTCAGCCAAATTGAAGTAGTAGATCATGGTCGAAAAAACGTAAAAAAGAACTAAATTACCATCGCATTTTGCAACCAAAACCAGTCGTCACTGTGTACCCACATTCTATTCACTCCTAAAACCTATGATTTTAAATACATGAAAATGGCCAAGTTTTTGTTTATGAGTCACAATATCTGTTTCTAACTTGGTCAGCACGTTCAAAGAGTATTTAAGATAAATACTTTTTTATAACCGTATAAAAGTGTCCATTGAGAATGTCGGGACTATCGAAATTTGTGGCAATTCATGAATTCACCGTGGCTAGTCCCACTATACTAATACCATAGCGTTTGTTGCGATATTTTGAGTATATTTTATTGAATTGCGTGCGGAAGTTTTTTCACTTTTTACGAATTATTGAGCATGGTGTCTATAATAGTACATTAAAAAACGCAATGCACGTTAGTGCCATAGTACTCGCATATTTATTTCCAGTAATTGCGTGTGTGACCAGGAGAAATATTTCTGTAAAGGAATAAAAGGCCTACGGACAACAGAGTCTATTTTTTTAAACTGAGACTGTCAATTCACGGTGTTTTCACATGATTTTAGTGGATAAATAAACTGATTCCATTGAGTCACATGCATCCATTAATCCTCTACCTTTCATCTCCACAGGGAGGTTCGACTAATCCGGGATAGTTTCCTACGGCATACGAGTTTCCATGGTATTAGACTATGCAAAATGACCATCGAATCTAGTGACTTGAGAATGCACCTACAGACCATCACACAAGAAATAGAGGTACGTGCAATCTAAACCATTCTAATGCTCTTTCTAGCCAGCGCTAGACTAGAATGTAGATGAATTTATTAATGCGGCCCATGAGTTTCAACACTCAAAATTGTCATTGCTTTCTACACGATTAGCATCTCATTTGCTATGGTGATAGAATTAAACTTTGGCTGTTAGTGTCTCTCCGGCTTACCAAGCACTCCATTTCTGCAGATACTTCTATGAAATACTCTGTCATCACAGTCTTAGCCGTTACGGGTCTTAAAATTTTTTAATGCTTAAGTTGTGGTATGAATTTTTTCCTTGGCTACAGCTTAGGTGATGACGTTTTGAAAAATTCTCGAAGAGGTTGAATGAGGGCTTCGAGAGTTTTTGGAAACATCATAAAATTTGTGCTCAAGGAAACAGTTAATACCACGACATAACAGTCAAAAAATTTGCAGAGCTAACACGGCTAAGACTGGAATGAAAAAGTATTCCATCGAAACATCGAAGCGAAGTTGCTAACCCAGTGGGAAGGCCGAGAGACATTCACAGCCCCCATACGTCCGGAAAGAATGAAATCCTTTTTGAATTAAACTTTTGTGGGAGCATTAATTATTATTTGCCTCAAACTTTTCGATTACAGGAGGACGTGAGGAGAGTTGAGCGCCTTATTAAGAACGCACGTCGCCTGAGGACCGAAATTTTGGAGTGCCGATGCTCAGATATGTTGTTGACTAGATTGAATACCAAATGGGAACGAGACCTAAGGAAGAAAACGAGTTTCATCCTTCAGAAATATCCAGTGAAGAAGCTAATCAAATGCTATTAGTACGATATGCCTAACCTGAATCAATTTGTCAAGGTCGCTATGCCTGTGTCTATCACTTGCAAGCCATCTGTTTATGGGAAAAGGGACCATGCCCTCAAGATTGTTCAAAATAATATCGTAATTCTACGAATAACTAACTTCATTGTGACACTGAGAAATACACAACCCAATAAAAACATGTTTGAATTCGCTATGTAATACTTTTTTGCTGAAAAACGGATGAGGGGATGAATTAGCGAGTTCTGAAAGCAGGTCGTTTTTATGTACAACTGAGAAAGAATATTCTTTCATACTTTGAAAATGTCATGCACATCTCCATTTCATCTCCTAAGCATGGGTGTGCCCAGCGGAGGGCAGGAGGGGGCAGCTGCACAACGCTGCTTACCTTCAGCTATGGTCAATAATGGAAGCATTCCAGAACAGCAATGGCGCAGCGAGGGAGGTTCGGATGCCACCTTCCCCGAAATATAAAAACACAACTAATTTGCTTCATCATAATTGAAAAATCATGGAATATCATAAGATTTCTTTGAAAAATGAAGTTTTTCCGGTAGTGAAAAGTGTTAAAATTAGTTGAACACCCTCTTCTTGGTATCCTGTTTTTATAAAAATTTCCCCGTGGTTTGCCCCCCCCCCCTCTCCCCCGAAGGAAATTCCTGGCAACTCCATTGCAGTATAATGAGACATTTTCTCAAATCCAGCAAGTGTACTGCAGCCTGTTTAGCTTCATATTGCAGTATTAAATTGCTACAATCACATCAGAAATAGTCCATTAAAAATACCATACACCTTCGACCAAGAAATTGGTAAGTAGCGTAATAAATACTTGGGACGGATTTCAAACACTTCCCGCGACATTTGCTGGCTTTTCTCACATAGTTCATCAGCTAACTACAAGAGAGCGCTTAACGGCTGCCGTTTGAGAGTCAAGGTGGGAATTCAAAAACTATTGAATCTGTATTTCCATCCAAGAAATTGAACTCTTTACACGACCCAGAGGAAGCAAGTTGCATGAAGACAAAATACAAGGTAAGGATAATAAGACCATAAGTCCATAAGTAAGATAATAAGGATAATGGTTACCTATCTTACTACATTAAAACCAATTAATTTATTTCACGATGTAAGGTCCAGTACACATGTACATGCGTCAAAGCATGAATCGACAGATAGGTATTGTGAAAATGTGTCCCTTAAGTTAATAAATGAGCTTTATTCATATTTTCCCTAAGAAAAGTGTTTACTTGAAAACCGAGATATTTTCTGAAACCAATTGTGAAACTCCAAATTCGGTTAATTGGATTGTAAACCTTTGACGGCATTCAAATATTAACTAGATTATTCTAACATTCCCACATTATTATGCGAGCCACATATTCAGGCTATTTGGCTGGGATAAGGTAATATTAAGATAGTATTTCACTTCACTAAGGTGTTTTAATGGACAGACACGGATAGAGGGCCAAATAAAGCAATAAATTCAAATTTATTATTAAAATATTGCCCTATTTTGCTAGCTTACCTGTTGGGGCGGAGCTTATAATAACACTATTAAATCAGGCTACTTCAAGAAGAAAAACTACTTACTTACTTACTTACTCCCAGGGCCATACATATCTAAGTAGATATTTGGCCGCACCAACAATCCTCTTCCATCTATCTCTATTTCCTGCGTCCTCCTCGGTCGCTCCTAATCGCTCCAGGTCTACCTTCACTTGGTCCCACCACCTTCGCCTTGGTCTTCCTCTTGGCCTTCTTCCTTCAGGATTCCTCATTATAACTTGTTTTAAATGATTAGTGTCCTCTCTTCTCAAAATGTGCCCAGCCCATCTAATTCTTCTACATTTAAACTCGCACACTACATCTGGATCCTTGTATAGCTCTCTTAATTCTCTATTGTGTTTTCTCCTCCACTCTCCTCCTTCAGAGATTGGTCCATATATTTTCCTAAGGATCTTATTTTCAAAAACAATTAATTTTCTTTCTTCCTTTTTATCCAGTTTCCAAGTTTCACTTCCATATAACAGTACGGGTCTTATGATTGTTTTATATATTCTGATTTTAGTAGTGTGTGATAGTAATTTTGAGGACATGAGTTTGTTGCAGGCGTAGAAGCATCTGTTAGCCAGATTTAGCCTGTTTTGTATTTCTATTGCTTCTTTGTTTTCTCTTGAAATAAAAACGCCTAAATACTTAAAGGAGTCCACTTTTTCAAATTTGTGGTTGTCTATGTAGAGAGGATTTTGATTTCTGTTCATTTCATTTCTTGTAAAGTGTATATATTTAGTTTTTCCATCATTTACTTTTAGTCCTAGATTAGCTGTTTCTTCCATGAAAAGTTTTGTAAGCCGGCGTATGTCGTCTAAATTTTCTGCTAAAATTACCACATCGTCTGCAAAAGCAAGTATATTTATTCTGGAGCCAATTGTTACGCCTTCGTCCATTTTTGCTACTTTTTGAAGAGCTTCTTCTATTGCTAAGTTGAATAGGATTGGGGATAGTCCATCACCCTGTCTTACGCCTGCCTTTATCCTGAAAGGTTCCGACACCCGTGCATTTATTCGTACTGAGCATGTGGAGTCTGTCATACTTGTTTTAGCGAGGTTTATTAGCTTTTTTGGAATTCCGAACTTGTCCAACTTTTCCCACAGTCTCTCTCTATTAATACTGTCATATGCTTTTTGGAAATCGATAAATATTGCAAAAAAATCTTTATTAAACTCCCAGTACTTCGATATAATTTCTTTGAGGATAAATATTTGATTTGTTGTGGACCTGCCTTTTACAAACCCTGCCTGGTGATCTAGAATTATTTCACATGTATATTCTTCAATACGATTTAATATTATCTTAGATAGGACTTTATAAGGAATGCTAAGGAGTGAGATTCCTCTAAAATTACTGCACTCTACTTTCTCTCCTTTCTTGTGTATGGGGACAACTATTGCTTCCCTCCAGTCTTTTGGCATTTCTTCTCATTCCCATATTATTTTCATTAATTCACATAGCTTATCTATGACTATATCTCCTCCCGTCTTCAATAGCTCTGCAGATATTTCATCCTTACCAGGAGCTCTATGGTTTTTTAGGGCTTTAACTGCTGCTTTGACTTCTTCTCTAGTTGGTATTTCTACTTTGGGTTGTACATGATAGTAGATATCTTCGTTATCGTAGTCAGGTGTGATGTCCGCTCCTTCTTCATTTAATAGTTCATAGAAATATTCTCTCCATCTTTCTACAACTTTCTGCGTCTCCGTTACCATAATTCCCTCTTTGTTCTTCACACCGTATGACTTCGGGGTGAATCCTTTTTTAAAGAATCTTACTTTTTTATAAAACTCTCTTGCATTATTTGCTGTCCGCTCTTGTTCTGCTTTTTCAATCAAACTGTTTATGTATATTCGTTTTTTCTTTCTTAATATCTTGTTTGTTTCTCGATTTATCTCATTGTATCGTATTTTATCCTCTAAGGAATTGCTGTTCATCCAGGTTCTCTTCTTCTCCCTCCGTTCTGTTACCTTCAGCTCAAATTCTTCATCAAACCAGGGTTTTTTGTTGTTTTTTTATTTTTCCCACACACTTTTCTTGCTGTTTCCAGAATATTTTCCTTAAAGTCGTTCCATTTTTTATCCACATCTTCTTCTTCTTCCATTGGCAGTTCTTGTAGAGCTTGAAACCTATTTTCCACTTTCATCTCGAATTCCTTTGCTACCCGTATATCTTTTAGTTTTCCTGTATCTATATTTGCATTACACTTTTCTTCTTTCCTTTTCTGAATCGCTATTCTTTGGGCTATTTTGACTAGAACTAGTACGTGGTCCGTCCCGCATTCTGCTCCCCTAACACTTTTTATATCTGTTATGCTACTTTTGTGGCGTTGATCAACTAGGACATGATCAATCTGGTTTCTTGTAGCCCCGTTTGGAGATGTCCATGTGTATTTTACAAGAAGAAAAAATAGTATACTAATATTACTTTAAAAACGTCATGAACACTCCCGTCCCTTACCTATCCATTGAACAAGTCATACTCCCGTTGAGATACATGTATTTTTATGAAGTGCTACAAAATGTTCTTTTTGCGTAGGTAGTGGATACATCCCAAAATTATGTGGAAGCAATAATAAGATTAATTTTCTTAAGGATTTCTGTATCCATATGGCCGAACCTAATTGAATTATGTACAAAAGGAGTTTCAATTATATGGGACAAAAACAGTGTCATATTCTACCAAATACATTTTAAGAAACAAAATCTTTTGGTAAATACATAAGGTTGATATAAATGGATAATGACTTTTGATTATATTCAAATGTTTTTGCAAATGGTCTGTCTATTGTGCAGGCATTTTAAGCTTAACTTCATATGCACTTTAAATTCTATGTTGTAGTTAATTTTACAGTCAGCACAGTTTGGCATTTACTTACGCACACAATTCCTTGCAATATTTTTCTTGATGTAATGATCATTTTTGATTTTATTTTTTCATTGGTGTTTTTTTCATTTATGTCTTTAATAATTTTGAAGTTTAGGTAATCACAGGCTTAATGCCTTACAGGCTACTTCACTTCTATGAATGTAAATAATTACCTGTATGAACATATTCATAGAAGAATAAGCATTAGTAGAAAAAATCCTTTAAAGTAAATGCATTCTTGGTTTACTTATTCTCCATATTCCGGACAACGCAAAAAGACAAGCGTTTATGACATTCGTCTTTGATCGCACCATGTTTCAGAATTTTCTTATTATTTCTAGCAGCATATTTTTTATGTCCGAGCTTTATTGGAAGATAACCTTAATTAGCAAGTTTTGCCTTTGCATGAATGTGGTAGTATAATTTTTTAGCATGCGTAACGTTTTTTGGACCGTGTGGTGGGCATGTGGGAATCCAATTGCATGCTGGTGATTGATCACCCCCACAACCTAGAGGTGACTCGCAGAGTATTATGTAGATGTAGATGCGCTTCGTTCGTTCAAGATTTATTTTATTTGGAAAGTCGTTTGACACGGGAGAAATGGCGTGTTTTCTTTTGATAATTTTCACTTTCATCGTCGCTAGAAACTGGGTGATTGATGTGTGATCAACGAGGTCGGAATTTCACCCGAATTCCTTTTGGCGCTAATTTGAAAGCGCGGACCCAAAATGCGAACATTTCGCAACACGCCGCTTTTCCCTGTTTATGCTTCGTCCAAAATTCACAGTAGCGTTACCATCGCATTTTTCGTTCTCGCCCGAATGGACTCCCGTCAAATGGTTTTCCTGGGCGTTCGTCCATCACCAATCCATCCAAACGTATCGGCCTATACGTTAGCCCATCACCAAACGTATAGGCCGATTTTCTATCTACGGAGAATTCAGACTTTCTCCAATGTAACCGCATCCAAATCTGGTGAATAAAAAAATACTTTCTTTGCTCGAACTTCGCTTCGACTGGTACACTGAGGCTTAGACGATCTATCGATGTATCGGAAAATATCACGAGGTTTAAATACATCTGGAGTAATATATTTAAGTTTGAGAATTCGTGATTAATATTTGACCGATAAAAGTTACGATACATGAATCCGATTAAAAGTGATGGGATTGGTGAGTTATGAGAGAGCTTCTGGGTGAGATACGCAGGAGCAGGAGAAAGAAGGTACGAGAGCGAGCGAGTTAGCGGGAAGGGCATGTTGAAAACAGTGTTAGAGGCTAGAATATTTGGCAAATGAGAGAGAGGAAGGAAGAGAAAAGGATGTTGAGATAGAATGAAAGTTAATAGACCTAACTAAGAATTGAAGTCGGTAGTACAGGAAGGAAGGGGAGGCTGCCAGAATTCTTCTTAAGAACTCCATGGAAACAAACCTTTATCGGTAGAATTCTTTGATAATTCAGTATTTATGTATTTTATGGGGCCGATATAAGAAGATCGCCACCGTTCCATCATCAGATAACTTGATCGCTAATTATCAATATCCAAACATTATTATCGTACGATACAGAATTTTCAATACCGCCTTGGCACACTGCCAACCACTCATTTTCCGATCTGTATCGACAACTGATCGGCAACGGAGTTCTTTTCTGGTCCGTATGCGGTTTCACTTTCCATTGAAGTTTGGGTCAAGGCTGCGGAAAGTGGAAACCAGTTTGCTCGCCGGAGCTTATCGCATTTAGTGCTACCGCGCTGGGCTTTCACCTGCTTCACAGCACGCGAAATGACTTCTCGGAGAATGCGTCGTAAAAAAAAGTTCCTCTGCCCACTGATGCGAGGACTAAAGGATGGAATTAAAGGAAGTGTTACGTCACTTAGTACTCCGTGCATAAAAAAATGTTGCCATAAATCGCTGCAGCTTCCTGGGAATAGGTTGCATTCAAGACACAGTCATATATTATGTATGTTGTTAGCATAATTCACGCGTAACTTGCTGGACAGGTCCAGACACAAGCGTTCAGATCCGTTAGTAAGTTTTAATTAGTAGATATCTAACACTTACTCCACGTCAAAATAGTATTCATTGCGCGTTTTTTTCACATCTCCTTACATACCATTTCCACACAGCGCTTCTTGGTCTTTATATCGAGGTTTTTCATAGCCTTTTTTAAAATTAAACGTACAAGTACATCCATGCTCTTAATATGCGCGAGCTACACCGGCAGGACTCAAACACGCGACCTTCGAATTGGCAGGCAAGGGCTTTACCTCGACGCCACCGTGGCCAGCAAACGGCCTTATTTACTTATTGCGGAAGCTATTTAATAATAGATTTTTTTTAACAAGTCTCCGCCATGTTTGTTGACTGAGCTATGAGTCCCCTTACAAATTTGAATGTTTTAATGGTTTATGATTGGGCATACATTTTAATGTTTACCTAGATCATTTATTTCACAGTCTGATTTCCTCAACTATCGAGACATAGTTAATGATTCCATACCCGTTTCAAGACGAGAGGTAATTACAATGTCACCTTGCAAATACTGCCAAGGCTGGTGATAGCTTTCATCACTAATGTCTAATGTCGAATACCAAACGAGGATGACGTTAACTGTAAGAGTTAACCATCCCAGGAGACAGCTGCAAAGCTGGGAACTGCGGAAAACAACAACGAGAAATATACTTGGACTTGGACTGTAAGAGTTTTGTGTCGCCTACACTTTTATGTGGGTACATAGTGTACTCGTAGCAGGATTATGCATTTTTGCAAAAATAAATCATATCCACAACTTATTAATTCTCTGCTAAATCTGTCCACATATTCATCCACTAAGGACGCAAATGTCAAGAATTCCTTCATACTTTGCTTTGAAAACAACTTAAGTGGGAATTATATAAATATAGGCAATGGCTTTTGTTTCTTCATGTTCGATAGCAACATTGCCCAAATACTTAAATTGATTTTCGTATCAATTTCTCCACCAATTCGTCCCTACAATTTTAAACCGTACGCCCTGCTCCTCCGCGAAAGTTGTGTTAACAACTCTGTGAAGCGTGAAAATGTCACTGAGCAACTTCCATTACATACGGCATATAGAATACAGAAAACACGTTAAATGGAGAAAGTAACGTGATTTTCCTCACGGCCATCACGAAACTGATATCACTAACGGGCTCTCTCCATCAATGCTGAAGAATACAGATGAGCTTACATTCTTTCGCCACATCAAGAAGTTTTCTAGCTACTTCGAAGTTCATGCATCCTGGGGAAATTTTTCGCTACTTCAACTCCGAGGGTAAAAAGGAGTTTAACACTACGTTAGTAAGAACTTTGTGTTTCAACCGTGCAGAAAACTTTCAGCTTGCGAGTGTGAAGATATTTAGATAAGTTGCTCCTATATGATCGTCTTCTTTAATTCATGTCAGTGAAATATTTTTGCAATACATCGAATTGTTTCTTCAGAATTATCCGTGTCCATAAAGCTACACTGGGCGGCAACGAGGTCAGAATTTTAAGCTGTTCAGCTACATAATGACCTGCAAGCCAACTCTAGGGTGTTTGACAGGGGGTAACCAATCACCAAAATGCAGCATGCACGAGGAACTTCTACGAGTGACCTTGATAGAAAGGATGAATCTTCAAGACAATCTTATTTTTGGAATAAGGAAAGTTAAAATAATCTATAAAATACCATTTTCCTATTACTGTTATTATACTTGTATGTAATTTACAGACAGCGGGCGTCCATATTGAATCCCCGTTTCGCACATGATTAAGTTATTGCAATCTTCAATACCTCCGAAAAAAGCACATATTGGCCTTTCATATAGAGGGTTTTCAACATGTTAACGATTACACGTGCACGGAAAATCATGCCGTGGGTAGGGAATTTGATATTTATGTCTTGGGTAGTACATTTGCCAAACACCCGAGAGGTGGCTCGCAGGGTATTATGTAGATACGAACATCACATATATTCAAGGAAGAGGTGGGGAAGGATTTGACAAGTTTCAGGAAGGGGCAGGAAAGAAAGTACAGTGGGAAGACAGTGAAAAAGTAGATTACTAAAGAGATATGGAAAAACCCGGGGCAGAAAAACTCTAGTAATAGCTGTAGAAGAAAAATCCTGGAAAAAAACCACAAAAACGGGAAGGCCAAGGTACTGAAGAAGAATAGAAAGGGCAGGGTGAGGGGCGGCATGTCATTAGAACTCTCAGGCACTGTGATTCATTTACCAGATGGTGGAACTCTGTGAACCGAAACACGTCGTATGCATTAAAGTGAAGAGTGGAAGAGTGTAACTTTCTTTCATTTCAATAGGTCGACCTTCCATTTTTCACGCCTGAATCGACTGAATCTACATTGGATACCCAACTTCAGAATAATTATGGTATATGGAAAAAGGCAAGAAATTAAATTACTTATTCATAAACCGACTTTATATTCTTATACTTACGGGCATTAAATTCCTCGGAAATAAAATTCCAACCATAATAAACAGCATAAAAACAAACGTTATCGTCGTCGTCAGCCAATCAGATTCGTTATCTCCGATTTTACCATTTATCATGGTCAGTATCTCCTTATTACTCTTGCATAAGTTTACTTTAAAGCTTCGGAGTTGTCCTGCGCTCAACATCTCAACAGCTGACGTCACGAAGATGAATCGACGCGTAGGAAAACCCGGAAGCCTAGCTACGCCTACTGTACCATTCCTCCTACTGCACCAAAAGTATTATAAGGTTAAATACAAAAATATACGCATGGTAAATCCTTGATTAGCAATTCGCGATGCATACTACTCTTAGGTAGGCTCTTTGGGGCGGCCCAATTTGGTTTCTGTTTTGAGCTCGTCGCCTGCCGGCACGGGTCCGTCCCTGCAGGTAGTCGAAGTTACCTCAGAAGTACGCTCATAAGCCGAGCTATTCAAGAGAGGGAGAACGTCGACGGCAGCAGTGGCGCAGCGACGGGGGGGGGGGGGGGGGGGGGGGGTTTGGGGGATAAACCCCCCCCTCCCCAGAGCTCAGAGAAATTTTTAAGTTTAATCCATTTTACTTAATTGGATTGATATTACTAATAGAATAGTGTAAGGATTAATAAAATATCCCCCACAAAGCCGTAAAACTCACCATTTTGAACCATTAATCTTAAAGTTAGAGCGTAGGTTTCCGCGGCGATGGTTTGATCTTTGCATTTCTCCAGGGTTTTCTTCCGCGTCAGATTGTTGGTTGACAACAGTTTCGCTTGCTATCCTGTCAGCGTCTACAGCCTACAGTATATAAGCGAGGCAGAAACCAACAGCCGACACCTTCGACCTGAAGACGCTGACAGGATAGCCAGCGAAACTGTTGTCAACCAACAATCTGACGCGGAAGAAAACCCTGGAGAAATGCAAAGATTAATCTTTAAATTCCGCAAGTTATTAATCTTACACCTACCGCTTATCCTGGTCCCGCTTATCCCCACACACCCCGGTATTAGTTGCACCCGTTGCACCTAAATCCCCCCCAGCCTTAATTCCTAGCTGCGCCCCTGGACGGCAGTCCCCCAGAGTAGGCATGCACCATAAATCCGCGATGAGTTTAGAGAGTGCAATCCGGCCGCCGAGAGTTGTCCGATGACTTTTAGAAGGATCTAGTTCGGGGTAGGGGGCAAGGTTGCCGGGTAAGAATGGGAAACGCCCACCTCACATGTAAACAAAAGGCTTAAGAAAGGAGCCAGAAGGGAAGACGAGCGTGAGGGACCCAAAGGATGAATCTTTTGTTTATTTGATCCGAAGAAAGGGCTTGTTTTGGTGGCTCAGGCTCGTTTCACTGCTTCATATGCATGTGACAGCGTTGTATGACTTGGCGAGGGTGGAAGGTGCGTTTAGAGGTCAGCGATTGGCTGCAAACCGTGCTGGCGCAAGGTTCTCCTCCACCCTTTTTGAACTTCCATCGAACAACTACATCTACATAATACCCTGCGAGCCACCTCTAGGGTGTTTGGCAGGGGGTGATCAATCACCAGCATGCAGCATGCATTTGGACTCCCACATGCACACCACACCGTCCAAAAAAAACGTCCCCTATACTAACAAACTATACTACTATATGCTGTTAGAAATAATAATTAAATTAAGAAGCATGCATTAATTTTTACATATGTTAGTGGGCTACACTACAAGTCATGCAATCTACTTACGAGTTCTATTGCTGCCGTTATAATCTCTTATTATTATTATTATAATTAAAATTGTTACAAGTAGGCATTTAGCCTGGTGGTAACATGTACATATGATGAAAAAAAACAATAGAAAACACTGAAAAAAACAATAGAAAAATTGAAAAAACAATAGAAAACATTTGAAAGAACAATAGAAAACATTATACAAAGCCCTTGGTCCCTACTTCTGCAGCCGCTTTTTAAAACTATGTAAATTTTTCGGGAAGGACTCAAATAGTTCTGCTGGTAGGTCGTTCCAGTCCCTTATGGTCCTATTTAAGAAGGAGAACTGCTTCGCATTTGTCCTCTGTGATCGGCACTTTATCTTGAACTGGTGATCGTTTTTACCAACAAAGCTGGGTTTTGATATGTCCTTCCCAAATTCTTTCCATGCTTTTTCCCCACTCATAATTTTAAACATGCCACATAGCCTGCTTCCTTTCCTCCTCTCTTGTAAACTCTCCCACCTTAGAACTCCGAGCATTTCTGAAACACTTTCCGTTTTTTTGTGCTTTCCCAAAACATACCTAGCAGCTTTTCTCTGCACCTTCTCCAATTTCTTGACCTCTCCTTTGAAATGAGGGTCCCAAACAAGAGATGCGTACTCTAAAGTGGGTCGTACTAGAGTTGTATAGGCCATTTCTTTCGTGGCTCTGGTGCTTCCTCTGAGGTTTCTCATCACCCAGTGCAATACTTTAAAAGATTTTTTGGTCGTGTGCTCGACATTTAAACCCCATCCCAAATTCTTTGATAAATGGACTCCTAAATATTTAAAGCTGTTAGATTTTGGAATTAAACTACCCGAAAATTCATAATTTCTATTTACGCATTTCCTTCTTTTGCTGAAGTTAACATATTTGCATTTATTTGGATTTATTTCCATCCCGTTACTAGATACCCAATCCATTATTTTGTTTAAGTCATCCTGAAGACTTTCCTGATCAATTTTATTTTCTATTTTCCTATAAATAATACAGTCATCCGCAAAAAGCCTTATATTAGAATTTATTTTTTCCGGGAGGTCATTTAGGTATACTAAAAACAATAAAGGTCCTAAGACGCTTCCTTGAGGAACACCGGACGTTACCCTCGCTGTCTCTGAGCATTCATCCCCTACCTTAACTCTTTGCGTCCTGCCCTTGAGGAATTCATCGATCCACAAGATGACTCTTCCATCTATTTCCATAGGCAACTGCCTCATCTTAAGCATAAGCCGTTCGTGATCAACTTTATCAAAGGCCTTAGAAAAATCTACTATTACCGCGTCTAATTCTTTTCCCGCATCTATCAAGTCGGCAATTTCATGGTAAAACCCTAACAGTTGGGTTTCAGGTGAGTGGCCTTTTCTATATCCATGTTGGCGGTTATACAACCAATTCTCGCATTCCCATAAATTCCAAAGGTAATTTGCTATGATCTTTTCTAACAATTTGCATACTACAGAAGTTAGGCTTACCGGTCTATAATTTTCCACTAGATCTTTATCTCCACCTTTGAATATTGGTATTACTCTGGCCTTCTTCCAGTCACTTGGTAAGGCATTGTTGTTCATTGTAACATTGAATAAATGGTATATGTAATTTGAAACGGCCAAGCCACCCAATTTCAATAAATCGATAGAAACTCCGTCGGGTCCCACTGACTTATTTTTTCTCATTTTTCTAATGTCGCCGAAAATTTCTGACCTCGAAGTTTTAATCAGTCTCGAAATATCCAAATCTTTGTCTTCCTGTTGCCCTTTTGTTTGGGTTACATCAGTAATTTCGTCCGTTCTGGTTTTCATCCTTGAGAAAACACTAGCGTACCAATTATTGAGGGCATTGGCCTTCTCTTTGTCATCTGTGATTATGGTTCCTTTGTCGTTTTTTAAAACTTCTATTGTTCCCTTATTATCTCTCCGCTTCCTCATGTATTTAAAAAACATGTTGCCATTATCTTTAGAAATTGTGTTTTGCAAAAAAAATTCTTTGGCAATTTTCTTTTCCCTATTTAATGTGCGTAACAGCATTTTGTACTTTTTTAGCGAATCCGAACTTTCGTTCCGTTTCCTATGACTAATCCTAACTTTTCTCTTTAGAGATCTGATAGTTTTGTTGTAATATTCGGGATCAGTACTAGCTTTGATGACTTTTTTAGGAACAAAGAGGTTTAATCCTTCTTCCATTATCTTCTTAAAATCCCCCCAGATTTCTTCTACGTTTTGACCACCGCTCACCCACTCAGGGTACCTACTCCTCAAAAAAGACTGGAATCCAATACTGTCCCCACGACTATATTGCCATATTGTCTTTTTCTTTTGTGCCGCCTCACTCTGGGCTTCTTCCCATTTGAGATATGCACACACGGCTAAATGGTCGCTAATTCCCGGAAGGGAATTGATCGTGGTCGTGGAAATCGATATTGATCGTGGAAAAAATGACATTCGGAATCTGTCTGTTCTACAATCTATCTCTCTTATTTTATTTATATGATCTGATCTTCCGTAGTATGTTGGCGTCCGTAAGATATGGTTAACTTCGTCAGGAAAGACACCGCTCTTGAATTTATCTAAAAGGTTTAGTCTATTTTTCAATCTACGGTCCGACAGAGATTCCCATCCGAGTTTATCTAAGAGGTCAGTTACACTAACAAGACTATCGTATCGACCTTTCACATACCTGGCAGCTCTTCTTTGCACGCGTTCTAACTCTGTTATTAAGCCTTTTTCATGAGGGTCCCAAACACTGGCAGCGTATTCCAAATGTGGTCTAACGAGGGAAAAGTAGCTAACTTCTCTCACTTTGTCGTCGCACTTCCCTAATATTCTTTTAACAAAACCCATTTTACGATTAGCTTGACCGGTTATTTCTCGAATATGTTTATTCCACGATAGATCATTATTGAACTCTCGCCGGCTGAACTGTAGAATTTACCGTGGAGTATTTTTTGTAAAAAAAAAACATTTTTTGTCAACCACGCTCGACGTCGTTAGTTACCATGCAGACTAACACTACAAAGACTCCTCCATAACATACCACAGTGAATTTTAATAAGATCCCACTGGGCGAAACTGTGTCATTTTATAACGATCTCTTCCTATCAACAACCCACTATGTATACTGCTTTTTATTCCTCCCGCACGGTAGAGTTCCAAATTTAAAAGTAGGCACTAAGCATAGCACCTAATAAGTGCTGAAGTATTTTTTTTCTTTTTTCGGAACCAATTACAGCCAAAAGGGCGGCAAAACCTTGATAATAGAGGTTAGTATACATCTCCTGAGATTTATACATCATTTTATGCATTTTCAGTGGTACACAACAGGATTATAACACCGGGTTCAACTCAAGTCGCAGTTCTCATAGCAACGTTCTCAAACTAATGTATAAGAGAGTGCCCATAGAGGCAGAGCAGTAAACAAAAAACGAGGACAAAATTAAAATCTCAAGGAAATGTAAATAATGGGAAACAGAAAAAGCAAGAAAATAAAATAATGATGAATATTTTTACTTTATATTTTCATTCTCTTCCGCTTTCGTGAGAAATAAATTTAATGTAAATAAAATTTCCAATCGAAGTTAACAACCTGGTAAAAAGACTGCCATCGTCATCAGCTAATTTAAACCCATCGCAAGATCTCGCCAATGGCATACTACAAGCCGGTGATAAGTTACTACCTACAATACGCCTCAAAGTTGGCTCGCAGGTATTACGTAGATGAATATGCTTACATCTACGTAATACCCTGCGAGCCACCTCTAGGATGTTTGGCAGGGGGTGACCAATCACCAGCATGCAATTGGGCTCCCACATGCACACCACACGGCACAAAAAACGTCACGTATACTAACAAATTATACTACCATATGCTGTTAGAATTAATAATAAAATTAAAAAACATGCATTAATTTTTACATAGGTCAGTAGGCTACACTACAAGTCATGCAATCTACTTACGAGTTCTATTTCTGTCGTTATAATCTCTTATTGATCGTGGAAAAAAGACATTCTGAATCCGTCTGTTCCACAAATCTATCTTTCCCATTTTATTTATATGGTCAGATCTTCCGTAGTATGTTCGCGTCCGTAAACTTACTCTGAGGCTCCGTTGCATCGTGTGGCCTCAATTGGCAGATTGAAAATTTCCCCTTTCCCCGACAACTATTTCGTATTCTCGATTTTTTACGGACCTGCTCAGTGTTGCTTTTCTCACACTCTGGTCCATCTCCAATGTAGCCGCAATCCACTTCCTTAAAGATTAAAGGTTAATTTTCTGCAGAACTCGTTTCATCCAACTACTTTCCCCAAAACTTTTAACTCCAATAACTTCACGGCACCTCGATATTATGAGGTGGGCTCCATTTTAATTCATCAACACTATAAGACGCAATAGGGTAGTTTCTTTCATCAAAGAAATCGAAAGGCATTGATCGCGATTCGTTACCCACCATTAGTGTATTCATAATATACTAATTATTTGGTTTTAAAAATACCGGTTTAGACGAATGGCAAGGGTCAATTTTATCCTCATTTGAAAAAGGCCAGATTGGCGCCCATGCGATACCACTCCACGTGACGTCACAGGGATCTAGTTTCTACACGAGAGGATAGGAGTTTTGCTTCGTCTGAGATAACTAGTGCATGCATGAGACACAGAGCTCAGGTAAACATGTCTTATTAATCATCTATTAAAACTGGCTAAGGTCGGAAAGTTTTCCTCGTTTTATAAGGTATTAATAATCCTTATTTAAGCTAAGCGCTATCAGCTAGCATGGTACTCAGCTACCTGCTAGCATCCTGCGTCGTATCAGGGCTCAGAGCCTCGCCCCAAGGTCACCTCACTTGCGGCAGCGGGAAGCAGAACGACGCCACGCGGAGTTTTTACCGGCATTCATACTTACCCGTCGCGTTTTCGCGCGCTTGAAAATTTTCACTATTCATTTAATTGCGAAAAATAGATATCGTAATTTAAAAATCTAAAATCGTGAAATACGTGCTCCAGGAGTAATAATCTTTCGATTTAGGCAATAAAAAAATAATAGGAAACCACCCTATTCGCGGTCGGAAACCAATGACGCATGAACTTTTCACCTGTACAAATAAGCCAAGCAAGTAGATCTAAATATAGGACTGGCGTAGTTCTTGCGCACGAATATAAAGCATGAATCGATACAATGGACAGAGTGAAATGGTATACTATGCGTAATGCTATTAATTTCCATTTAACTAATAAACATAAAGTTCAAGTTATCAAAATGTGCACGATACCATGCGAGGCATATCTGGGCTGTTTGGCAGGGGGTATTTCTTCCCAAAATGCGCTCGGACAACTGCAGGTGCTACCCCGATAGCGCATACAAGCACGTGACAGGTGTTTGGTCTCACTAAGATAGCACCATTCATGCCTATCCACCTGTACAATGCCCCAGGTGGATAGGTTACATAAATAAAGGGCATGCTATAAACATGCGAACGCAATAACTATTTATTAAATTAATTAACGGACACATTATTCGGAAATAACAAGTAAAAAAATAACAGCAATTAAAATTATTAATTAGCCAAACTGCAAAGCGAAAAGTCACATTTGACACCGCGGTTAATTCTGTTGTGGCCTTTTGTCTTTTTCGGGACAAATGAAATTTTAAAATCCTTCTGTTCTCAAATGTATATCCCTGTTTTTCCGTTTATCGATCCTTGAAATGGGGGAAAATAATAATAAGGATAGAGATTAAAACTGAGGTTTCCACATTTTTCGGCGTGATGGACCCATTGGACAGCAGCTTATGGACCGACTACTCATTCGGAGTCCAGATAAAAAAGGATTTAATAAAGATGTTGTATTTCATCATTTATAGGTCATATATTCCGGACTATTGTGCTGCATTATCTCAATTCGTAAACGATAAGATATCCGTAAATTTCAGTCGTTTTTTCTATAGGTAAACAGTATTCAAGGGCATAGGGGGCAACAGTTCGGAGGTCCCTGGCTTAAGAAAACACATCACTCCTGCGCGACCGGTTGTATTTTGTCAAGGGTGTAGTGCCTACCTACTTTGAAAGAGGAGTACAAAACCCATTCCCCCAAAATTTCGCATATTGAGAAAATTTACTCGTACACTGTATATCTTTCAAGTCCGAACTGAACAGATCGTATACAATTCAGACGATGCCAGGGCCTGATTAAAGGGGGGCCCCAAGGGGCCCGGGCCCTGGGACAC
The DNA here is from genome assembly GCF_921293095.1 of Ischnura elegans. Classification (NCBI taxonomy): domain Eukaryota; kingdom Metazoa; phylum Arthropoda; class Insecta; order Odonata; family Coenagrionidae; genus Ischnura; species Ischnura elegans. Next base: position 70,508,468 of record NC_060253.1, on the reverse strand, counting down.
CCACCAACCCAGGGCCACCCAACAAGCATGAGCTTTCCGCCACTATAGAGGCATGGGCTTACCCAGCGAGGGGCAGGAGGTGGCAGCTGCCTCCCCCTAGAAGCAAAAGTCGCAAATGTCTTTAAGGAAAATAAAATTTTTTCAATCAAATAATTTTAAAAACTAATAAAGAGCTGTTGCAGTTTCCTTAAAATTTCGATTTCATTCACCTTTTCCATGCTTAAATCTTACCTACAACTGGAACAGCCATGGCTTGCCCCCCCCCCTAGTTTTGATCCTGAGTACGCCCTTGTATAGAGGTATAAATCTCACAAAATCGGAAAAACAGAAAAAAAAACTATTATGCATGAGGGGATTGGAAGTGAAGCTAACAAAGTTGATTTTGGTTTACATGTAGTCGCCAGCATTGACGTTAATAAATGAAAAATTGTGTTCCTTGCATTTCCTTTATTTACGCTACAAATTGCAACATCTTGAAACAGAAAGCCTCCCAATAAAATGGACCCTGGCCACCCACATCCTATATCCGGCCCTGCAAGGGCGTACCCAGGATCAAAACTAGGGGGAGGGGGGAAACCATGCTTATTCAAGTTGTAGTTAAGATTTAAGTATGGAAAAGGTGAATGAAATCAACATTTTAAGGAAACTAAACAGCTCTATTAGTTTTTTAAATTATTTGACTGAAAAAATATTATTTTCCTTGAAGACATTTGCGATTTTTTCTTCAAAGGGGAGGGGGGCAGCTGCCACTCATGATGATAATAATTTAATTCCATAATTTCCAGACTGTATCCACAGATTCCATAGATGGAAACTAAAATACGGGCACGACTGTCCAGCTAAATACAATGAAGAAAAGGGAGGTACACATTTTTCACAGCTTTTGAAAATTCGTGATTCTTGCATAGCGACAGCTGACTCTTTTTTTCGCTGAATAAGTATGCGATAACGCAAAATTCCGAGCACAAAAATACCTGAGATAGCTAAACTGATTATGTCGCATGAAATCTTCCTTAATCATCAAACTTATCACTAGTCACCTTTTTATCACAGTGGATAAGTTTCTCTCGAAATGAGAAGCGCCTGAAATCCACTATAATGTATCCGCGGAGGAGAGGTCACGGCTGAACGAGTTAGAGGGGCAGTCGGGAGAACTTCAAAGCACTCGCAAAAGGCGGTCCAGTCAGACAGCTGGGAGAACGCTTCGCGGCTGCGCTGAGCGAGCTTCACTTATCTTTATTTCAAAGTTCAAAACAAACTCAGAATGTGGAAATTAGGGCCTTTGATTATTGTTTTGAACGTATACATTGCTATAATTTCGGGAGAGGCCTCTAATCCTGTTCCAATTGTTCTTTGGCATGGAATGGGTTTGTGATGAATGTGATCACAGCAATTTGTTTTACACATTTTTAAACTTTATACCTTGTTACCGACCTTTTCTGTTGTAGGCGACAACTGCTGCAATTCCGGTAGTATGGGAGCGATTAAGCAATTCCTCGAGGAAAGTATACCTGGAGTCTACGTGAAATCCATCATGATCGGCCAAAATCCTGTAGAGGTCCGTGGAGGTCTCGTTTTCGTTGCTTGGCGCGTGACTTTATATTTGGGTCTAACATTCTTTCTCTATTCTTCTTCATCTTATAGGACTCAGAAAACAGCCTGTTTCTAAATGCAAATAAACAAATTGAAATGGCATGTAAAATTATATCTGAAGATACCCAGCTTGCCAACGGATATAATGCAATTGGATTTTCTCAAGGTGGTCAGTTTTTGTGAGTACTAAGTATTTAGCATTTAGTGCCTGTTTAATCGTGCAGTTGGGTATCCCCGTCCGGGTTTCTGTTCCTATTGGATATGAATCATGAAAGGATGAGTTGGATCATGAATCACTCGTCGTATTAACATGATCTGCTCAATACCCGCACCCCCATTTTCATGTGAGGAGCGAAGGATGGTAGCACATCGATGAAGTAGTATAGGAGTGGCATTTTATTTACTGTGGGCCCTAGAAAGTTATTATAAATACAGTTAAAAAGACCAAATACATAAAGTATATTTAGAATTCACTCATTCAACAGCAAAAATTGACAGAGGATAAATGTCTGCTTGCTCAAGAATATATGGGCTCTCAAAAACGTGGTAACTGAAAAGCTTTGAGATGTTTGGAATTACGGCATTTTTAAGAAAAGATTTAATGCTCTAGTGTTGATTACATATGGATTATTTTTATCCTGCTATGTTCAGCTTTTAAATTTCTCATGAGAATAATAGAGAAATCAAGGTCATTTTCTCGCATGACAGTATCGGAGACAAGTTGAGGATTTGAAATGATCTAGGCTGGTCATTGGGTAATTTTAAACATGAATAATAAACAATGAAGGTATGCCAGAGTTTTTGCTGGAAACTTTTTCTTAACTACTGGAGCTGACAAAATTAACAAGAAAGCAGTATTCTTTGGCCATGATAGGTGAGAGTTAAGACTGGCCATTGAAGATTTTATGTTGTGGAGGTGTGTATTTCAACTCTGTAGGGTGGTGTGCTTATACTCAAGTCAGGTGGTCATGGTGTGTGGAACCTCTAATTTTCTAAAATGATATGAAACATGTAAAATATTCTAATTCTCTCAGGAAGATTGTCTGGTAATATTTGGAATCCCTATGCTTTCTTTGATAAACCTACCAAGTTTCTTTGGAATCAGATTAAAAATACAGCTGAGGCAATTTATTTTCTTCCTGAAGCACATTTGCCCGTGGAGGCTACAACCATTGAAGAATTGCAGTTTCCCCCACTTCGAATGGTTGTGAAAATAAAATTGTGGAAATAGCCGAGATGAATTTAGCACTGTTTCATGGCTGCATGAAAGGATAAAAAAATACATAGATTTTTCAAAATCTGCTTTAGCGGGTGTCGTGCCTGGATGAATGGATATTGAACGACTTAGGTGCATATAGGTGTTTATGATGTTTACTTGGTCAATTATGGTCTACCATGAAGTATGGAGTACTCCTTGAGAAAGGGGCATCTAGAGGACCTCAACTAATTTTATATTACTTCGTGAGAATGGAAACTGATGGGGGTAGTTCCTCTATTATCCTTTTATTGTACTTCTCTTGGCTACGATGGTGGCGGGGTAACGTCCTCGCCTGCCAAACAAGGGGTCGCGGGTTCAAGTCCCGCCTGGGTAGGTTTCCCCGGCCCAGGGCATGGTTGTCCGTGTACCTTTACTTGTTACATTTATTGAGTACCCCGGTATAAAATGGCCAATAATTATTGGCCATTAAGAGCTGTATCCAGTGGTATTGAGAATAAAATATAATAAATAAAATACAGTACTCTTCCCTCATAGGTAATGAAAGAACATTTTCAGTGCATAGCTGTAGGGATTTTTTTTCATTTCTCAGTTTTTATTTTAACACAGAGCAACAGGAAGAGGAATTAATGATGTGCTGCATTGAAAATACTATGTACTACTTTTAATTGGAAATATGTAAATTCAAACACATATTCATCACAAATATGGTGTTGAAAAGTGTCTGCTAAAGGAAATTTGAGACAGTAGATTTAATTATCTCCCAATGTTCGCTTGATATTACATTTTGAAAAAAAACATTGAAATTGTTGCACTACTGATCATTGAACAAGCTCCTATTCTTATGTTCATCATGGTTGAAACGTAAGGAATTAAAATAAAAAGTTGTGAACAGCACATGGTTTTATTTACTTGGTTGAAACACACTTTACACTTACTTTTACACAGCTGAAGTTGTAGAATTTGAAACATCCTAATGGTGGTGAACTTTTGAATTTAATGTAGAAAGAGGAAAGTAGGTGTTGGAATGTCATCAGCCATGAACTCTTGTTTTATTTATTTTTTTATGTAAATCTGGTGTCTGCGTGTATGAATATATTTCATTCTCACTCTGTAGACAAAGAAACTGCAGTATGTACTCCACTGGTAAAGAAAATGATAATTTTCCACTTTTTTTTAGATCCAATATCACTTGTATTATTTAGGTATTATCATAGAGTAAGTATATATACCATGTATGTCTGAATATAGTCCCCCCTTTTTTTCCAAAAATGCCCGTGATAAAAGTTAAGGGGGGACTATATTCAAACCCATTTTTTTAATTTTTTCCCGAAACCTCATAAAGCCTTATAATTTGGGGGGACTATATTCAGAGGGGGACTATGTTCAGAGGAATATAGTATATACTTACTCTATGGTATTATGTATTTGCAAGACTATTTAATCAAGATTCACTGTATCTTGAAGAAACAGGCTATAAAATGTGACTGTGAATGGGAACTTATAATCACAGATGAAAATTGTTACAAGTAGAAAATTTTCATTTCCTCCTTGTAACAATCAGAAAATTCAATCATATCAAATGTGATTCTTAGATGTTCAGCTGTAAAATACTTTCTAATATGAATCTATTTGGTGCAGGAGAGCTCTTGTCCAGCGTTGTGCCCAGCCACAGATGATAAACCTTATTTCTGTCGGAGGGCAACACCAGGGTGTGTATGGATTTCCACATTGCTATTATCCCACTCACAAGTGGTGTGACTATGTCAGGAAAATCCTCAACTATGGAGCATACTTTTCGTAAGTAGTGGTGTTATGTTATCCAAGGAATGTGATGACTATTCTTTCCACAGACAGTGTAGTGGAACTTTGACTACCTCCTTATCTTCCCTATTACTAGGAGAGCCTACACAGATTACCAAAAGGAGCACAATCAATTCATGATAATTTTTTAGCAGTTTAAAATTTTGTTTCCTTGTCATACTTTCTCTTCATGTTTCTTCCATCTCATTTAAAAAACTAATTGCTTTGACTTAGGAAAAGGAAGAATATAGGAGTCTTTGGAAAAAATATAGGCATATATTTCTTTGATTGGCTCATTGAATGACTGATAAATAATTGAGGCTCAATTTTATTGCTAGTGATTTTGATGCTGATCTAGTACCTTTTGAAATCTATTAAAAATATTCCTTTGATATTTGTGCATTTTGGATTGCTGTCTTTTTTTAACCTTTTGTTTTGTGTGCAAAAATTAAATCATCAAGGCTACTTGTTCCAACTTTGAATAGATTGTTAATGCATAATAATAGTCATCTTTTCAATAAATTCATGACACATGTATTACTGGACGCTATTTTATTACCTTATCTTTATCTTGTGATGATCCGTCATTTTTACTTTCTCCGAATTGAAATAAGTATTTTTTATTATTCCCATGGTCTCTAGTGTATGTATTGATCTTTTCGTGTGCCATACCAAAGAAATAAGGAAAATTTTATGAAGGTGGGCGCTTTTTCATTTGTGCAGAAAAATTACCGTTGCAGAGTAATTACTCTATTGATATGATTAAAGTAAAAAGTGAATATGGACATGAATGAAAATATTCTATCCTTTAAATAAATACCCACCTATGTGTTATCAGGTATGATCTTTACTTTTTGCAGATGGGTGCAGAATTCCTTGGTACAAGCTGAATATTGGCATGATCCTGTGAATGAAGATGCTTATAAGAAAGGAAGCATTTTCCTTGCTGATATCAATAATGAAATTGTAAGGGTACAAAATCAAGTATTTATGTGGCAGATTTAGATTTTAAATAGCTTTGAACAAAAGTATTTAAGTCTTAATTTTAAGCGATTGACATGGATTTCTTTATGGTTGGATTGGTATGGTGCACCTAACCATGCGATTTAGAGTTAACCTGCATTCTAGCATTGTGTTTGGTTTACCTAAAATTCTAGTTTTTACTATTTTGTAGACCATCAACAAGACTTATATCACTCAACTAACAAAGCTGAAAAACTTTGTGATGGTGAAATTCAATAACGATACAATGGTTGAACCGAGGGAATCCGAGTGGTTTGAATTCTATACACCAGGCCAAGCTAAATACATCACTTCACTGAGAAAAAGTGATATATACATCCAGGTAAATTTTATCTTTTTTATGTGATATTTTGATTGTACCTATAGTTTTGGTGCTTGTCTTTGCTTGCCAATACAGAATCAGGGTAGAAAACTATTTTACGCTGGGTTCACTTTTTGATGGACACTCTCTGTAATGTGTTTAGAGGGTTTAGAGCTTGAAGAGAATGTTACCCCTAAAATTTCATTTTTAATTATTCCTGTGCCCATAATCAGTGGCATTGCCACAATCAATACTGTTTCTGAGTTACCATGAGTCTTGACCCCCATGAGTCTTTAAAACTTTTACTCCATCCCATTTAAGTACTTTATTTTCATAAATACTTGTACAAAATTGTTTTTGAGTCCTAAAAATCATGTTTTCAACCTCAAAAATTCCAAAATTTTCGGGTTAGGACCCCAAATCCTGTTTGCCCTGGGGTGTTTCCCATACACCCTGCAATGAACCTGAAATCTCATGTAAACCCTAACCGCCCCTCTACAAAATCCTGGCTACGCCACTGCCCATAATATGCCTCAAACAAATTTGAATTACTCAAATTCAAACCTTCAAATATTTTTTTAAAGGAAATCTGGTGTGGAAAAACAATTTATGCTGTAAAATGGAAAATGTAGCTTTTACTAATGAATAATTAGAGGTGGATAGGTTTGGTTCTTTGTGTTTTCTTTCCATTGGTTCTTGAGATGATTATCATAATTGGAACTGAAGCTAGATAGAATCAGTATGGAAATAGTGTGTGCAAGCTCTACTTCAAAAACTTTCCTCAAGCATAATTTACGTTACATAATTAAAATAGTTGTGGAACATTGTGAGATAACTTGATGTATTATTGTAAGCAATTTCAATGATACTGTTAAAAGAATCATTGATAGCTCTTAGAGAGTAAGCATTTACAATTGAACTCTTGATTATAAAGTGTAACTAAAACCGATGCTGAACCAGAATCACAAAACAGCCATCCTTATAAGGATAGTTGTTATGAAACAGTTCTTCAGCTTAATGAAGTTTGATATTGAGTTGAATAACAGCCAAAATATTGTGAGTAGGTATACATGTAAACTAGTATTCACCATACCCTAATATAATGACATTACTAGATTTTATATTTAAAAATGCACTCCTCGTTTCTTTGGAAGCCTGGTAAAAAAGAAGCATCGCCTCAGAATTATTCTTTGAATAACATCATTCTTTGGTGAATTTATTTCTTAAAAGTTTTATTACCAACAGTCGAGCCTCAATTTTCTGATGTTTGATTACCTACCTATTTTGCCATTTATTGGATTATCTGACTTTCACTTTAGAAGCCAGTCCACGTAAACAATCTCTTATTCTCCTTTTCCTGTCATCATCTCTTTTCCCCTTCATCTCCTCCCCTACTCAATGCATATGCAATATGCATAGGCATACCCAGCAGGGGTAGGAGGGGGCAGCTGCCCCCCCAAATGTATTTGAACAAATTTTCTATAAATCCAAGAAAAGTAATATGTATGAGGATCAATCATTTAATGAGAATAAAATATTTTTCCGTGCAAATAATTTTAAAAGCTAATAAAGCGCTGTTATAATTTTCTTGAAATTTTGGTTTTGTAACCCTTTCTGTGTTACAGCTTGAACGACCACGGCTTTCCCCCCAGTATTGATCCTGCGTACGGCCATGCAATTATGAATGTAGTTTTTCAACGGAATGGGCTATAGGGTAGTTTCCTTCATCAAAGAAAACAAAAGGCATTGATTGCGATTTGTAACCCACCATTAGTGTATTCATAATATACAAATTATTTGGTTTTCGAAATCCCAGTATATACGATTGGCTATGAACAATTTTATCCTCATTTGAAAAAGGCCAGATTGCGATGCCACTCCACGTGACGTCACAGGGACCTAGTTTCTATATGAGTAGGTAGGAGTTTTACATCGTCTGAGATTACCAATGCATGCATGAGGCACATAGCTCAGAGAAACATGTCTTAATAATCACCTATTAAAACTGGCCAAGGTCGGAAAGTTTTCTTCGTTTGATTAGGTATTAATAATCCTTATTTAAGCCAAGCGCTACCACCTAGCAGGGTACTCTGCTACCTGTTAGCATCCTGCGTCGTATCAGCGCTCAAAGCCTCGCCCCAAGGTCACCTCACTTGTGGCAGCGGGAACCAGAACGATGTCACATGGAGTTTTCCCATCATTCGTACATAGCCGTCGCGTTTTCGCGCGCTTGAAAATTCTCACTTTTCATTTAATCGCGAAAAATAGATATTGTCATTTAAAAATCTAAAAGCATGAAATATGTACTCCAGGAGTAATAATCTTTCGATTTGGGCAGTAAAAAATAATAGGAAACCACCCTAATATGATGAATTCATGAAAGTATGGCCAAGAAACCGAAGTTACAATTTCTAAGAAAATGATCACAATTGGATTATATGTACCTTTGAATATCTATTTGAAATCTCTGTGAAGAATACAAGGTGTATTCTTTCAACATGAAAACTAATTTTTGGAAGGTAAGATTTAAAGTCATGCAATTCAATGATAATGAAGAAACAATCAGATGGTGTGTTAAAATTCTGACAATGAGTGCACTTGTTAAGTTAGTCTCAGTAGGTGACAAAAATTGATAGGAATGTTGCCTATTATCAACATTAGAGTTGAGAATGAGCCTTGGAAGATATTTCTTATAAAATTCAATATGTCTTTTTCTAGGATCGCTTGGGGCTTCGACAAATGGATAAGGCTGGAAAATTACATTTTCTCTCAGTGAATGGGCAGCATTTGCAATTCACTTGGGATTGGTTTGTTAAAAATATTGTTAATGTATTCCTTGTATAAATAAGAATTTTTAAAATGTTTATCTTATGCTGTTGAGTATACTGAGGATGAGAGTAAGACATCTACTTGCTCCAAATTTTTTTGAGGTAGGTACTGCTTTAAAAGCATCTATTTTTAACCTTGAATGACCCATCTGTTGATTGATTGATGCTGTTTTTATCGTGTTGCCAATTGTTATGACTTCCATGATGAATGAAAACTATAAAACATGTTACTTAACTTGTCAAGATATTTTTACATTAAAAGTACTTGGAAATACCAGTAGTTTTTTTCCTTGAATCACTTCTAAAGGCTTCACTTTCAATATTTATCAGTGATGTTGCCATATGATTGGTAGGCTTCTCATCCCCATTCAAAAGTGTTCCTACTAATTTCTATGCATTTGAAGCATCCACAAAGGAAAGCTTTAATATTGTTTCTATGGTTTGACCATAAAGATTCTCTAGCCGTATTAGTGATGCAACACTCCCCTCCAAACAGTAGTAGTAATCTCTGTAGTAATTCTTTAAGGCAATAGTAACTGTTCATTCCAGTAATAACCCTGCATTCCACCAATATCCTTGATTTGTGTGCATCAAATCCAAAAACAGTTAGGAAGACTCCTTACATTGGATTAATAAGCAAAGGGTTGAATGGTAAAGTGCAGCTAAGAATATATAACAAAAAAACACTCATTAAATAAACACAGTAATCTCACATGTATTGTGTATTTCACAAATAAGACTGCCTCATTTGTTCTTTTTGTAAATTAGGGAGGGATAGGAAAAGAAAGAGGAATTTAGAGAAGACATCTGATGGCATTGTATAATATGATGACATTGATAATGTTCTTTCAAGAGGAGTTTTGATGGAATAGGGTAGTTTCCTTCACCAAAGAAAATGAAAGGTATTGATTGTGATTCGTTAGTCACCATTAGTGTATTCATAATATACAAATTATTTGGTTTGAGAAATCCCAGTTTAGACGAATGTTAATGGTCAATTTTAACTTCATTTGTAAAAGGCCAGATTGGCGGCCATGCAATGCCACTCCATGTGACGTCACAGGGGCCTAGACACTATACGAGTAGTCAGGAGTTTTAGAACGTCTGAGATTACCAATTCATGCAAGAGGCACAGAGCTCAGGGAAACATCTCTTAATAATCAACTATTAAAATTGCCTATGGTTGGAAGTTTCCTTTGTTTGATAGGGTATTAATAATCCTTATTTAAGCCAAGTGCTACCTGCTAGTAGAGTACTCTGTTACCTGCTAGCACTGCATCATAGCAGTGCTCATAGATTCACACAGCGGCAGCAGGAACCAGAATGACGTCTTGCGGGCTTTTCCCAGCATTCATACTTAGCCATCGCATTTTCACGTGCTTGAAAATTTTCACTTTTCATTTCATCGCGAAAAATAAATAATGTCATTTAAAAATCTATAAGCGTGAAAACAGAGGATTAGCATGCAATGAGAAGGTCAGAGTTTGTATTTTAGTGGATTTACCTTAAGCTTCCAAGTGGAACTCCATTGTGAAATGGAAGTCAGAATCTTGCAGAATTGAGCTGTTGGTGTGGCTGTCAACTCTTCTGAAAACCTTGCAGTCACCAGCATATAGAATAATTCCACAGTCATGCAATTAGGTGATATCATTAATGTAAAGTGTGAATAGAAGGGGGCCATGAACAGTGCCTTGGGGGACATCGGAGATCACTCATAAGAGATGTAGAGGAGACATCATCAACAATTACTCTGTGTCCGATTGAATAGGAAGTCAACAAGAAGATGAAGAAAGATGCCATGAATGTCGAAACAGCTTCTTAGCTTGAGTGATAGGAGGTGGTTGACTATATAAAATGTTTCTAAAAAATCAATGTAGCAGACATCAAGTTATGAAGATTGCACAAATGCTACATTGATGTAGCTGCTCACGACTGTGAGATTGCTAAGGTATGATACACCTGGAAGGATCCAATGCTGGTGGGGAGATAACTAGGGAAGTATGAATGAAAAGAGGTGATTATGAATGGCTCTAACAAAGAAAATAGATAGGACCAGTACGATGGAGATTGGTCGATAATTATCAATGGAAATCTTGTACTTTGATTTTAATATTGGAGTGGCATTGGCCATTTTCTAATGATGTGGGAAAGTACCAGTTGAAAATGCTTTGTTGAATATCTTTGAAATGGGAACAATTACGGTATTGGCACTGCACTTAAAGAATAGAGACACGATGCCATCATGGCTGGTAGCTTTGTTTGCAGGTGAGGAGGAAAGAATACCAAGAACTTTATCAGTAGTTAAATGTTAAATATATCTCCAGAACAGTGGCACAGCGAGAGGTTTTGGGGGATAAAACCCTCCCCAGAGCTTGGACAAATTTTTAAGTTTAATTCATTTTACTTAATAGGGTGGTTTCCTTCATCAAAGAAAACGAAAGGCATTGATTGCGATTCGTTACCCACCATTAGTGTATTCATAATACATATACAAATTATTTTGTTTTAGCAATACCGGGTTAGACGAATGGCAATGGTCCATTTTTATCCTCATTTGAAAAGGGCCAGATTGGCGCCCATGCGATGCCACTCCACGTGACGTCACAGGGACCTAGTTTATATAGGAGAAGATAGGAGTTATACATCGTCTGAGGTTACCAATGCATGCATGAGGCGCAGAGCTCAGGGAAACGTGTCTTAATAATCACTTATTAAAACTGGCTAAGGTCGGAAAGTTTTCCTCTTTTGATAAGTAATTAATAATCCTTATTTAAGGCAAGCACTACCAGCCAGCAGGGTACTTGGCTACCCGCTAGCAGCCTGCGTCGTATCAGCGCTAAGCCTTGCCTCAAGGTCACCTCGCAGGGCGGAAACGGGAACCAGAAATACGTCACGCGGAGAGATTTCCCGGCATTCTTACTTACGCGTCGCGTTTTTGCGTGCTTGAAAATTTTCACTTTTTATTTAATCGCGAAAAATAGATATCGTCATTTAAAAATTTATAAGCGTGAAATACGTACTCCAGGAGTAATAATCTTTCGATTTAGGCAATAAAAAAATAATAGGAAACCACCCTATTGGTAAAACATTACCGATAGAATAGTGTAAGGATTAACTTAGACCATATAAGCAAGTAGACCTACCGTTCGGGCAGAACTCTGTGGCCAACATCGCATGGCGGGGAAGTGAGTGGGATGAGGGAGCGTGAAGTCACGGTTGAGAATGCAGACGATATTCCGTACACGCGCTTGAGATATTTTAACGCTCATACGCTGCAAAGTCACTGAAAAGTGAAGATATTGGGCACGCAAAATGATTATAGACTAAAAAAATATATTTTTATGATGAACTAAGGTATCTTATAGCCTTGACTGCGCAAAAAGCTAAATAAATCAAGATAAAGCGAGAAGCGATCGTATTAAAGTACATTGATAAAGAATATGATATGCAAATATGGGCGTACCCAGTGAGGGGCATGGGGGCAGCTGCCCCCTAGAAGCAAAAATCGCGAAAGTCTTTTAAGCATAATCAGTACTGAATTGAAACGAAAGTATTCAACAAATTTTCTTCAAACCAACGAAAAATGATATGTATTAGTATAAAATAAGTAACTAAAATAAAACTATTTTTTCAAGGAAACAATCTCATAAACTAATAAAGCACTGTTATAATTTTCTTAAAATGTTAGTTTCATTAGTCTTTTCCATGCTAAAATGTCACAACTTGGCTTTCCCCCCCCCCCTCCTAGAACAAATGGTTTTATTTATAAATCCAACAAAATGAAGCCTAGATTAACGTATTTACACTGAAAATACGCATTTTGAAAAATCCTACGTGGGATTAGAAATAAGGCGTGGAGCAAAATCCCACGATATCTCACAAAGGGTGAAAGGGAGGGGTCCATAAAAAGGAAAAATTATTTTAGAAATATTACTAGCAGATTAACCTCCTAGAAAATGAATATACATTATACAGACTGTCCCAGGGGTCGTGTGTCATTTTTGACATGTAATTTTAGTAACTTTGAATCAAGCAATAGTCATGAAAATTGGCACACTTATGGGGAAAGGTCCTAAGTTTTTTTGAGTGTAAATAATATTTTACAATGTTGACCTTTTGACCTCACAATGTGGGTCAAAACCAAAAATTTGAATGCCTTATGGGGTTTAAATGTTTAAAAAGTCGAGATAGAAAAAAGTCTGAATTTCATTGACCAAGATGTCAATTCTTAGGTTTCCGGACCTGAGAAACCAGTAAATAAAAGTGTTAAAAATTCAACCGTTGACCCAGTAAGGTCAACATCAAGGCCATATATTAAGGGTGGCAAAAACAATAGCACACCAACAAAGGTGTCGCTCCATGGGTTTTATTGGGTGCCCAAGTCATTGGTATTGTCCCCCTATTATTCACTAATTGACCTCCAAGGTTAATACGGAGGTCAAAGGTCATAGAGGTAAACGTCCGGTCATCGTGACAACCAAGGTGTCGAACCATAGGTTTTGAAGGGTGCCAAAGTCGGTTTTTCAGTTCATAGAGCCGTATTGTTGATTTTTTGACCACCGAGGTCTCAATGGGGGTCAAAGGTCATAGAGTTAAACATATCGGGCCATCATGACAACCAACGTGTTAAACCATAGGTTTTGAAGGGTGCCAAAGTCGGTTAGGCAGTTCATAGATCCGTATAACAATTTATTTTGACCTCCAAAAGTCATATTGGGTGTCAAAGGTCATAGAGAAAATATGCAATGCGCTTACCCCCCCTTCCTTCCTAAATATTTCCATTTCCTTGCAGTATTTTCCGACAGGCAAAATTAATAGGGTAATAAACTGAAATGTGAACATGGAGCTTTAATTGTGCTTGTGAACCATCCAACCGCAGAAATGGTTTCAATCAAAAGAATGTTTACAATGAAAAAATGGTATTTTAATATATATTTTTTTAAATGTCAACACAATTACAATTTACAAATATGATGCATTAAAAATTAAGTTTAGTATAATTTTTTTCTTTGGCATATTTCTTATATTTGAGTGATTTTTTTTCTTCATTTCTTTTGCGGACAAGGTCATGAAATTTTTCACACGAATTTGTTTAGTTATATTTCACACATTGGATTGCTTTCAAAGTCTCAACACTTGATAAATGGTGATTTTTCTGATGCATAAACTTCATTTACAGTAGAAAAAACGTGTTCAGTCGCAGCATTAGCTTGTGGTATGGGTAAAGATTATTTTTTAATTTTAGTGCACTATTGTATGGAATATGCTTTGCTTCAAATGATGAAATATTTACAACCATTATACTCTATCACGATTTGTGCTGAAGCCTAAGATTTTACCCTTTTCTAACCAATTTATTTTTTTAATAATGATACCTCATTAAAAAGATCATTTTTGGAAATATTAAGATATGGAAAATTTTGTGAACAATGATCAAATGATTTTAGAACATCATTCCCATTAAGTTCATGTTTTAATGTAATCCAATGAAAATGTTCAATATAATTTTAATATAGCGTCCACTCTTCTAAACAATCTTTGCAGTTACTACAGAAATTTTTAACGTGATTCATGATATCTGCACGATTTATTGCACCCACTTCGAGCTCACTTATGCTCTTACCAATGGTTAATGGAAGCAAATTACTGTCTGACCGCTTTTGATTCAGATATTTTTAACTTCATTTGCTATATGTTGATTACCAAAATTTTATCACCTTCAATAACTCCAATAGCCTTTTTAAGAAAGAGGTGATTGATTGTGTTTAAACTCTAGCTAAATTTGAGGATTCTTTTTCAAAACTCTCTTCTAAAATTCTAGGACATTAAACCTGTGATAGAAAGTAGGAATTCATAGTGTGGTATAATTTAAAAATTCTATCTACAGCTGACGAAAGAGGTAACTAGCGCGTTTTACAGTAACCAAGTATTTTCTGATATATGGGACTTCACAGTTTCACAAAATTCTTTCAGCATTTGAACACGCACGGTGTAATGCAGAAATAAAAATATATTTTAATGACAATATTTTCCACATCTGTGGGTAGCATATCAGTAACTGTTTGAACGGCGTTATGTCCATCATGTGCACTGCAAAACCGATTTGATAGCTTGTGATGTACAAGCCTTCACAGGCCAAAGCCTCTTAAAGCTTAGATCTGAAGGAATGACTATGAAAAATAGCATGGGAAGACATCCTTCTGCTAATGCTAGTTTCTTTTCTTCCTCTCCATAAATTGTTTTTACTAAAAATTTCTATATTTTGGAGGAAGATGCAGCAGTATTTAAATATTTTTTATGCTCTTGCGTCTCCAAGTGCTTCGAAATATCATTCCTATTGCCATGAAAAATAGAAAATTATCCGTTACATTTCACACATTCGACAGAGTACTCGCTTCTGGATTTTTTAATAAAATGAGATTCACTTCTTAGATGATCTTTGAATCCGCATCCTCTTATCTTACGCATTATCAAAAAAATCTAAAAAAATTAAATTATGTCTAATTGTTTAAAAAAATGTAATTGAAAACTCTGTAAGTACATACGTACAAAATTACACGAAAATCTTTAATAAGTTATTCAATAAATTAAATATAATTGATTGTTAAAAAGCAAATTTATTTTTAAAACTATTTTAATCCAATCCTCTCTTTTTTCTATTTTTAAATATGTTAAAAGACGTATTATTTATTCCTAGAATTTTCCATAGCGTACGTAAATCGTAGGTGTCACTTGCAAGGCCGGCGCTAGACCTTTTTCCACCATCGCAAAATATAAATAACACGAGAGCTGTCTCCTAAATAAATAAATATGCATTTATGAAATAACTAAATTACTTACCTAAATCATGTGAATGCTGATTTGTTGTCATCCCTTTTTTAATAGCACTAGCGTGCAGTTCAATTTGCATCACATAAGTGACCGTTAAAAAAATACTATATGGGAAGGTGTTGCCGCGTTACTTCGTGAACGACCGGCAAATTCTTTACATCATGACCATTTTCCTCTCTAAAATTCGCCTCGTTCCCAATTTTTGTGTAAGATTTCATGCTTTTATAACGATGTTCCGAATGATGCAAGATCGCTAACTAGATAAGAAAAAATCTGCGGAAGTGTAGAAAGGGCTTTCTCTTCATTTTACTGCCACAGTATGTTTTCGCCGTTGCCAATGCCGAAAAATGCCACTGTTCATTAATTGTAAGTTCACCAATCCATCCATGGTTGAAAGAATACTTCTCGTACATAACATAATAAATATTAGTACTTTTAATTGAAAAATCGCGAAGAAAATGGTCAAACTACCGCACTGATACAGTGAATCCCCATTTGTAGCCATGCACTACAACGATGCGCTTCCCAGCCGTGACGTCACACTGCTTTAAAAGTGGGCGGGGAAGGAAGGGAGCGGAGGGGAGATGTTGGCCACACGGCGAGCCATGGGTAGGGGTGGGGAATGGTGGGTCAACTTACTTATATGGTCTAAGAGGATTAATAAAATATCCCCCAGAAAGCCGTAAAACTCACCATTTGGAACAATTAAACTTAAAAATTTTCTGTGGGAGGACCGGACCCCCGCACCTCCTGCTTACCTGGCGGGAAGTCCAGACATCAGTAATAGTTGTGCCTACCCCTCCCCCCCTCAGCCTTAATTCATAGCTGCGACCCTGCTCCAGAATGAATTACTGTTATTTTGGGCTGTAAATTTGATGCTGTTAATATATTTATGTTGACATCCTTTTGCTAAAACTTTTACACTGTTGGCGAAGTTTATGAACATTTTGTAGGAATTAGCATTAATATGCACATTTATGATTTATTCATCAATATTTTTCAGTGCCACAGAGGGTCATTAGGATAGACAATAGTAGGATCCTGCAGTTGTGAATTACACAAAAAGGGTCTCTATGCATAGTTCACGTTCCATTCACAGTCAAAAAGGAAGCTTTTTCTCGTGACACTTTGTATAGTCCATGGCCTCTTTTCTCCTCTAAGATACATTGCCCCCGAAAAAGGTACTTACCCCCCCATCTTAAATGGAAATTTTCTATGAGCTTTTCCACAGAATTTTCTGAAAGGCATACACCACTAATTGTTAGAGCAATAATTCTAAAGAAGAAAAATCTTCATCTTCACCCAGTCTGCGGTTATTTCCTTGGAAGAGGTATATGCTATCCCAAATTTTATGCCTGCATCACAGTGATCCTGAGGTACTTTTTTTTAAATATAGTTGCTTAAATGAACAATATTAAAGAATAAGTATGTACAGTTGAGGACCTCAAATCTGGAAAGCTTGGGATGAAAGGGTTTCTGGATTTCTGGTATATTTTGTTAATTCATAAATGTGCTCAGGCTCTTGTACTCGATATTTGAGATCTCTGCGTGTTCCCGCCTAGGTTTTTAGTGCATGTTCATAGCGTGTGCTAACTTACTACTCCTTCCAGAACAAGGCTTGCAGGGTGGTGCTAAGAGGTGGCAAGTCGAAACACTATGCAGAGGAATTTTTAAACGTTCCGGATTTATGGTTTTCAAGGTTTCTGGATATGAGGTCCTCAACTGTACTTTCTCTATGTCGATATATATACTTTGATACATTAATGGTATCATCAGACTTACGCTAGCAGCTGTAATCTTCTTTTACACCGATGTCTTAAGACCATCGCAGTCGTAATTCCTCAGAGTCACAGGATAGTCTTCCTTTCTCTCTCTCTTAAAGAGTTATACAGTCCAAGCATACAACCTGGTCTGCTCTCT
The DNA here is from genome assembly GCF_921293095.1 of Ischnura elegans. NCBI lineage: Eukaryota > Metazoa > Arthropoda > Insecta > Odonata > Coenagrionidae > Ischnura > Ischnura elegans. The sequence goes on along the minus strand of NC_060253.1, from coordinate 70,490,953 downwards.
TCTTGTCTACTGAGAAGGAACAGTCTGCCTTATTCTAGAGGTATTATCTCTTAACCGTCAACATGGGCGATGTTGAGCAGATCATCGAGGACTGGCATGAATTTTACTGTTTTTCCATTGGCGACTGAGTTCTTTATCCTGACTTTTGCAATAGCCACCGCTAATGGTATAGAATTTCACAATGATGTGCTGAAATTACAGTATTTTCTCCCAAAAAGAACTTCCTTTTCTTTCAATGGAAGTCCAGAACAGGATCGCAAGTTAAAAAAAAACCTTTAGAAAGTTATGGAAAAGAAACCTTAGCACCTGTTCATTATATGGCAACTTATAGCCATCAATTTGATTCTCATAATGACCAATTAAGAATATTTGATAATCGTTTGTGGTTTCCATTTCCAAATTCTACCATGCTGGCACTACATGTACAAGCTGGTTTTAAAAAGTGTCTTCGACGCAAAGTATGGTAAGTCTTCGGACACTAATTTGTTCCTCTGTTTTAACCTTTTCCCTACCGTACACGTATATATACGTGTGGACGTTTCCTGACCCGGGAGACCAAGGGCGTATATGTACGTGTGAGATTTTCCCGGTCAAGAAAACGAAACCCGGTCGCCCGAAGGTCGCCTTTGTCTCGGGACCCAAAGCTTAGGTTTAGGATTAACCCTCCGAATCCGGGAGCAGGTACCCGGACCCTTCGTCTTTTATAACCCCTCTCAGCGGTAAGGGACAGCGGTCATACAATTGTTTATAGAGTCAATTTTCGAAATAAATATTTGTTCATTTCTCAAGAAATATAAACTAAGAATTGAATTGTTTGTCTTTTGAGCAGCGTTTAGAATTTTTAAACGAAATTCTACGACAAATATTAACTTATATCTCGAGTTATATATAAACATCAACATGGAAATTGTTGCTGCGTTAAATGCTTTGATAATGGCCTTAGAACTTCGTTTAAAATTTGACAATGCTCAGATAAAAATGAGGAATTATATTCTATGTCTGTAATTTACGTGCAAGCAACAATTATCAATTTGCTAAATACATATAAGCAATACATAAGTTGACCGCGAACCAATGCCGCAGGTATGGTCGTAAACCCGGAAAGGAGGGAGCACAACTACTCTCAGAGTCCAAGATAATGCGGAGTCCCACCGTGGAGGGGTCGAAAAAGGTTCAGCGAGACCCTTCTTAATGAATGCCCTCCAAAAATGCTCCGTACCACGAGAAAGAAGAGTCTCTTGGGGCTCGATACAGCAGTCAAGCTAAGACGAAAACTCTGCGGTCTCGAAAGGGTTAAGTATTTCAAAACCTATGGAGATTTAATCGTTAAGACTAATACTAGCCCGTTTTGGCAATAAACGGTGATAAACATAGCATCCAATATTATCTTGATGAAGTTTAAAATTTACCCAGAGAATTTTATGGTTTTATGACGAGTGAGAATGATCAACAATTATTGAGTGTATGCAACCTGTGTGCCACCCAAAATGTCTGCCTGGGATGGCAGACGCTCACTCTTGGGGCCTTATCTCGGGAACCACTGCTCATAATTGGAAAATAATATTTTAGGTGCAGCATGTAAAATGTCCAATGTATTGTTGCTTACCATAGAAAATCAGTGGAAAAATACCATCACCTTCTTATCGCCATTCAAATATCCGAAAAACAACCAAAATTTCTCAACTTTGAGTGTGATCTTTGTCTTTGTCTTTCCATTATCCAATAGGGTAGTTTCCTTCATCAAAGAAAACGAAAGTCATTGATTGTTATTTGATACCCACCATTACTGTATTCATAATATACAAATTATTTCGTGTTAGAAATACCCGTGTAGACGAATGGCAATGGTCCATTTTTATCCTCATTTGAAAAGGGCCAGATTGGCACCCATGCGATACCACTCCACGTGACGTCACAGGGACCTAGTTTCTATACGAGAAGATAGGAGTTATACGTCGTCTGAGGTTACCAATGCATGCATGAGGCGCAGAGCTCCGGGAAACATGTCTTAATAATCACTTATTACATAAAACTGGCTAAGGTCGGAAAGTTTTATTCATTTGATAAGGTATTAATAATCCTTATTTAAGCCAAGCGCTACCAGCCAGCAGGGTACTTGGCTACCCGCTAGCAGCCTGCGTCGTATCAGCGCTGAACTCACCTCACAAGGCGGCAGCGGGAACCAGAAATATGTCACACGGAGAGATTTCCCGACATTCATACTTACGCGTCGCGTTTTCGCGCGCTAGATAATTTTCACTTTTCATTTAATCGCGAAAAATAGATATAGTCATTTGAAAATCTAAAAGCATGAAATACGTACTCCACGAGTAATAATCTTTCGATTTAGGCAATAAAAAAATAATAGGAAACCACCCTATTGCAATAATATTTTACAGGATATTTTTTAAAACCAATTACCTTCCTCCCTCTCCCTCCTAGCCTGATATAAAAGGATGTGATGGACCTCTGTAGAGTTCACCTGATGATGGCATCTAACGTTGAAACCATGGCCGTAAATTTGTGAATAAATATTAATGTGAAAGCAAAAAGTTCTTCTCTTTAATTTTAATAATGAATCGCTTTCACCAAGTTACGCCTCAAACAATCAATTTAATGAAAACCAATTGGTATAAAATGAAGGGATGTCCCGAAATAAATTAAAAAAATCGAAAAATAAGGACCACCCTAGTGCAGTACAGTACCAAAACCTTTCAAAGGGAAAACCCACTGTGGAGAAGTGATCCAATACTTTTGCTGCATAGAAGACGCCCAATTCTATCCCATAGAAGGCTGATTTCCGTTGCCACTCCAATCGCATTTTAATCGTCTTTCAAAAATGTCCTCGGTGCGGTGATAAGTGCAATGCAATCCACTTTTTTCCATTATTTTGCAGTATGGTCTTTGCAAATGCTATGAATAGCATTGAAGAGTTATGAACTTGATAAATCACATCATGATGAATGTAAATTTCGGTTGACACCCCTAATTAAACCTTATTTCCCGGTGAAATTCGGATCACTTAGTCCTTCTGCAACGAGAGTGGCGACTTTTGTCAACTCATTCAAATGCACAGTGGGTTACAAATTTAGAGGTCGACTTTAGGATCCTCTTTTGCAAAATTCTTGCTTTCATTCTTGTTTGTTTCAAATTTAAGGAAAAATGCCAAGCTAAGATACTTATGACTTAAGGATTTTCTGGGGAGCATGATAACCTAGTACCTATTTAGATAACAACCAACAAGTTCGACTCCACGTCCCAATATTAGCAATGATCACACTCCGTGAAAGTTGAAAATCAAACGACGGCAGTGTAGCCTTCCCAGATGCTTCTGTGAAAGTCACTTTTCCACTTCTATTGCCATACAGATATGTAGTCTAAAGCTCATTCCAGAGCTGACATTCATTCTTCATCATGAAAAAAATCATCCATACCTAGAGATGATTCTGTGGTTGAAAGAGTTCAAAAAAACATAAAGTATAACTTGCTGAAAAGGTAACAAGAGAAACTCACCGTACAACGAAAAACTGTGTTTTACTTCACTAATATCAGAATTTTAAGAACAATTTATCAACAGCCTTTTTTATTAATATTTATTACAAAATACTTCGGACAATATCTATCTAAACATGTCTAAAATCAAGCACCTCCTTTGGTTTCCTAATTAGAATGAGCTACAACCAAACACAAATTATCTCATCAAACATAACACTTTTTTCTTAGTAGGATTCTCAGGCTTGAAGATTTCCAGTCTAAACAAACTATTCACAAATATTCTATTTACAGAAATAAGATGAATTTACAGGGTTATCATTTAACCATTTATAACAAAAGATAACAAAGTATTTTCAAGCAATTGCTCCATAAAATAAGGTAACAGAGATAAAACTATAGACAGTTAACACCAGTAAAATTCTATTTTCAAATGGACAACGGCACTCCTGATAACTGGATATAATTGCATAATAAAAAATAATAATTTAAAAATTATTTTATAGTGTAATAATAAATAAAATCTAATTTGGGTAATAGTTCAAGTATCAAATTGTGGATTAAAGCCATTAGCATATAAAATATACGAGAACAAAATACTCGTCCACTCCTGATCAGTAGCATGTATAGTTTATCCTGCATCTTAGAGCAGGAGATGACTTTGACTGATTTTTAAGGAAATATCTAACTCCTACCTCAATCAAACGTTAACCATAGCTATTTACCCATCCTATGTCTTGATATGTTAAACAAAAAATAATCCTCTCTGCAGCCTTAAGAGTAATTTCTATGCAGCCAAATTACTAGCTTGAAAAATCTGTGTAACTAATATTTGCAATCACATTACATTAGTTTAGCTTCCACCACACATAAAGCATAGTTTGTATCACAGACTACAATGCTATAAGTATCAAGGAAAAAAAACAATACTATGACTAGAGATAATAATGGAAAATGCAAAATACTTACAAATCACAGGGCTTACAAATAAATATCTTCTCAAAGACAATATTCCTTGCTTCAGTTAAACTGTTAAAAGTTAGTCACACTTCTGTAGCCAAAATTCATTATGACTTTATAAGCTACATAGAAAATGCAATCTATAATTTAAATTGAGGAACTCTTGATATGTCTGACAAATTTAATACCACATTTTTCACAAAATGTAGGCAAGCCACCACCAAAATTTAATCTACATAATTACTGGAAATTTGCATTGAAAATTTCAATTGACTTCATTCCAGGCACTGGGATCTTTTTTAAGATTTCCACCAGAGCTTGAGCAAGGAGGAAAAACATCCATATCTTGTAAATTACAATTTTTTGAGTACGAAGTTCTGCCAATGAAACTGATGATTCCTGAAGGGGAGGGGAGGAGGATGGAGTTTGCAAGGGCTTCAACGATAAACGGCAAGGATAGATAGTAGAGAGTTCATGAGTGGAGGAGCTGGTGGAGGTTTCGGAGCTCCACTCTTCCCATCATCCCCTGCTCTTTCCCTGGCAGATGAGTCTCCACCCTCTGCCGAAGTCTTGTGTGTCGCCTTGGGTGCAAGACCTCTCCGATGCAAACTGTGCAGTGGAGGAGAAAGTTTCGCCTCCGTCTCTTCTGCTGCTTCCAGGGACATCCACAAACAGCCACTCACATCCAGGTAACGCAAATCTTTGCAGTTCTGGGCCACAAGTTGCAGACTTTTGTCAGTCAGCTCCCTACAACCCTGAAGAAACACCACAAATCAGTACAATAAACCCAAATTCACCTCAGCAATGTGCGCCGAAGATGGAAAATTAAAGTTAAAATTTATGCAAAGTGAACCAAGATCCTTTCCTTTTTGACTACTTAAATTCAACAAATATTGTAGACTCTTGTTATTACAAAGTTCACCGGACCGAAAAACCGGAGGTTTGAAATAACGAAGTTTGTATGAACGTTTCTTTTTGGAATTACCGAGAAAAGAAGTTTGTCAAAATTTCTTGTCTCTTCTATCTCTCGTACTTACAGTCGCACTGTGAAGGAGCTTCAGAGTCAAGTGTATGATATGCACGATAGAATTACGTGCTAATATGTAAAAACAAGCACATTTGTTTCATTTTCTTGAAGAAAAATGGGGCATGACGCAATAAAGGGTTGATATCCTCCCGAAAACAGTAAGTGCTCAATATGCGAACATGCATTCTTTGAGACCTTGCTCGTGAGTTGATAAACCTATTCAAGGCATAGAGGAGTGTGGTTATCCTGCAGAATGCAACACTGAATCACAATGGTGCATTTAGTACAACTGTGATGAACTGATCTAGCTGGACGTGCTATGCAGCTGGAGTCGAAAAAAATCGCTGTCTGAGGGAAGGAAGAACAGGTGACACGCTAAACAGTTCCTTACGTCTCACCACATTCAATGACATTTAGTTCTGATTATGCCCAAAGTGCGAGTTCCTCTATGCCACACTGCACCACATCGGCGAATTCGAAAGGCACCCATTTCAAATTTTGGGCTCGCATGAATTTTTTGAATGTTCGTATCTCTGAAAGTTCATAAATAGAATGTGCATACTGTACCTCCAATTTACAAGTGGTAATGAGTTGGTCACCATGGTTCCACAGTAATAAAGCTTATTATATGATGTTATGTGGATACTGAAGTATCTCCTACTGAAGAAAGAACTATAATTGATGCTCTTGGCGCAGAGCACGAGGAAAACTTAAACGTAGCAAAATGATTATGACGTAACATAGTGTATACAAATGCCCTTAGTGAGTTATAAAACGCCGTTAGTCAGTGTATAAATGCCATTGCTTATCCGTGGAACTTAGTAATAATATTCACTCTGCAACCCCCGGGACCAGAACTGAGGTTCGTAAATTCGTAGCATCGAAAATTTCATAAAACGTTTCTTTTACTGTAGATTGGATAGGCCTTTTTGCTAGGACCAACAATTTACTTTGTAATACCGAGGAATTCGTAATAAGGTTGTTCATATTAACGAGAGTCTACTGTACAACTTTAACTTTACATTCAATTAGAAACACTGCAACATAATGATGCATGGGAAATAAGCCCCACATTTTGCACAACATTATCATTGGCATGACTTACGCTTATATTATTTATATCTGATGCAATACATTATAATACTACATAATCAAATACATACTTGTAAGTCAAAGTGTTTCAGCCGGTGGAGTCCTTTCACTACATGTTCAATGCCAGCATCATTGATTCCTGGGCAAAATGCCAAGAGTAATGTCTCCAAGCTTGGGTTATACTCAGACAGAAAAGATAAACCAATGTCTGATATCTATAAGAATAAAAGGAATCAAGAAAAAAATTATTCAGCTTATCATGAAAGCATAATTAAACATTTTTAATGATACTTTTCATATATTCCTTTAATACTACCTCAACTTGAGCAGATCCTGCACATGGTCTGCGGATCAAATATCAAAATACAACACATAACAATAATAATATTAAAAATTTTAATAAAAGATTGCCTTTAAAATATAAGTCCAGCATTCAGAGTAAGTTCCCTCCATTACAAAAAACTGTCTAGTTCATTTTTGTAATCTTCTAGAGTACCTAATATCCACAGCATCCAAATTCTTTATCATAGTAAACTATGAGAGTAAGAAAATGAATTTAAATTATAAACGTCTTTCTGAGGAAAAGACACATTTGTAAAGAAGTTATCAGTATTTTTTTTCTAAATTAATGCAGCTCCTATTTAATTTTGAACATACGAATGCAAAATGGGGGAAAATGAGAATTTCGTGACTTTGTAATTACATAATGAGATACTATTTATTTATTTTTTATTTATTATCAAATTCCCCGTAAACAGCACATAACGGCCTTTTACAATGAGAGTTTCCAACATTAACTGAGTACAACACAAACATCCATGCCCTGGATAGGGATCACCTACCCAGGCGGGATTCGAACCCACGACCTACGGTTTGGCAGGCGAGGACTTTACCCCACCGCCACAGTGGCCGGCAAACTATAACCAGTAATCTAAGAACTTGGTGCTTAAATGTACGTAGAAAAAGTATGCATATGGGCATTTACCATTCAAAACTATATTTTGATGTGTTCCATGTTTGCTAGTGGCTACTCTCTTTGAGCAGGAAAAACTTTTAATTTTATGCAATACTTCAGACTTTTATGTCCAAAGCACTAGTGATTAATGACCTACAATAAAGGATTATCATAACTAAAATGCACATATGCATTAAGATAAGTGGTAAACCAATATCTTACATGCAGGCAATGGCTGAGGTTAAGATGCCGAAGTTCTCTGAAACGAATGGCGTACTTCAAACTAAGGTCAGTAATGCTGAAGCACCGACTTAGGTCAAGCTCTTGAAGACCTTTAAGAAATAATGCAAATACATTATCAGAAAAGCAAAAGCTGAACAATAAATTACATAACATCATCATCGTGTTTCATCATAACATACAATAGGTAAAATATTTTATGGTATTCTGAATTTTTTAAATATACAGCAGACTCCCAACTAACTGGCTGCGGTTTATCCATCTTGTGGTATATCAGTGCTTGAGTTCACACAGCAGGAGATGGTGCACAATCATTCTCTGCATCCCGTAGCAGTTGCATCCCGGGCAACAAGTGAGAGACGTGACTATGTGGCATGGTGCCCAAAATTGTAGTTTCTAACATCATTCAGTGGTTTTGAAGCATTCACGCAAACCACTTTTCTGAATCCATGATCTCGCAGCCACGGATGCATGGTTTTCAGAAACCAGGTATTTTATGGAGAAGTAGAAATATGAGTACAATCATGTTATCACCGCTAAAAAGATAGCGGTTGGGAAAAGAAAGCTCCCGATGAGTCTGGGACGCTATCTTAAATAATGGACAATGTGCATAAATAATAATATTTGATTATATCGTTTGTTTTACACAAATTACTAAAATTCCGAGAAATTGAAGTGGAAGTTTGCTATATTCGTGTTCTCTGATTACTCATACCACCTCTCCCCATCATTAGCCGGGATAATCAGGAGACTGCTGTACATGCTTCATATATTGTTTTTTTTTTTTTTAATATTATTAGGAGGAATTGTGTTACAGCAGGCTCCTGATTATCCGGCTGCGGTATAATTGTGTTGCGGATTATCCGTGCATGATTTTCACTCTTGGTCAATATTTTCAGCGATTTTTATAAAAAATAAAATCGCACACAAAATCACCGGAATTACTGTATATTAATGCTAGGATTCACCAGGCTTAATATTTCCATTACAATCCCCTTTGTAAAACGGAAGCAATCGTGGGCTAGCTGCATTCACGGGAGCTCCGTGTTCCTGTTTTCCAAGCCTCGCAGTGCGCGATCGCACTCCGTGATCACAGATACAAGTCCCGCAGCAGTTGCAACCCGAGCAAATTGTGCGAGACGCGACTACGTGGCGTGGTGCCTAGAAGTGGTTTCCGACGTCACGCAAAGGTTTTGAATCATCCGTTGCAAACTACTTTTCTGTATCCATGATCACGCAGCTGCGGATGCCTGGTTTTCGAACCAGTTCTTACATGGAGCCGTAATAATACTAGTAAAACCTTGTTATCGCTGCTAAAAAGATCGCGGACTGGCGAAGAAAGCTCTCAATGAGTTCGGGAAGCGTCATAAAATAACGGAATAACTGCATTAATAATAATACATTGTTCGTTTTACATAAATTATGAACATTACGAGACTTTTTAAGTGAAAATTTGGGTTATCCGTGTTCTCCCATTATTCGTGCCGTCTCTCCCCATCATTAACCCGGATAATCGGGAGTGTGCTGTAGTTGCAAAAAAAGGCATATGAAAATGTTTTCCCTCGGTAAATTAGGAAAGCATTAAATAAATGAAAAAAAATATTCCCAGGTCCTTCCAACCTGTCAAGTTCACCACAGAGCTTTGTGGCACTGGACAGAATGAAGGGGCTAGTGGCTTGCTTTCATCATCAGACGCCGATGCTTCGTCAGAGTTCTCACGCATCATCCTTTCCCACTTCTCCTCCATCCAGCCCCTCTGCTTGCACACCTCACCACTCTTCTTTGCTCGAAGCACAATCTCAGCCTCTGCTCTCGTCATCAAGGAAATGTGATGCGGGTTGGAACTTATTTGAGGGACGCCACCAAGTGTTGGAGGATGCTCTGTAAAGTGTTACACAAACATGAGTCACTTAACACGTAACAAAAAAATGGCGAGAATTCTCGTCATTTTTTTCCCGAACGTTCCGGACGGATGACGAAGATTCTAGTCACTTAGGCGTGTCAACCTAAACAATTTTAAAGCGTACAATACGTTTTCGTTAGTACATTTTCAATTGTTGTTCGTTATTCATAATGAATTGATGCATCATAGCGTTTGATTGGGTGAAGTTATATTCTAAACGCTGGCTTACCCCGGTACGCAACGTGTTAACCCTTTCTGACCCAGAGCTGCTTCTGGGAGAAATGAAATCTCAAGACTTCTCATTTTAAAAATGCAAAAATTTTCTACTCAATCAAAATTAATGCGGCAGCTACATATTTTACCATTAAATTTTACAAATTTTTCATGTTACTTAGAAGTGACATTGGTTTCATGGATGTTCCACAGCAAACAAAGAATTCCAAAGAATGCTTTTCAATGATTTTTTTATTTTGACTCTCCGTAAATGGCATTCTTCTTGCTGTGATCTTACTTTCTTATTCATGGACAAGTGTGACCAAAAAGATTTGTGAATTTTTAAATGTAATTTCCAAAATTACTGTCACAGTCCAATTTTTAAAATTAAAGTTACAAAAAGGAACAATGTAACTCGCTTTTATTTGTTGTAAATGAAAAATTTGACAACTAAGCAAGAATTAGCTTACCATCCAATTTATCAGATGCATTAAATTCAGCTAAGTCAATAAGACCCATAAGGCCAGCATCTGTGAGTCCGTCAGCTCCAGACAATCGTAGTATTTGCAAAGACTTTAACCGGCCTACCAAAGTAGCCACAACTTCATCAGTTAATCCACTTATTTTTCGTCCCTCTATTCTTATACTCCAGGATCCAAGATCTAAATGGGTGATTCCATTAGGCAAAGTCATCACCATTTCCTTGACAGTTTCCAAACCACCCACTCCCGAGGACAACTCAGAGGCATACAATCTTCTTAGAGATGGTCTACCTGGGGACTAAAGGAGAAAAAAGTGCTATTTCACAATAGACAGAGCACAAAAATTAGTAACTATTGCTGACAAAATTTCATATGGCTAAATATGATATAAGTATGTACGCACAAAAACTACCTATCTTCATCTGATTATGGTGGGTGAACAAAGCCTCCACAAAATTCTTTTCTTTTTTACTTGCGTGTCCCTTTTCTAGGTACCTGAGTTTATTAAGTACTCTCATATTTCAGCCAAAAAATGCAAACATCCAGACGAGTACACAGTTAACATTTGAAGAGAAAAGCTTAATAAAAAACACAGGAAAATTGGTGGAAACTATAAGCAATACATATACATATGTGGCAGTTAAATGATTTCAATACAAGCAATGAAATCTCAAGGGTCTTGTAAATATATGCGAAAGTTCAATCAAACTTGCAAACCTCAGCTAGCCAGGCAGATATGGATTGAGCCACGGAGAACTTTCTTTGGGTAGCCCAACCCTCTACCAAAATTCATAGGAAAACCTCAAGTGTATCCTTGCAGTTCTTAGATTTAAGCCAACAGAAAATATGGAGATGGGAAGGCTTGAAAGGGCAAATTATATTTAGGATATTTTCACTTATAGCTCAGTGATAATCCATTTCTAAAGACTCATTCACTTCTATACCCCTGCATCGTTGGTTAGGAAGTGATGACAGAGAGAATTTAGACACAAGCTTGCAGTGTCATTGAAAAAAGTAGGGATGGGACGTTTGAATTGTCAGCAATTTTAATTAAATCCATTGACAATGGCTGGGTCTTATGTGAAGGTTTGCGCATAAGGTTGGTGCAATTCTTTAATAATATTATTTTCATGAAAAATTATCATCAAAATTAAGCATTTTAATACATAAGCATAATGCTGATGACTCCACGAGAAAAACACTAAGAAGAATGTATGTTTACGTTCAAATGCACGCGAGATTAGCTTTTCCCTTTTTGACACCCTGCTTTATGATAAAATTTACATTTTACATATTCTAATTTTAAAGTATGTAATTGTCAATTCTTTATTTTAATTTAAGGAATGCTATAAATGCAGTAAAAATTACAAATTATATAACCTTCAATATTCATTGAATAAGAAAGCAAAAGAATTGAGGTGCTTCATGTGGGCAAGTTTGATGCTACTTTAGGTGACAGTTGCGTCAGAATTTAGGAGCCGCATTGAAGTAGAATGACTAGCATAGTGTTCAGGATTTTTATTTTAATTATCATTTGTGCTTAAAGTTGGTGGCAAAATGCATATTCAGGAATGCAGCATTCGATATTTGAATGAGGTAGGTATTAGGAAAAAAATTAGGCATTTATATTCGACATTCGAATTTGAGAAAAAAGTTATTCGACCCTTCTCTAGAAAAAAGCTAAAATTTTTAAGATCATATGCATTGCAGTTCAAATAATTTTTTTGCCTTTCAAAATTTCTACCTAAAATGTGTTCAGGCTTAATCATCATAGTCTTTAATTATCAATAAAATATAAATATTTATGACAGAAATGTTTCAAATAAATACCAATTATATCATAGAAATGAAAAAAATAATGAAACAATAGGCCAATTTCTATAGCTTATGAAATCACCTTCTTCGGAGCCTTCTCGTCCTGAGGATCCACCACATTACAAGAGCATATTCCTGCCAACAGACCACCTGCTGTTACTTGGCAACATTCTGAAATATCAATCTTCTCAAGGGCTACACAGTGAAACAGAGCTGAAACTCCAGTATCAGTTAGGGCTCCACATCGGCGTAATGCAAGAGATCTTAGCTTCTGCCCCATGAGTACACAAATTTCTTCCAGAGAAGTGTCTGTTAGCCTAGGGCATAGGCTCAGGTCCAACTCTGTGAGGCAACTCCACCAGTACCTTGAGGAACACAAGAAAATAATCAACGAGTAATAATTTACTGAGCAGTTGTGCAAGTATGCAGTAGTGACTACTCATGCCTGATATACATGGCATTAATTTCATTATGACAAAAGAGATGTAAGTTTTACGGATTAAAAAATTTACGAAGAGTTTAATAATGATGATAATATTATTTCAGTAGGTCACTAACATCACAGAAGCCACATAATCACATACTAGCAAGATTAATCACTTATTTTTTTAAAGCACATATTATAAAACTGGAGCAATTTTATACAAAAAGCAGCATAGACTGCGAGCTCATACCTTTGATTTTCTAATGAGCTCTCTATGGATCTTTTTTCCTGTTGAATATCTTCAATACGAGGAAGAGGAAGACTAGATATTTGTTCACAGGCACGTAAGTGTAAGGAGCGCAATCCCTGAGGAACATCCCTTGCAAGTTCGACCAAAGAGGCATTGTCCACGAGGGTATGACCAAGACTTAGCCTCAAGAGCTTTCCCCCCTGTCTTTTACGCCTCCTGAAGTAGCGAAGGACATTTTGAAAGGTCAGAACACTCTCCGATATTGGACCATCATCTTTCTCTAGTTCCAGTTCTGATGGCTCAGCTTCCATCCAAGGAGCTGTTGAAGAGACAGTGAATAAAATTAGTCCACCCGAATTATTAAAACCTAAATGATGAGGCTACACTAACCTAATATAAAATCCCAAAACAAGGGTACATTAAGGTGAATACAGCACTTTATTCTTAATGCCCAATATGGAGTCACATCCTCAAACCTGAAATCCCAGTTCATTAAAATAATTTGTTACATGGAGTGGATAGACAACTTAGGTCAAAAAATCTTCTTCATTCGGCCAATCTTTCATAAACCTATTTTGACAAAAAAAAACAGACATTGCTAGCCACTTGTCATTAGTTTATGACATCATTAAAGTTCCTTATCAATTACTTGCTCAGGGCACTGAGGGAAAGAATCTCTCACAAAAAAGTAAAGAACACCAAACCACACAAGGCATTGCAGTTGTTACGTTGTACACTCCAATGATATTATCATTTTTCTTTGGCCATTCCCTTCTTTACGTATGACTGTACATTTCACTTGTACCTCGGTTTCTTTATATAACCCACTGAATAAAGATGTGTTACGAACTCCAGTTTTTGCCTCCGTACTTAATCACATCAGGAATTACTGAGCACCAATTACCCACCCAAGAGTCATCAGCTAATGTATATAAGGGTTAGGGCTGCAAGTATGTTTTGTAGCAAATAGCTTGAAATGTAAAGTGATTGATACATAAATGGAAAAAATACTGGTCTTTTCACTTTGCATACTCTCTCAAAATAATTAATTTATAAGCAGAGTTCACTAGTCATAACCCGGCTGATGATGGTTATCAAAAGGGGAAGACACTGAAGGAGAGGGTTACACTCGAGGGGTGACTAAGAGTAGTGTAAAAATGATGATTCAACCTTCATAAACTAATATATTATTAGCCAGAGAAGGCTGTTTAGGTGTGGTCTCAGTAAACCATATCTCCCCGAGGATCTACCTAATTTAGTCTTGGCCCATCTCCACAATGCCAAGTATAAATGCCAGTTATCAGCCAAGTTATCACAATTTTTTTACTTCATTATTATAAATACCTATTGCTAGCATAATTACAAAGATTTCATAGATTACATGTACTAATTTGTCATTCCTCATTATCATCTGATCAATGTACCTTCACAAAATCCTTTTTTTTTCTCTTTTTTTAATCCTTTTATATGTTCCCACCAAGATGATAACACATCATTAAGTATCTCTAAAAACTGTTCTTTCCTTACTCTTTCTTAGGATTACCATGAAAAAGCCAATCACCAAACACATTAACTAAAATTCATAATGACAATCCTCAGTTGATATCCATACTTTATTTTAAGCCAACCCGGGTTAAACACAGTTGTGCCATCATCAAAGTATAAAACAAGTTGTTTTAAAATAAATCAATTAATATAACAGGGATTTGAAGAAATAATTATTCTATGCCTACTAAAGGTCCCTTTCTGAGCCTTCAGCTGGAAGTCATAATTTGTAAATCTTATAAATGCATCATATTCATAAAGAAGTTAAACTATAGCCCTCCATGGAATGACAAAAACAACTATGTATGGATTTAAAATACCTTCCTAAAAATAAAAGTGCCTAATTTGGGTGGAAGAAATACATATGTAGTACTTCACCATGGATTTGTGATTCAAGATGCTGATGAATTTTTTTTTCTGATGCCATGGGTAAAAATTCAGGCTAAGATATTTAGGCAATCTGTAAGTCTCATTGAAAAGAGGTCATATGCTTTTAAAAATTAGCTCTAGTCAATTAGATACATGCTCTAAATAAGATATGATAGCAATACATATCCAGACTGCAAGCCAGGGCAGCAAAAAAGAATATCCTGCCATACGTGGTGTGTCAATGAAGGTATTTACTATCCTCAGTTTCAAGAAGGCCACCAGATTTTAGAGCTTACAATTTTTTTGGATCCAGCTCAAACTTATAGATTACTTTGCACAACCAGAAATCACAGAGACTTGAGTTAGTCGCAAAATTTTATAACTAAAGGGCTGAGCGCAAAAAATGTTTAAAAATGGTGAAATTTACTTAATATCTTATGCTAGTAAATAGCACAACAAAATGAACATCATGAAACTTTGCATGACACAAGAAAATTTATGCTAAGCTTAATTACATGAAAATCACATAATTAGCAGACAAAACATCTCCTAAGCCATCAGAAATATTAAATTTGACTTTCTCACCAGCTCCAAGTATGGCAGCCATTCTCTGCTGATATTGGTCCCATCTATGAGGATAAAACCTTCTGTATATTCCCTGGTGGAAAGTGAGATGGCAGCCAGATAGCGACAGAGATTCAAGTTCAGGACTAAGCGCCACAAATCGCTCAAAGAGTGCATCCGATAAATATCGATTAGATGCCAGCCTCAGTTCCTTCAACTCGGGAAGAATAAGTGGACCTTCGAGGACCTGACTAGATGAACAAGCAAACTCATTCTGTTCTTTAGAGCCCTCACAACATAAATCCTCAGAGTCACTTCCATCACAGCTTTGCACAGCACTCGTTTCAACACTGTCTGCTTCGGATGTACTGGACAAGTCACCTCCTAGGTCAACACTAGCCGAAGTCTCTTTCCACTTACTCATATCCTTGGTCCGACCATCTAAGAGCTCCACAACAGTTTCACTCGATGCCCTGACTAAAACCACATCACACGTCCTGCTCCGATCCCTCACCGCATTCTGCCTTTCCAGCATAACACTTTTGCTAAGGCACCCTTTGGTGGCAGTCTTATCTGTCTTCTTGGACCTGAAAAGTTTCCTGAATGGCGAATGCGGACCTGAGCGATGTTTCGTTTCCTTCTGCCCCTTGGACACAACACTTTCAGCACAGTTTGTGGAGATTTCGGACATTTGATTGAGTGGCTTTTCAGAACCTCCGGAAGATTCCACTTCATTGGCCAGCAGTCTCCCGGACATGAGCATCTCTCGGCATGAAGAGACGGAAAGGGATCGCAGCCGGGGACATCGCCGCAGGAGGATAGGAAAGGCTCTTTCGGAAGCTTCACAGCAGTTGAGCCAGAGCGAACGAAGGGATGGACCATACTGCTCCCAGAACTGAGCTTCTGGAGACTGGCAGTCACTACTGTCAACAGAATCAGTGCCACCTGAAAGGATCAAAGCACAAAAATATCTTTAATTGTAGAGAAACCTACCACATGAGTGTCAATGAATTTCAAGACATTGCTATTAAATCCACCACTTAGTCCACACAATCCCAAAATGCAATGAATAACCCCCATTGAAATTTTATTGAAGAAAAATTATTAATACTTCAGACAAAAGATTTAGATTGTGGGGCAAAGTTTCCAATGAATTCTATACCCTTTTTTCCCAACTCATGGCAGGTGACCTTGGACGTGCTTGTATCCCTTTCACTCTTCTAAACCAATCACAGAAGAGTGGCATGTGAAAGTGTGGCAGAGTCTTCAGTCTACCCTTGACTTCCACACAGTACACACTTTTCTCCAGCTCACAGTTTAGCCAAATTGTTGCCAGCTATCGCCATTCGTTTTGCTGTGCATACATTCATTTCCAGGGACTGGCAACTCTGGTTGGCCAGATGGAGGGTAAAAGGGGGAATGTAAATAGGAAGTAAATAGGGGAATGGTTAGTTGGAGGGGCCAGCGCCCCTGATTGGCTAATACGTAGCTCCCTAACGTTCAGCCGCCAACAGTTGGGAAAAAGGGTATACATAATTGCAGGTAATAACAATTCATTTCAATGAGGAATCACATCCATAGAAAAAGAAATTCTCACAAATTCAACCACACGAAAACAACTAAGTGCGATGATATTACATTTAATCAACTGACTGGGAACCAACATTCGGGTAAAAGGGCATAATAGCAGGTAATAATAATTCATATCAATGAGGGATCACATATCCATAGAAACAGAATTCAAACAAACTCAACCAGTTGAAAACATCAAAGTGGGATGAAACTACATTTTATCAACTCACTGGGATCGGATGAAACATCTGAGACTTTGATTTCCACATCATTAAGGACGAGGTGGAGGCAGGTTGGAGGAGGATGTAAGGAGCTGGAGTGTCCTCGGCAGACTGCGTGAGCAGGCCGAGACAGGTCATCGCGAATGACCCAAGCAGTGTCTGAGTGAAGCCTTGGGTCAAGGGCAGCTTCTCTCCATACTCTGCACACCCGAGAGGCAATGATGCGATCTGACAGTGACACATAGCTGAGTATATGAGTCACCACCTGTAGGCAGAAAAGAACATCTCAAACTTCAATGTAGCGGTGTGTAATCGTGACGTGAGTCTGCATACCCCAGAGAAGATAATACAATTTAAGTATACCAGGACTAGCCAAGGTGATAACTTTACGGAGTCACCCACAATGCAAAAATCGTGCGATGCACACACAAAAATTCACAGAGAAAATATCATTTGCCTTGACTGGGATCCCAGGTAAGGTCCCAAGATTGATGGGACATCCCAGTCAAGGCGAATGATTTTTTCTCATTGGATTTTTCACAGGATAATACAATCTAAGAGTGACAAGTAGCTGAGTATATGAGTCACCACCAATAGGCAGAAAAGAACATCTCAAAGTTTTGTCCAGTGGTCTACGTCTACATACCGCCCTGCAAAGCCACCTAAGAAGGCATGAGGCAGAGGGTATAGCGGGTAGGGGGTATTAGGACACCAGCCGTTTAGATATAAAAAACAAATGCTCAAACAAAATTACGGCTAGTATTTATTGAAGTCCTTAATAGTTTGGGGGAAAAGAAATTCCCAAATCTATGTGTTCAGCCAAATATCTCCCTCAATTTATCGCTTGTTGTCGCTTATGTTGGACCAGGAAAAGTAGCGGGGCTCTAATATGATGTTCTCCGTCACGCTCAAATATATCTATTCTCAATTACTCATGAAATCTAAGCCTGAAATAGTGACATAAATGTGCACTTCCAAGAGAGGATAATGCAATCTGACTATGACATGTAACTTAGTAAATGAATCACCACCCATAGGCAGAAGAAAATATCCCAAACTTCTGTCAAGTGGTGAACAATGACAGCATCACTATCAGGGACAGAAGACCCTTTCTCTCAGTGGTAATAAAAATATGTAATATTTTAAAGAAAAAAAAAACAAGAGAAAATGTAAAGCAATAAATTAATGACTCCCAATACAGTCAGGTGCGTAGGTGCAAAGATATCAACCCCAAATGTAAAGAGGCAAGAAAAAATCATTTGCCTTGATCAGGATTCTTGTCTCTCTGATATTGTAACCTGTTTATTTCAGAGACAATTTCATGACAGAAATACCAGTTATACTTCATGCTATATAAATAAGTGCCCTAAGTTGAGGCAATAACTACCAAGAATATTTAAATTAGAGATGAATCATGCTGCTGTCACTAATTGACTTACAAAAGAAGTGAGGCAGACTGTAGTTTACTAGGCAAATGCCATTTCTAATTCTATTATTTTATACATTTATTCTGGGTGACATGAACACATGCATCATTTTAGTACAGAATTCTTGCTCAAGAATTTGAATTGAGGAATCAGAAACACATAAGTAAAATCATTGTGCTTTGAATGCCTTTGTCATAATCAAACAATGACACTTCAACTGGACATTATATGATGAGGAAGGCAACAATGTTATCTTTGCATTTGTGGTCTAATCAAAAGATCAAGATTAGCATTAAATGATAAAGTCAAGAAAGAACTTGAATAATAACACTGTATTTCCTTATACCAAAATCTTTTCTCCATATCTATGGCTTTTCAGCGAGATAAAGTTGATTATCTAACACAAAATGGTGAGCTGAGCCAATAAAAAGAATTTTAATCTCCAAAACGTTATCACCTTCACCATTATAAACGTCACCTGCACAAAACAAGCTTATATAAGCAAGTTTAAAAAAAATCATTCTTCAGAGTGGGCTAAGATTGTGGATAAACATAAAATGAGCATCAGCTGGGTTGTCAGGAAAGAAAAAAATTATTTACATAATTAAATCACTAATAGCCAATCCTAAATTGAGGATGGGTTTCCATGAATAATGAGAGGAATATTAAACTCCACTCCTCATCCAAACTTGATAAGATACTATATTTGATTGGAAAGATACTATATGTATTTGAAAAGCATCTATTAGTGTCATAAATCAAACTCAGGTGTTTATTCAGAGGTTGGGTCACTTGGCCCCTCTTCTGGACTAGAACATTACAATGTTTCAAAAATGTTCACTCAGAACATTTTTGTACACATCTCATATTGTAGAAAATAAACTTCTACAAAATGCTCCATCCTAACATGTATACTTCCCTCAACTCGCCTGTGAAATGCATGGTGGTAGACTGCACAAAGTCATCTACCTGCACTCTAATCCCCCTGTTTAAAAAAAAACCTTAGGCTTGCACTTAAGTAACTAGTATCTCTCTTCTTTGTCACAATCTTACAATGCTGCAACCCACCTGTGCTTTCCGAGGATTCATTCATTGCAGTCTAATGCTCTAAGCTCAACCTGTGTATATATTTGCAGGAAAAAGGCGTTCACAGATCACATTTTATGAGGGAAAATACTCAAGAATTTTCTTGGTGAAAAGGACTTAATGAAGAAGGCTTGGGCTAAACTTTGGAAATATATATGATTTTCATTCTTATTGGTCCCAAGCAGCTTGCTACCACTTACCCGTAGCATATGTTTTCAATTTCATATTTATCAGAAGGGTAAATAAGTTATTTTGGATTAAAGTTTGGAGCAAATATTAATAAATTTGAAAATGCTGGAATGTCACAGGTCCCAAATCTACACCCAATAGGAAACACAAGAACTATTCAGGCAGAGCATACGCTGGTAAAACTCAAATTCTACACATTAGAAAATGTTAATAATAAACAATATCTTTACTGAAGCACTGTCATTGAAGAGGAAATATTTGTGAAATTAATAATGTGGGAAAATTGCAGGGAAAAACAAAATTGAATCAAAACAGCCTCTGATATATCATGAGATTCATGTTTCGTTGCACTCATTGTGCAAAAAATTCATTCAACTGCAACTTAACTTGGTTACTTTATCAAAAGATCAAATTAGAAGTAGTATCCAATTCGTAACTACTAGTAATTATAGTATACAACCTGGTAAAAATGATTTTCAGCAGTTCATTTCCTCCAATAAGTAGTGATGCTTATGCGAGGGGCTACTCCTAAGTCACCGTAGGTCACCACCCACATGACCTTTACCCTTTTCTCAACCCTTTTAAGATAGCAGGCTTTAAAGCAGACCCTCACCTTTATGTTGAGAAATTTAACTGCCTCCACTATCATTTCTTTTTTCCAGGAAACACAACTGTATTTTGTATTTTGATGAAATTCTATCATTAATTTTAGTTATTTATTGGTTCCCAGCAAAACTTCACTTTTTACTTCTCTAAAATATTGATGTTGTGAAAGTTAATAGAGTTGTTTCAGGCTTAACCCTGCAGAATTCTACAAAGGTTACTGGGAATTTTCCTCTAATACTTTAATTTCACAACCAGTTTCAATTCAATTTGACTAATCTTCATGTCACTTCTTAAAAAAATATTAAAATACCCTAGATGGGAAGCAAGTAAGGGAAAGAGGAGAGTAAAAGGAGGGGTAGTTGTGTCTGGAAAGATTGGAGGACCAATGATTTGGGGAAGAAGGAGAAGGCATTGGTCTGGTGGACAAACAGGTTAAGGGTTTCAAACAAATATAGTATGATAAAAACACACTCAGGAGATTCCTCAGTCAGACTGAAGTGGCATTGAGCAGCCCTGGAAAGTCTGCTAAGGAGGTAGTTCAGCCAACAGCCAAATTTTCTGTGATGTGTCTAATCCTTCCAACTCTCTAGTATCCACTCTGGGTGGACTATTCTGGGTAGCAATTTTCTTAGTTACCATGAATTTCAATTTATTTGATTGGACAAACAACATTAAGTGACACTGTGGCACAGCAAGGGGGAGGTTTAGGGGGATAAAACCCCCCCAGAGCTCAGAGATATTTTCAAGTTTAATCCATTTTACTTAATTGGATTGATATTACTAATAGAAAATAGAATAGTGCAAGGATTAATAAAATATCCCTCATAGCGCCGTAAAACTCACCATTTTCAACCATTTATCTTAAAATTCCACAATTTATTAATCCCGCACCTACCGCATATCCTGGTGGGTATTCCATACTCCTACACACCCCGATATTAGATGGACCTAAACCCACCCCAGCCTTAATTCCTAGCTGCGCCCCTGGGGTGGAGTATGGGGAGGGATTATCTAATTAGGAGTCTGGATTTCAAGCTTTGGACAGCAGGGGAGGAAGGAGGCATTGATTTTTCCTGTCCATAGGCAGAGGTGGATAACACCGGTTCAACTTTTTCCCCAAAGACAAGCTCTGTATTCCTTACCATATACACACAAATCTACACATAGCCCTCTATTCCAACAAAGACCCTACATAAGAGCAGAAATAGTGTGGTGTTGATGAAATCAAATGTGATTGTGAAGTCATTTATATTGAGCGGACCAAAATGAATTTTCCCACACCGATCAAGGAGCACCTGAAGTGCAATATTTTGGGGGAACTAACTTCATTCTTTGCAAAACATTTACTGGAATATAGCAAATGACTTTCCTACTTCTAAAAAGTCGAGATAACTGAGTTTGAAGTGTTGCATCTCCGTTACTACAGTATCGGTTGTAATGAAATAAGCTGGAAAGGAAAAGTATCCTTGCAATTCATCAACATCACCACATATTCATCCTTACATTAACAATTTTTTATCCGAATTTCAATGAAATGGTATGATTTTTATAAAGGCCTGTTTACACGATACATTGACTTGCACAGGTTAATGTCTGTTTGCATGAATGATTTTTGTGGGTAGGAACGGAACATGTAAAAATGCATGAACCTAATTAGAACAGGTTCCATTTTATGAGCATGCATTCGCAAAAGCTGGGTGGTCATCCGGTGCATCATTAACGCATTTAATCATTAATACATCAACTCGTGGAGGTTAATGCATCCAGTAAACAGGCCTTAACGCTCGAAAAACAGTAGCAGCACCTATAAACTTTATATTTCAAGACCTT
This sequence comes from Ischnura elegans, assembly GCF_921293095.1. Lineage (NCBI taxonomy): Eukaryota > Metazoa > Arthropoda > Insecta > Odonata > Coenagrionidae > Ischnura > Ischnura elegans. Next base: position 70,468,691 of record NC_060253.1, on the reverse strand, counting down.
CTCCATATTGACATGAGCTTTACACAACGAAGAACCAAACACTTGTATGCCTCAGAAAAGATGAGTATTACCATGGCATATTCATGGTGCAGCAATGAGTAAAATTTATTAGTCGAACTTGTTTCCGAACACATCACCGTCCATATTAAATAACTACCTGTCATCCCAATTATTTCAGAAAAATTAGCTCATTTTTGCTAAACCCACCTACCCATTTCCACTTTAGGCCATCCCAATTGCCCATTTGGGCTGATAATTTTGTAGCAAAGCAATACATGATTTTGGAGCAATGGAATAGAACGATAATGTTGGAAATCTCAGCAAACATTCATCGGCCACAAGAAGAAGCAATAAAATTTAATTGACAAAAATATTAGTAAAATAAGCGGGGACATTTCTCTCGAGAGAAAGCAAGCAGTATCAGTTATAATTTTATCTTTACGAACAATACGGAGTCACTGCTTTCCTATGCAAAGTCTAAGTGGTTTGGGAGACAAGAAAGTAAATGATATTAATGAGAATGTTTTCAAAAACGATACGGGCGAAGAAAAGGGCAAATACCTCTATTGGAAGTTCAACTGTCCGCTTCTCAGTCTCCAAATTTTCCTCAGCATCTTGGGGAGTGGCACAGTCCATGTTTATAAACGCTTTTAACACAAATTACAACTTCTCCTCGATTTCCTTGTTCTCATATGATCAGCTGATTGACTTAAAATGACGTACGAGTTTCCGTGTTGTGGGTTTGTGGTGCCCTCTTGAAGCTAAAATAACTACTGTTAACACTTGCTAGCAACAGATGACCCTTTTTTTATCGTTATTAAAAATTGTTTTTAACGCTGCAATATTTTTCAATACAACGCATTTCACTAATTAGAGAAAATACATTATAAATGTGTGAAACTTACGACTCCCCACTGAAAAAATATTGTAAACAATACTCCGAACTCTGCCCTGAAATAATGTACCAAATGATGCCTTGCAATACCACATCCTCGTCGAAATCGATTTTACTCAATATATATTCCTCAAGTAGGCTAATTTATCGGCTTAACATATCTGGCGGCAATTCCATCGCCGATTTTTTCTTTTCCACAGCCAAAAGAGACCTCAGAATCCAGAAACTTTGATTGAGTAAAAATTAACTTGTTTTTCATTCATTTAACGCAGCAGTTGTGACACTGGGATTAAAATTGAAGTAATTGAAAAATCCTTATTGCTCACAGATAATAGTTTCGCTAAGAATACGAGCAAATATTAGACAAAAGGTGCAAATATTTAAATCCAATTTAAACATCCGTTTTCAAAGAGTTACATTTTTGCTCACCAGTGGTGTTACGGGTGTTATGCTACTTGATTTTCGGTACTCATTTGTTTATTTTCCACATGGGTTTTGAAGGGAATCAAAAGAAGGGTTTGTAAATATTTTGAAAATGGGTACTTACAGGATTCACAATGTGAGGTTTTATGATCTTGACCCGCGTGCAATAAATTGTATGGCGTATGAAAAAAAGAGGAGAAAGTTAGCTCTATCTCGGTGAGTATTCAACCGGTGCATTCTGCTCCCCTGGTCGGCACACATTTCTTTTGGTGCAGTGTAACTATATTATCTCAACTGGTTATTTATTATGAATTTTTTCGCAGTGCTGATAATTCTGTGGAAGTGTGGGATGTCCTAAATACTCCTAATATTGAACTTACCATTCCGGGCCACCCTGAAACATCAGTAGAATCTCTTGTTTGGTGTGAAGGCCGTCTTTTTGGTGCTGGATTGCAGGGATTGATCAATGAATACGACCTATCCAGCCTATCCATTAAGGTATGCACGTTTTAACAATATTCTGTGATCATGAAGTCTTATTGACGATTGCAGAAAGTATTTTGGAGAACTAATGTGCTTAGAGGTTGATAATGTCATTTGAGGTAGCTGTTCCATAAAAATCATGCTGTTATATTAATAATCTTGGTGAAATGCTACACTATACAAATATACCGGCATTTTATAAGGAAGATGATATATCAAGGCAGCCCACTTTACATTCTTGGAATTTACATCTTTTAGGAATGGGCCTTGGCTATTGAGGCTCCTGTATTCACATGGTATTGACCTGAGTTGTTCGAAAGTGGCCGTGTGCTCCTAGATTTGGGAAGCTAAACTTTTATTTATCCTCTTTTTGTGCCCATATTTTAAAGTCTGAAACTTATTCTTATAGTTTTAGATCTCTATAACCCCTCAATTATACATTGTGTTGAGATAATTTATAGTTTGCATCAGTTCAAGTTTTCCTATGCCAAATTTTCAGGGTTATGAAATACCATTGTTACTTAGTCAGTTGTCATCCTAATTTGCTTGCTGGTTTACCTACTTGTTCTGACTTAACACTTTCGCGTTTACCTCGACCCTCCCACTCATTAATGATCATCCTCACCCCAGGAATCCGTTGCGAAGTGGTTATATTGTCATTGGTTTTTAAGGAGATATATTTTGTTGCATGCTACAGTTTTTTTTTTTAATAATTTCAAATGAATTCTTCGTTTTGTTGTGTGCATAAAAAATGTTAAGCAAAATTTTAGGGTTAAAAATAACTTTTAGACTTACAGTCTTAAATACCTTTTGTTCACTAAGTTTGTTGTTATTAATGCTAGAAATCCATTTCAAATTCCACGATGCTTAAAAAGATGTAAATAATTCTTTTATAAGAGTAAATTATTGAAAATCAAATGCAATAATTGGTTGAAAAAAAAACACTGGTAATGCAATAAATTGACTGTGAATTGTGCTAAGACAGGGTAAGAGGGTTTAGTCCAGTGGTAAGGGATAGGTGCCCTGTTGAGTTGGGTCCAAAATCTGAGGGACGAAAATACTGGGGTAAATCCACCCCTAAAAAGAGACCTGCACACAAAGGTTTCCAATATTCTTATGCTACTCATGGCACAGAAATTCATTTACCTATCGTAGGCACTGGCAGGAAAGGGTTAATACAGCGTTGAAAGTAAAATTTAGCTAGTGAGTATTAGGGTGGTTTCCAATTTTTTTGTAATGGCTTAAATCCAAAGATTATTACTCCTGGAGTAGGTTCATACTTCACACTTTTAGATTTTTAAATGATGATATCTATTTTTTGCAATTCAATGAAAAGTGAAAATTTTCAAGTTCGCAAAAATGCGACGGCTAAGTATGAATGCTGAGAAAAGCCCGTGTGATGCCATACTGGTTCCGGCTGCCGTTATGTGAGGCAACCTTGGTGTGAGGCTATGAGCGCCGCTACAATGCAGGCTGCTAGCAGGTAGCGCTTGGCTTAAATAAGGATTATTAATACCCTGCCAAACGGAGGAAACTTTCCAACCATAGGCAACACAACCACATACAACACACTCCATCCAAGGATAGAAGGGAGTTAATACTGAATTTAATTCAGGCTTTATGAAAATTGTTGCATCTTAGGGGTGTGCAATCCACTTATTATGTCATTGGCATCTCATATTCCTGTTCACACACTCATGCATCACTCTCCAAGTTATTTGGCCACCAATGCCTACCCATTCTCTCTGGCACTACTTCCAATGTAAATGTTGCGTGTATAAGGTGTTGATTGGCAACTTATTTTATTTATGAAGGTTGGAAAGAAACCTGGGGTCAGTTAACCTGTTCCTAACCAATTGGCTTGCAGATGAGGGAATTCCAGGGCTGAGCAGTACCTTTCCCTGCTGATAAAGAATGGGAATCAGTGACTCCCTCCATTAATTTATCACAGCATTTGCCAAGCCATATCTCTCCTCTGTGGAGTTTAGTTGGTTTTAGAGGAAAAGGCGGTTTATATTGCCAGATTTATGATGCCACAACTCAGCATGTTTGTGTATGTAAGGCCACAAGGCCGAAGCCAGAGTGTAGAATGCTTGGGTGTTTACTGTAGACTTTATGAAATATGTTTGGGGAACTCCCTATTGAATAATGTACCTATATGGTGAATGCCTTGGCATTCTAAATTCTTGCTTCAGCCTTGGGACTGTTGCACTGTAAGACCAAACATGCTGCCTTGATACATTGTTCGTTTGGCAGCATAAACCACCTTGTGCTCTAAATGTGACAGAACTCTGCAGGGAAGGAGTTAAATCCCTTGATAGCTCAATTGGTAGAACAGGGATACTCCATATTAAAGTGAAACTACTGGTTTGTCTGCTGTAAATTCCTTGATTAATGCTGCAAATTAATTGATACTAATTCAAAATTAACTTTTTATAAAAGAATTGGTGAAAGGGCAACAAAATAGGATTCAAAAATGCTATTGGGTTTATGAAAGGTCGTGAGGATCTGTATGTTCTGTCGTGTGAGTACTGTGCAGTGATTGAACTGCCCTCCACATAACATTCGAGAAGGGATTAGGACATTTTTGAGAAATCTTCACTTTCCTCACAATAGGAAATCTGAGGTATAGGGAAGGTTTGATTGGAAATACATATCTATGAAAAACTCAAGCATAGTAATTAATTTGTAATTAATGTAACTTTTTTTAATGTAATAAATGGAACTTGTAGTATTTGTAACTTTAAAAAAAATATAGGTATTCATTCATTGCCCATAGTAAATCGTACCTACCTTTGTTCATTTTATGCACAAACCATGCTGTAGAGATATCCTGATTTTTTTATATATTCCTATTGCATTTGTAATTATTGAAGTTTTATTTTTCTTTCTGCAGAATTTCACTCCTTTGACAGCTGGTGCATGCTGGTGTCTTGATGTCTCGGCAGACAACTCAGCTGTTGCAGTAAGTATCTTGTGAGCCCTTGAAAGTATATTAAGTTATTATTATTTATTGAGCTGTGTGTCAAGCTTTTTCATGTTAAACATGATGGGCTATTAATCAGTTTCATTGATGTCCTTATAGCATGCTCAATTTATGTACTTGTTCATCTTTTTAAAATGTGCTACTTCATTTTGTATTATATGTGGTTTGTATGATATGAAAGAAATTATGCTTTAGTGTTTAACTCATAATTGAATTATCCTAACAAATGAGTGCAAAATATTTAACATATTCTGTTTAGTTTTCAAAATAAAAAAATTAAATGTATTTTCGTAAATGAATTCATGAATGAATGGCGGAAGGGCAAGAAAACATGCAGCTGACCGTGTTTGCAGCTCTCTGGTTCACAGATTGCCATATTGCCCTGGCTTTTATTCATGCTAAAACATTTGATTTGTGGAAAACCATTGCTTAGATATTAGAGTCAGCAAATTTAGATCTTAGGGCCTTGAATAAATCAATTGAAAATTGATTGGTACTGTTTTGTGTAGTAGAATATAAATAATGCAGATACATCAGTAATGTAGATCATACATGTTAAATGTCAACAATATATTCCATATCGTTTGGTATTTATTTATTTTTTTGAGCTCTGGTAGTCACTTTTTCTTTGCCAAGCGAGGCAGGCCAAAGCAAAGCATCAGAAAAGAGGAAGTGTCAAAGCTGTGCACAGTTGCCATATCGTGCATTGTGACGCTCAGTACCCTGGCAGTTTATGAATCATCCCCTGCTTGCTTCTGCCGAGTCGGTGGCAACCACTCACCTCTTTTCTCCTCCCTCTCCCACGATTCACGATGGAGCTGCCGGTACAAGTATAAAAATTTCTACATAAATAATAAGTGATAGTGACGTAATTATCAATATTTAATGTAAATGTTATAAGTACCAGTCTTTATTTCATCGTACAGCGTACATCAGTACCAATCAATTTTCAGTTGAACCATGTATGTAGTTTCAAAGATAAAAGAGATTTGTGTTGTTTACAACAAATCCGTGAATTTTCGCGGTGTAAACAATTTTTTTTCTGCGCACTGTTAATTACAGATCTGGCTTTCTTCTTACATTAAAAAGTACGGGAATACCAAGCGCTCAAAGTTGTGCAACTTGATTTTATGTGCAAAAAATTGTACTTTTTCAGTAACAATTAAATATAGGAAATAATATGGGGCCAAAAAAATTTAAAAGTAAGTGATCCAATGTAAAAATAATTTCTCTTTTGTATGATTTTTGTTGCATTGAAATTGATTGCTTCGTTTTGACGATAGAGCTTCTAAAACGGGTGTCTTGCTTTTTTAACTGATAGTGGTAAAAAATGATAATAGCCTCTAATTTTTACTTGACTGTTAAGCTCTCTTGGTATTGAATCCTTGCAGAGTATGCACACTCCAATTTTTGGCCTGAAACTGTTCTCTTTTTTCTGAATGCTCCTGAAGCCTGTCCGAGTAGGGAAGTCTAATCGTCTAGCCTGTAATTTAAGCACGTAATAACCATTGGAGCTGAATTTATAGTTCTACCCAAGGCTGCTCTGTAGGTGCTCCTACTTAAGTGCTTGTATTAGAGACTTGGCAGACTCTCCAAATATCATACATCTCATATTAATAGCAAGATTTATACTGTTAATTCAGATGATTCAATTGATAAGCTGGGAGTGAAGAAATAATATGATACATGATAATAAACAAAGGAGGAAAATGTCTAAGACATGACTTAAACCCTTCCTTTAAAAAAAATATGAAATGAATGTGACATAATTGTCATAATGTGATGCAAGTTATGCAAATTGATCTAATGATTTGCTATAGATGTCTCAACGGCTTGCACCATGTTTTCAAAACAGTCTGTCAATCCAATTATTTCTGTGCAAAAATGTTGCTATTGGCGTAAAATCTTCACTATTCCACACTTAAGCATGCTAGGGACTACAATGCTTAGAAATTCAGACCCTGCCTCAGTGGCCATATTCATATTTGTTACATCTTATCACACACTCAAAATGGGTGATACTTTTACAGTGCAGATGAAGTCGGGTGGGACTATCTTTATCCATTTAATATCTTCGGCATATTTTTTCTAAAATTCTTCTGTCATCAATAGGGTGGTTTCCTATTATTTTTTTATTGCTTTAATCGAAAGATTATTACTCCTGGAGTACGTATTTCACGCTTTTAGATTTTTAAATGACAACATCTATTTTTCGCGATTAAATGAAAAGTGAAAATTTTCAAGCGCGCGAAAACGCGACGCTTAAGTATGAATGTCGGGAAGTCTCTCTGCGTGACGTATTTCTGGTTCCCCCTCCCGCCCTGCGAGGTGACCTTGAGGCGAGGCTTAGCGCTGATACGATGCAGGCTGCTAGCGGCTAGCCTAGTACCTTGCTGTCTGGTAGCGCTTGGCTTAAAAAAGGTTTATTAATACCTTATCAAACGAAGAAAACTCTCCGAACTTAGTCAGTTTTAATAGGTGATTATTAAGACATGTTTCCCTGAGCTCTGTGCCTCATGCATGCATTGGTAACCTCAGACGATGTATAACTCCTATCCTCTCGTGTAGAAACTAGGTCCCTGTGACGTCATGCGGAGTGGAATCGCATGGGCGCCAATCTGGCCTTTTTCAAATGAGGATAAAATTTGACCCATGCCATTCGTCTAAACCGGTATTTCAAAAACCAAATAATTTGTGTATTATGAATACACTAATGGTGGGTAACGAATCGCAATCAATGCCTTTCGTTTTCTTTGATGAAGGAAACTACCCTATTTTACTGGTGTAAGCAGTCTTACAATAAAGTACTTGGAATTTACTACTTTTTCCTAAATTCTATGTTAAAATGTTTATTGTAATGCAGCCATATTTTCTTGTCACCTTCCAAGGTTTATATGCTCAATTTTTTTCACAGGCAGGCACAGAAGAAGGCTACATCAATATTTTGAAAATCTATGAGGAAAGCCTTGTGGTGGATAAACTTCTGGACAAGCAAGAGGGTAAGTTGAAAACATATCTGGATCTTTTCTGTGGAATGGAGTTTTAGGAGTCAACTCGTGTGGGTGAAATTGCACATTCATGCTCTGGTGTAAAACAAATGGGTCATTCATCATCATTGAAGCTGAGTTTAAGATATGATGGCATTGATATATGATCATTTAGCCCTTATGGTGTTGGAATGTACTGTCATCGGAGATTAAAGGTGTATGGTTATGCACTGAAGAGAGTGTGATAGATCTTCACCAAAATGAGGTATTTCATGTGAATGTTCTCAGGAAAAATTTACTTGAATGTGGAATATATTTTGTTATCTAGTAGTATATTATATCAATAGTGAATGGGTGATGTGGATCCAATTGAGATGAAAAATACTTTCTTTTATGGACTTTCTCCTACATAGTTGTGGCATAAATTTGAAGGATTATCTTTTTTTATATATTATTTCAATCTGAAGATTGAACCGTGATGGAGTGGAATTTTTCCATATTGAAATAAATACTTGCAATTTTGGTCGATAATGCTGTCAAAGTCTTTGTGAAGTATGAAGTAAATATTAGGGTGTAATGCAACCACTTCCTTTTAAAGCTGGCTTTGATGATAACCTATTTCTTCATTGTATTTTAGAAGTGAGGTGTTCAAGGGTCAGTTGTTATGAATAAATTCTGTGTCTCAATCTAATCTGCATTGCTTCATAAACTGCATTTCATACTAAGGAATGACTAGCAGTGGGTCACAAAATGACGGATATAACGTTATAGTGAATAAGATATGGGATACATCTCTTAAAAATCTACTCATTGTCATGAACTATGAAAGTAGAAATCAAGAAATTGAATGCTTTCCCACTTATATATGTATTTAACACAATAGTAGAAAATAATTTTTAGTCAGTTCATTGCTAAAAAATTTAGATATATATGTCTTATTCATATTTTTAAGAGAGAAATCAGTGGACTTAAAATTGAAATTCCTGGACCTAATCACACCTTATTTTTTGCTTTTCAGGTCGTATATTATGTATAGCATTTGATCCATCTGGAAAATTTTTAGCTAGTGGATCTGTTGGTGCTGTGCGAGTGTGGAATGTTGAAACTGGCCATGCTATTCATAGAATGACCACTGGAAAGCAAACTGCCTCTGAGGAAACAATAGTTTGGTGTGTAGCATTTACCAACGATTTCACCATAATATCTGGTGATTCAAGGTATGTTTCTTAAGGTTTTCTTTTTTTCTGCTTCCTGGATTTTGTGAAAACTTTTCTGCATTCTCATGTCATCAGCAGAATTGTATTTTCGGTTATTGCAGGGTCAAAGTATAGGTGCCTGTAAACAGTTTGTGTCCAGTGATGGTCACTTTTATTGTAATAACCTGCCTGTAGTAGTTATGCAATGTTGAGAAGCTCTTGACTTTTAAGTATAGACAGCCCACCGGTGCAGTGAGGGAGGTTTGGGGGATAAAACACCCCCCAGAGCTCAGAGAATTTTTTAAGTTTAATCCATTTTACTTAATTGGATTTATATTACTTACAGAATAGTATTCACATTAATTAAATATCCCTCAGAAGGCCGTACAACTAACCATTTTGACCATATATCATAAAAATTTTCTGGGGAGGGCCCCCACACCTCCCACTTACCCTGGTGGGTATTCCATATCCCCCTATCTCCCAGTATTATTTTTGCCTAAAACCCCCCAAGCCATAATTCCTAGCTGCGCCACTGAGACAGCCCAAACAAATTTATCGCCTTTGCCATGTTAATTCTCATATGTGCTAAAAATTTTTGATCCCAATATTTCCAGATAGATACATAAGTATTTTATCTTGAATTAATGCCCATTTTAAATTCTTCTGTAACTATCTTGTTGTGGCAGAATGATAATCAAATCACATCATTTTTTGTCTCTTCTGAAAAATGCCTCCAATTATTTCAGGAAAATCATCTAACTGTTGTATAAATTTCCAAACCTGCTATAAATTAAGCACTCGGTTCCTTTTTGAATCTATTTTACCTCATTCCATCTTTGACAACATTATTCTGTGTATTTATTGTGCAAAGGTGTGAGTATAGTAAGCAATACAAACATATTCAGTACTTACAAATAATGTAAACTGCAATGATGAAGATGACTGACAAACAAGTGGAAAATGATCGATTTTCATGTAACTCTTTAGGTCGTTGGAAGCGTGAAATGAAACAGATAAGAATATGATCACATAATTCAAGAGTAGCACTGGCCATGACAGCACTTAACCTCTTAATAGGCTACAAGATGTTTGACTTTGTTAGCTAGTATCCTGTTGGCCATAGGCTCTAATGCCCTTGCACCAACTTATAGTGGATAGACTATCTAAACAGACACCTAGTAGCTAATTCATTTTTTGAAAGGGCATTCGTCTCTTTTGTAGAATACCTCAATTTATTGCCGAAAAATCATCTGATTCTAGTCTAAATTTAGCAAGCTGCCATAAAGTAAGTAACATGTATTGTGATAGCATCTATTACTTGAATCATTTTTCTACAGTGGAACATTGCCCTCCAGTAAATTCTGCATACGATACTCTAATTGTTATGCTATTGCTCTTCAAACATCGTCGTTTTCATAGCGGCGCGGGTATTCCCTATCCTTCCCTTCCAAATCTTTTCCTCCCTCAGTCCATCTCCTCTTGAGATGGCACGGGCGTAAAAGTCTCTGACTTGGTTCCTGGTCCTCAAGAGTGGTCCTCTATGCGGGCCCGCTCTGGGTGTCCGATTCCACTGTTGCTCTTCACACCTTCCTGAACATAAGTGAAATGACCCTATAATTAATTTAACACAATGGAGTGATATTTATGTAATTCATATATTTTTCAGGGGAAAACTTAGTTTTTGGGATGCCAAATTAGGATGTAGCATCAAGTCTTACCAAAGTCACAAGGCTGATATCTTAACTTTGTGCCTATCAGAAGATAATAACTCTGTTTATTGCTCAGGTAATGTATTTTACTTACTTATAAGTTTTACGCTTTTAGAGGTTATTATTATAAGTAATTATGCTTCTAGTGTCATATTATTGTCTCTTAGTTTTTTGTTGTGAATGGAAATTTTGCAATTGAATGATACTCAAGAGTCTGAAATTAATATTTTTTCTAATTGTTGTTACGGCATTCACTCATAAGCCTACTGTTTTAATAGCAGATTATATGAGCAGTAAATTTTACTCAACCAGTTTCTAGATACAGTATATTTCACTTGTGGGTGGACTGTCCATGTTGCGGATTATCAGTCTATGAGTTTCACTCTATGTACTTCGATATTCTAGGCAATTAAAAAAAATAAAATCACGTGAAAACACTTGAGGGTTATTGTATTTTAATGTAAGGATGTAGAAGGTTTGTTATTTCCACAAGAATTCACTTCATAAACGTAATTACATAGTTTCTTTAATTGCCTATCAGGAATGCTTGAAGTTTACTCGGGCAGATGCCCTTTTTTCAGAATGCGAACTTCCCCATCTATTATATTTAATTTTTTTCATTTTTATCTTTATGCAATGACAACAACCTTCATTTTTTATCATGTTACTCATGTTCTAATTAGTAAAACCCATCGAATACAAATTCTAACCTGAAAAAGATTTGGTTTATTTGGCTAATTACTCATGAGCTGTGAGTGCTATCATAATGCCTAATGCTAATAAAGAATATCTATGCTGCATAGGTCACAAGGCGTAGTTTCTATTTGTAAAATATATATAACTTCCATTTCTAATATGTAGCATTTCAGTGGTATTATATGTATGTATGAAGTATATATTTAAATGTACATATTGTGGAAAAGTGTTGTTCTTATGAACCATTACATACTATGTATTCCATAATTGGATATCCTTGCTATGTACCTAAATAATTTTTCTTGTTTAAGTTTCTAATGTGAGTTATTACAGAAGTGATTTTACCGTGGGATATCATTAATGATTGCCTTTACTCTCTTTGTATTTTTTTTAAACTTCCTTTTTTCCCCATATATTTTCTATCATTTGTTTTTAGTCAATTTCTAATCCCATTTCTATGTTCGATCCTTAAAATACATAGCGTTTATGAATATATGTCTATGGTTTTAATCATACAAAATTTTGCTTTTCAGGTGTTGATCCCCTTATTTTTAGCTTTGAAAAAGTTAGCATGCACTCTGGCTTCAAAGAGAAAGATGTAATTGTGGGTGACTTATCGGAGAAGAGTGATTTAGTTTCTACGTGGGTGCGATCCTTCCCAAGGAGGCTGCATGATCATGATGTCAGGACACTTGTGATGGGCACTGGAAACAAGCTTTTTTCAGGAGGTAAATTCTGCTTGATTTATTAATGAGTAGAGAATATTAGCAGAGATATTTAGGAAAATTCTCTCTATTAGAGCATGATTGATTGCTGTTTCTGAAGGCCTGTTTTAGAGCATATATTTATTTCGTTAATATCTCATGGTACTTGTACTTTTTGTGCATCAATTGACTGTTTACAAAAAAAATTTCTGATACTTTCCAATGGAGGCCATTGCTTATTTTCAATGGAATTTTGTTATAAAATGTACTATGTACTTGCTCACAGAAAAGATGTGAGAGAATACAGCAAAATTGTGCCAGCTGTAACTCTGTGAGTTAAAGACTTCTAATGCAGCATGGACTGCATATCTCCCAGCTGTTGATTAGCTGTTTGTCTTTAAGTTGACGTATTTAGGTGCAAATCCTGGAGCGAGATATCTATTGTTGAAATATATGTTCAATGATGCCATCCTGGATTTAATTATCACAGTCCGGTACAGTTTGGCCTTTTTTGCTATACTTGTGTGCTTAATTCATGCAATGGTATCAGGCTCAACTATGTGGAAGTTGATATTCGAAAATGAAAAGAAGATTTCATTGACTTCCACTTGTTCATTTCCTCGGTACGACATGTTTCGATCCATACTTTTAATGCAGTTCATTCTTTTCGTACTTCTAATGCAGTTCATTCTTTTGTCTGAGTATTCGCTACACTGTGACATATTTATACTTACATATTCTGTCTATATTCTTTGTTTCCTGTTGTTCCATTTTATGCTAACATTAAGGCGTTGAAACTCATATTACATTTGTAAAAGTATGCATATTTTATATTTCAGGAGTAGATGGTTACCTTGGCATTAGTAGCTACCCTCCAAAAGCAGTGGCCAAATACCCACCTATACCTCAGGTAAAATTATTTTTCCATTACTGAATAAGAATCCATAGCAGTATGAAAATAAATATTTCTTCTTTGGAAGTAAAAATTAGGTTTAATGAAGTTGCAGAATTATTGAAACAGCTGCCATTACAATATCACTGTTGTTATGATTTCAGGGAAAATGCACTATATTAGCTCCGAAGGCAAGATGTGTGCTCTTCCGTCACTCCGAACATTTGGAAGTTTGGAGATTAGGTGCCACGAGCAAACTGCCGCAAAATGCAGATGATAGGAGCTGTGTGAGTGACGCCATGTCCAAACCAGGCCAAATTCTACCTCTTACTGATGCACCTAAGAAAGAAGTGGAGCTCAGGAGTAAGGATGGTCACCAAATTCAGCAGTGTGCCTTTTCCCATGATGCACGCTGGATTGCTTTCTCGACAATGTATGGCATCCGAATATTTCATTTGGTATTGGTAAGTATTTCTGGATTGAAAGAACTACCTTCTTTGTTTTTATTTTATTTTTTTAAGTATTGCAGATTAATATTTTGCGCTAACATGTTCCGTAATTGGTATTGAATGAATCCTCTGTGATAGCTCAGTTACTTGGTAATGTTTTTGGGATTACTCTTATCTTCACTTTAAAATAGACTGCTTTTTCCTTTCATTTGTTGAAGACCTTTTCAGGATGGGGAGGGGGGGTGGGGGGGAGAAGATGGAATGTGCACAAACACATTAGATTGTCATGAAAGTTTTGAAAATATAGTAATAGTTTTGTTGAAAATGGCATTATCTCTGACTTCACCAGTTAGAAGTTTTTATTGCCATGCTTCATTAATATGAACTAGGTTCCTTCCTCTCTAATGTATCATGGTTGAGGCACAATGGGCCATCATCAATTTGGCTATCAGAAATGAAACTGTGATCTGTTTTATTGAATTTGTTTGCTAAGGAACCAAATGTGTTGAAAATTCTTGTAAGAGGTGTAATTTTTTCCCAAACTTGTTTATTTGGTTATTTATTGCTGCAATTACTTACAGTTTCTTCTTTCGTGATGCACATACTTTTCAGGACCCAGAAGTTTGCCCTGATGTGACAATGAATGAAGATAGTGATAACTCATCCGCCAAAAGTGCACCAGTTGTCTGTAAAGTCACTGGTCTTTTACCAGAGCTTGCTAGAAGACCTTGTGGGCCAATGGAGTTTGCCAGAATTGGCGGCCAAACCCTATGTTTCATTTCTTCTCTTGGGCCTTCACCAAATATTAACATCATTGGCCTTTTGGACCAAGACATAGGTTCTGTTAGCAGCCTTGATGTGATCTCACATCCAACAGCTACACTACTTCACACCATTCCTGTGCAAGTTGATGGAGGTATGTTTCTAAAATATACCATATTTGCACCAATGTAAGACAAACATGAACTTAAGACCCCCTTTTTAGGAGCTCTGCCAGGCATAAATTTAATTTTGAAAAATTGTTGTCCTATATCTCCGAGTATATGTAGTTCTCTCTGGGTTTACTAAAATCTCTGGAAGATAAGAAATAGTATGGCCTATATTATGGCCCCCTTTAATGATTTAGTTCTAAAGGAGGCAATAAATATATTTTGACGCAAATACTTGATTGACTAATAAGGCAATTGGAATATCATCGTCAAGGTATAAATTATGGCTTTGTGGTCATATTTATTTGGCAGGAGATTATTTATGATGAGTAAAAGTCATACACATCTTTGATCAATTAATGGATTAGCTGCTGTTAAATTCAATGATTCTCAATTCATTCCATAATGTCAGCTTTTTCACATGTTCAACATTTCTTTAACTTAGGGTATGTGTTAACACACACATAAATTGATGCTAATTAAAAATCATTTTAAAATAGCTTATTGTTTATGCAAGTTTGTCTCCTTAACCCATCAGCACCCAAAGTTTTTATTTCTAAATCACACATTGTTCATTTTTATAAAATATGATACGCATGAGCTCAACACAATGAACACAATCCAAACTGACTGAACAATAGAGGAAACCTTCTCCTAAGTATGTGAATCGAAATGTACGCTAAAATTTACATATTATATGAATTACTGGAGTATTGGCTCGGCACTGCACTGGGTGCCAAATGGCACCCTTTGGCATTGATGGGTTAAGAACAAAACGAGAATAAGGTGACTTGCACTTTTCTGAAATCTTCTGTCACAGAGAAAAGTTAGGCAGGCCAATGTCTTACTCATGTTCAATTGAAAGTATGGAATTAAGTTTTCAAAATTAGATTCATGAAAATACTGTCTAGCCGCAAGAAGTACCATGGTGACAATAAAAAAACAGTTGCTTTCCTAAGCTATAACCATGGGTAAAGAGGTGAATGTGAATACTTAATGGAAGTATACCTGAGGTCTAATTGGTTCCAGCTGAATCTTTGCCTGCTACCAAAAAGTTTTTTTTAACATGAAATAAAATTATGTAAATTACTCTACCTGCAATAAATTATATGCAGCATGCATTTGAATCTGAGAATTTTACTTCCAATTTTAAGGTTTTCCTGAAGGATTTGGGAGGGTATAAACCTTGTCTTAGATTTGTACAAATACGGTAAGAAGGTACCCATATCCATTAGGGTGGGTCGAAAAAACTCATTTTTTTCAAAGTTGTAATAACGTGGAAAATTTGTAAATTGTATAGACAAACGAATAGAAAAAAAAATATTAAAAGTAGTTGATATCTTCCGGTTGCACATAGGCCCTAAATTTTGACTAAATATGAAAAAAATTTCATTTTTGTAATTTTTAATTTTTTAAAAAATTTGTTGTTTTCGTAATGAGATAGCTTGTAACGTCTTCAATTAGAGCCTTAAAACATTGTGTTTTAAAATTGTATAGATCAGTTGATATCTTTCAGACGTGCATAGGGCCTAGCATTTGCCAAAATATGTATTGAAAATTTTGCATTAAGTATGACAAGTTTTTAAAAATTATCTTCCGTACACTTAAAAAAAAATTATAGTTGCAGTATTTTTATTTTTGAACATAAGAATATTGTGTTATATTATGGTGTGAATAAATGAACAACTTCCGGTCGCTCAATGATCCCAGTGTTACAGAAAATCAGTACCCGAAAAATGATAGGTTTGCCTATGACATGATGAGTGATAACAGTAGCAATGAGCATGGTACTTTTTAACTTAATCTATATTTAAAAAAAAACTCAAATATATATGTTATAATATAGTTTTTAACAATAAACGTACAAATTACATTCACAACTTTTCTGTGCTATTACAAATTTGAAATAAAAAACGAGTGTTTTTTTGGCCCACCCTAATACATATGCATTGCCTAGTGTTATTCTCATGTATTAATTTTATTGTATGTTTTGAAATTACGTATCAGGGCTTTGGATCACCTTTCATCTTGTTCAGTGTAGAATACATAATGTGATCTCCTGTTTTCATCATGGTGATGAAATCATTAGAATCAGAAATTTTTTTTACTTAGTAGTATAAATGATTTTGCCTTTTTGCATTGCATTTTTCTTTCAATAATATTTTAGTTCTGAATCCTACATTCTAATATCATCTTCCAGAGAGTCAATTTTCCAGTGTGTCTCAAATCCCTTGTTTCATCTTTGGCATTCCATCATGATTTACCACGGAATATTTGGGGCTCTTGTTGAGCTGAAATGGCATTTAATGTTTCTTCTTTCCCTTTCAGGTTTAACAAGTGGTGTCCATTTGCTCAGTATTTCAGAAAATGGGAAATACATGTGTGCTAGTGATATTGATGGCAATGTTGCAGTTTGGAATTCTGAGCTTTGGAAAGTAAGGGCTTATATTTTAAGTTAGATTATATAACCTAAGCTGTTCATTGCTTGTGTTATTAAGATAGAAAGTGGTTATTGTCATGTTTGTGCCATAATTTCATGAAGTCTCAAATGGTGCTTTTCATGCACGATCAAATATAATTGATATCCTTCTTTTTTGTCTTCTAGCTTGAGAGCCGACTGCCTACTCACGTTTGTAAAGCCACAGCAATTGCTATGCATCCAGAAACTAATGATGTTGTTGCAGTGTATGCTGACCACAAGGTAAATTTTGCATTTGGGGTCAGGTTTTGCTCAAGATTTTATTTTTTTCTAACCATAATGTGGGGAATATGGTGACCAATTAAGTAAAGCATTGAGAAACTGATTCATATAAAGACATACTGGATTAAAATCTTGATAGAAGCCTTAGGGCATACATAATAAAATCATAATTCATGGTAGATGGAAGATATCATTTCTCAATTAAAGTGTGAATTTACTTTGCTTTCTTACTAAAATTTCTGGAAATAACTCAGTGGTGGATCTTGGGTAGTATTTTTAGCACCAAGTTTCAAAATTCAGTGTCTATGAATTGTTAAATTTTAATAGTGCTACCAATAAATTATCATTCAAAAAGTGTGATAAGTACTGAAAAATATCACTGCACCAGGTCTCATTTCAAAGAGATTTTGCTTGTGGCCATGCCTCGCTCAGCACAACAGGGATGTTTCCCTTTGAGTCTCTCTGCCCTTTAATAAAAAAAAACTAATTTACATTCTGAATTTATGTGACTTCCCATTTTCATCAAAATTGTTTTACTCCTAAACTCCTAAAGTATATTTTCTTGAGCTCTTGTGCCACCAATCCTTCACATGTGGAAGAAATTGTTTTTCAGAGTTGGTAATTAAGCTAAAACATCAGGTATCAGGATGACTCTGGGATCATACTATCTTACTTGTAAATTTCAGATTGTGGAATGGAATCTGTCCTCAAAAAAGCTCACCAAATTCTGCCGCAATTTAACTCGTCATGGTTTCCCCAAGCAATGGCTGTCTCGTGTTTTTCCAGTTCTGGGAATTTCATTTGATAGGAGTAAACCTGACATATTGGTTCTTCACGATGATGCCACCATCACCATTGTGGACAAATCTCAGGTATGTGCAGTTTTGTTTTAGTTTTACCCTCTAACCTCAGTGCATGAGGAGAGCTTCTTTAGGGCTCTGCCATAAATATTCCTTATATGTGATCCCCATGATAGGTTATCATAACTCCGAGATACTTCACTTCATCTGTCGACTTCACGTTGACACCATCACAACATATGCATGGGGATAGTTAGATGACCTATGCAAGAAATCTACCTCCGTAAATTTGCTAGGGTTAAGTTCTAGTGCTCACCATTGCCTCCACATGCAAATGTTGCATAAATTCGATGATGGAGTTTCAAAGTCAGCTTGAATACTAACTTTGCCATAGATGACTGCATTGCCAGCAAATAAACATATTGTACTCCTAATTAGGGAGCAGGGGTTATTTATGTATGTAATTGAAAAAAGGGGGCTGATTACTCTTCCATGTAAGAAATCACAGTTGTTGAGGAAAGTCATGATATTGCTAACAACCCTATGTTCGAGAATCTTGCTCATAATCGATTTTAGTGAAATTGTTCTTTATTTTCCTTGCCTGTTTCCTTATTTAAATGTCGGTGTAATGTTAGCTCTGTTACAGTTCTTTGGTATCTTTCCTTCAGACAATGACTTCTTGAATGCATATTATAAGTAAGGACAGTGCAATCTGTGGTGCTTACTCCTTGAGGACTCATTTGGAAATTCCCTCCAGATGCTGAGATTAATTACTTTTTACTGATAGTAGCTTTTTAGTTATCCCATCGCATTTAATAGGATTTCTTTCATCAGTTTCTCAGTAAATTGAATATCTTAATGACATGCAGTATTGTCTGTTGTTTATATACTTTTGAAGTGGGAGTTTAACATGTTAGCTTTGTCAATATTTTTGGTGATAAGTTTACCATCTTTGTCAAACAATGAATCTACAAAAGAAGATTTTCACTGATGTCCTCTTGCAACTTGTGAATGCACATGAGGATTGACTTGCAAAAGACATAAATATTTAGGTTTTAACAAAGCTGCAATATATGTAGCTAGTCACAGAATAAATCACGGTTTCCAATCTTTAAAGTAGCTTTTACAGGCAGTGGCAAACCCAATTCTTTCTTATTGTGGAGGGGAGGAGGTGGGTTGCTCTCCATAGTTTACAGGCTTTCTTGTGGGATGGATATTGACAAGTTAGTCAAAGTTCAATTTTGGTTTTGTAGGGAGCTTAAGGCAACAAGTGAAACAAGGACCACAGGCAGGCTTGCGGGATTACTATCCTGAGGGCCGGGTCTGTAAGTCTTCACTTTTCACTGGCACTTTTCGGGAGGGGAAGGACAGTGGAAGGAATAGGAACAGAAGGTGCCGCTGCGATTAGAGCCTGATGATGCCTCCAGGGAGAGGATAGGGGTGGAAGAGAGGGGATAGGGAAAAACGTACGCCACCATTGGGACGACGTGGGCTATGAGTAGCGGAACCATAATTCAATGTGTCTACAGAGTGGAAAGATTTCCCTATGAGGAAGAGAAATCGAGCTAAAGGAGGCAGTACCCTCCCTACCCCATCTGCCTATGCACTGCTAATTACAAAAACTAAAATCTCAAGTGATATTGAGAACAGTGCAATTCATGCCAAAAGTTAATTTGTTCGATAGCCGTCATATAGACTAAGGTGATGGTTAGAGGGGTAGGCAAACTACAACGCCCAATCCCCAATAGGATCTCATGTTACCACAGATAAAAATGGCCATAAAAAATCTTTTTGATAGCTTTGATCTTCAAAGTATGGGAAATTTATAGTTTCCTGGGCCAAATTCAGTAAAATAAACGGTATCGTATGTTCAGGGTAAAATTTGTCTATCACAAATGTTCTAGAAGATAAATTATTTCCTGTTCCATAGTTTCCAAAACAGTTCTTGAAGAACTACTGTACTTCCTCAATTTAAGTATTAGACAATGATTATTGAATAAATATTCCCTTAATATTAAAGCATTTTATATCCAATTCGGGAACAAATCTGGGCTTTGTAATGACAGTAAAAGTACTCTCTGAAGAAAATGATCCAAGCTTTTACAAACTACTTCTGCTTGCTTGGATCACAAATGATATTGCTGGAATATTTGACTAAAATGCATATAGGGTTTACATAAGGGAGGAAAAAAAGAGCATATTTTTTTTCGGTGGAGAGGATGTGTTCAACAGTGGTTAGTTTTGAAGGGGTGGACAACTTTGCAACCTGTGGTGAACTATGAATTTAGAACAAGGGAGACATCCTGTAGTGTATGCATCCATCCAAACACTTCTCACCATTGCCTCTTGGCATGTGAAACTCTGTAAATAGGATCCAATCTACTTTCCTTTCACTATGTTATGCCTAAAATAATCTTAAGAGTACTTGTAAAATAATGAATAAATGTTATTATATATTATTATGATTAATTGGGGAATGAATTTAAAACATCCTTTTTTTCTCATGCTCTAGCTGTTGATCTTTTTTGAGAAGAGCATCAGTCACTTCATGAAAATAATGGTTGACTATGAATTTCAGAAGTCCCACAGCAAGTTTGCACTTTTACACAAAAACTTATATTGAATCATTATTGATAAGGTAGCATTGCCATTCGTTGCATATTCCTGCCTATTTATGAACAAGAGAACAAAATGCATAGTTTTAATCTTAACCTGGGAGAATCAATTTCTGGTAACTGTTAAAAATCTCTCTGTTGTTATTAGGTTTGACAAAGTTTCAAATGCGTATGAGTCTAAAATATAAACAAATATCAACGTTAATGTTGGTCCAGAGAATATTTTACGACAACTTTAATTTAGTACTATTTATTATTCCTTGAAAAAAATGTAAAGATAGTATGCAAGTTACTGGAGGCTTAGGGTCAGCATATGTTGCTTGAGGAATTGAGGATACATATCTCTCAGAGCAACATGGAGGACATCATATTGGAACCCCCATTTATTTCCAGGTCCGACAGAGACAATAAATTAAAAGAGATATTTTGCCCAACATGTAGGCATGTTTACTTGGTATTCCCGTGAACAAAAGAGGAATGAAGTAAATGCTATGTGGTACTTTGTTAGAGTATTTTCATTGCATATATTTTTCTTTCTTTACGGTTTGAGATGCCAGTTCTTGTAATTAGTGGTGTACTGGCTCTGCGGGGGAGAGACCTTGTCTCCTCTCACTGCATAACCGAAATTGAGTTTTAACTGTCTTTCTTAGTCACATGTTAGCAGCCAAGCCTCTAACCTGGAGATAACAACCCCAAATAAGATAGATCTGGGTTCGCCTCTGCCTCTAGAAACTCCTTAAAAGATTGGAAACCATGTTATGTTTCTCTGCTCTTTTCATTGTGATGTGAATCTGTTAAAAATTTAGGGTTTTATGTCTTTTGCGTGTGTGGGCACATGTGCGTTTGCAAGTCCCACCTCCGCGACGTCTTTTTACTGCTTTTGCTCGTCCAGACCGCGAAACGCTCATACCAATGTTATGTATATTTTATACGTCACCCTAGCAACATATCGTCATCATCTTCTTCGTTATCTTCCGCGTTTTGATGGCGTCTTTTCAAAGCCTCCATCCATAGTGGCGAAGGCGTGGAGAAGGAGCAATTCTGATGACGTCGAGTTTGCGTGCATCTTCTGTAGGAAGTAACTTTGCGCGCCTTTTGCATGCGCTCGGCATGATAAAGGGTTCCCTCGTTCCCGGGCAGAATACGTCGCCCTCATTTGTTTTCTCATTTCCCGCGCAGCTGCCACGCGGAGATTGCGGGTCGTCGGTTTGGAACGGGGATGGGAAGGTCAGGGTGTAGCGTAGAGGTGGGGGATACGGTTCATTTCAATGATTTGATTCATGGAAATGATTTGGTTCTTTTAGTCGTTCATAATGAACGAAACTATGGTAAATGTCAGTATGCATGTACGATATTCTGTAAATTCCGCGAATAATATTTTGCCTGACAAATGATGGAATTTCTTGGAGAATGGCGGAATTGTGTGGTAAAATCATTTTTCCTCGAGTTCAATTGAAATATTCGCCCTAATCCTCGAACGCATGTCCAATATCTTGGTTTGTCGGACGATTTCCGGACTTAACTCGCATAACTCGATTACCACGTGAATTTTCCCTTGCGATGAAGTCTTGAATCAATTTTTTTCTGGATACGAATACTCTTCTATTGTTTCTGTATTTTTACATGGTGAGACCTTCGGGGAATATTGGTAATTGAGTCCAGAAAACAAAAACTGAATGTGTTTTCTTCCAGTCCTAATCAAATCTATGTTATGGTGCTATTCCATACTAATTGAACGTATGTCAAATGGCTTATGTTTCATTTGAATTAAATACCATTTTAGGCTGTGGATGGGTTATATTTTCCACAGCCTTTCCACTACCTCTATGAGAGTAGCTTTCATCAGTGAAGTCGATAATCCATTGCGTAGCTCGTAATTCTCAATACTCCCTAAGTCGATGCTGGGATCTTCCTCGTTCATGCCTTATTTTTAAAACTATTTGGATTCAGGTGCGTGTTTAGGGAGCAGACGTCATTGTGCAATCTGATGTGTGTAATAAGGTGCATTCAAAATTATGTTGTGTAAGTGGTGAATTGATAGAACACATGCGAGAATGCGTGGATGCTAGACGGCAAAAAAGCCCCTGCTCTAATTCCGAGCTCGACGCAATTTCGACGTGTTTTCATTGCCAATCTGCCCAATGATGTACCCCGTGGAAAAGGGCCTTTAGAATGTAGTGAAATATTTGTGTGCACCATGGCCAAGGTTAGGTAAATAAATGGGAAATCATGATGGCATGCAGTTACACTTTTTGCCGATTGATTGAGTGCCCTTAAATCGTCTTTTGGAACGATTTTTAACCAAGAACTGTATTTGAATCTATTCGGTTCTTGCCCGCGAATCGTTCAGACAGAATTTAAGGGTTGGGGAACGTGGTACACGGGATGATAGGGGTGAGTGGGAGTAGGAGAGAAGGTGTTTGGGAGATAGGGGCGGTGGAGTTTTCGGTGAGATCACTTTGCAGGTTGCCCCGTCACGAATGATGGATTGGGTCGACTTTTCGGCCTCTCTAGTCTGCTATCCAACATGCCGCGCGCCGCACTCGTCCGCGTTATTTTGATCGAAATTAAATTTCCTCCGTGATATCCCGTGAACCCCACAGGTTGCTTGCGGAAGTTGTGTCTGACGTTGTCGCAGTCGTTGCAGGTGCCTTGGCAATAATGATGGTGCGTGCGGCTACATGATCGAGGAAGCATCGAGTGGGTATTGGCCGCTGTGCTGGGCTGCCCATCTGAGGAATGTATGGCGCCTGAAGAATTTTTGGAGAATGATTGTTTTCACAACGGGTGATTTACTAAGTTGGTCTTTACCTCGGGGGATTTCACCAAGTTAACAATTACACGTCTAAGAACAACCACGCCCTGGATGGGGCGGTGGCGTAGCGAGAGGGTCCAGACCTCTGTTCCCCCGAAGTATAAAAATACATAACTTTACCTCATAAAAGAAAATAAAATATGGAAAAACCAGGAATTTTCAAGAGATTTCTTTGAAAAATGAAGGATTTGTGATTATGAAAAGTGTTTTAATTAGTTTAAAACCCTCTACTCAGTATGTACCCTGTTTTTTTTTAAATCCCTCCCTGGTTTTGGACCACCCGCGAAAAAAATTCTTGGTTACCCCACTGGATGAGGGCAACCTGCCCAGGCGGGACTAGTACCCGCGATCTCTTATTTGGCAGGCAAGGGCTTAACCTCGCCGTCATCGAATCTTATGTTAAATGGTATAAGTAGGTTTATATCATTTAAAATTTTATACATCATTAATTAAATAGGAAATAAGGCTAACACGAGAGAAGAACCCGGTTAGATCATACCATATATGACAACGGTAGTATAAGAAATCTTATGCGAGGAAAAATTGAAATACAAGTCCCCCACCCACGCGCTCTTAATATTTTATTTGAGGCTAAATGTTGGCAGATACGGAAAAATGGACAAACTTCTTTCCGAAGGTCCTTCACTTGGAATAATTGGTTAGAAAAGACGGTAAAATTTTGCATTTTCAGATTTTCAATCCCCTCTCCTATAGTCATGGAGAGATGGTCAACGGTCGACCGAGAGGCATCACGTGTATTGAGCCTTGTATTGAATTAGTGCCTCAACGTTGTTTTAACAGTGGGTCAAGTTTCCCCCAAAAAATGATATTTCTGATCCGTCATACTCTACATGCATACTGCGGGCCAATGTACTGGGTGTTTCATGAGGATTCTGCAATACTTTAGGAAGTAATCTGTGAGATTAATGAAACAAGAGCTTTGAGAAAGTATAAAAAATACGATTGCGTAATCTCACACATTTTGAAATTAATTGTTTCATGAAAAAATACATTCGCACATTTTCGTCCAACCTTAATTATTGAAAATCCAGAGTATTAAATAAAATGTCAAAAAGGGTAGGTACTCAAGAAACACCGTTTTCATGGTACTGCAAAACGTGTCAAAAAAAATGTTTGCATTGCAATGGCTCGGTAACTAAGGAGTTGCGACCCCAAAAATTTCAATATCAGACAAAGAGTTTAACATTGTCTCCCTAAACATGTCCTAAAGTATCGCAGTTTCCTCCTGAGACACCCTATGGAGGAACCCCACGAAGAAGATTATCGAGGAACTTGAAGAACTATTTTGGGAAAGTGATGTATATAGGGCTGCAGTGTTCCTATCTTATTATTTCACCACTATGAATGAATATAATATATACATATTTTAGGAGTTACTATGCTCCCATCCGACTTTCAAGTATTTGGGAAGTTACCACGTCCTAAATTCGTTTCCCATTGTGTAAGAAGGGCACGGATGTAAAAGATTACTCTTCGAAGAGGTGCATCGTTTATGTTTTTCTGTCACAGTGCACATTCACACGCAGGTATTTCTTTTTTATGAAAGACAATTCCCTCAGCCCGCATAGGAATGGAGGAACCATCACGAGGCGAGGGATTTTGGGAGGTTGTAACTTCTTCACTGTCCTCGTTTGCTCATCTTAGCGTCTTCCAAGGTCTTCGTCACGCGTGACGTCGCCATGTAATTCCCGTGGCAGTGTGACGTAACCTTTTTCCAACGACGTTACATGTCCTCCTCAAAAATTTATGATCCGGCTGTTTTTAGGAATGAGCTTGCTTTCGTAACTGGAAGGAGGTTAAAGCATGTGTTGTACGTTGGCACGTTGATAGCGATGCAGGAATATGTGTTACTTTGGTGGATATATAATTTTATCGAGGCAAGGGCGAAGGTATCCTTCTTTAGCATGGGGATTTCTGAAACTTGAGGTCGAGGTGGAGCTAACGATTGGCAGCGAGGAATACCGAAAAAGGTTAAAATGGAATTTGGAGGTCATTCAAAATACTGAATGCGGAAAATATGCATTGGTGGACTAGTGGACGGAGAGGAAGGGCAAGTAAGGTCCCGAATGAGCCATATAGGATGCGTTATTAAGGATGTAAAATAGATAATATTTTACGTAACTATGAAAAAGTATGTTGGTGGGAGATCTTCGTCAAACCTATATCTCGATTTTTTACCCATGATGATGAAGATATAAATAATTTTGTTTTTAATTACGTGCTAAGTTACCTTTTCGCCTAAATAGTACCGGGAGTTGTTAATCCTGTTTTCTAGCTTCGGTC
The DNA here is from genome assembly GCF_921293095.1 of Ischnura elegans. Lineage (NCBI taxonomy): Eukaryota > Metazoa > Arthropoda > Insecta > Odonata > Coenagrionidae > Ischnura > Ischnura elegans. Next base: position 70,443,104 of record NC_060253.1, on the reverse strand, counting down.
AGGATGACCTAAAGGTCTTTTTCCTGTGAGTGTCCTAAAAAAACTTTTTGAGGACCTAGTCGCTGGGCATTTAGCACGACCGAAGGCTCAAAAGGAATGTTGCGGTGACTTCATTAAAATCCTGCCTATGTTCAATTTTATATTTTTTTTCCAGGCAATTATATTATGAGGCAATTAAATTTAAAGGGAATTGCTGAATTAGAAAAAAATATTGAACATTCAAAACAAAACCTTGGAGTGGAGTAGGAGTTTTCCCATTACTTTCCGTCACAAATATCTCGAGAAGTATTGAGCGCTGGCGGCTGAAACAAAAACTGCACCTCGTGTGTATCAATTTCCTATCACGATCAATTAACAGCCATCATTGTCAATTACCCATCTCGGAAGTGTCGTGCACTTTCTGGATAGAGCCGTGAAATGTGTGCTTAGCGCTCAGTCCTAATGCGTCCACCCACCGCGTAGTGCTCGGCAAGGAAACAGGGGCGGGAGGTCGGAGGTCTCTGAGAGTGTCTGTCGGCGCCGAAAAGGCCCCTCTCCATGCGATCACTGCCCGCCCGAGTGTGTGGACGGCCTATGCCCCTTCGCAGCCGTTCCGGCCGTATTGGGAGAGGGTACGGGACTGGAACGTGGGGTCCGGGCCTAGCCGGTCAGCTGGGTGTGTGAGACGACGGAGAGCCATTAAACTGCACACGCTCTACTCGGAAGCGTCGTGGAGGCTGTAAGATTACACGCCTCGCCTGTCGCGTCTGGTCCAGCCGTCCCCCTCCCCTTCCCTCCTCTATGTATATCCCTAAAGAGAGGCTCCATTCAGCCTTCCTCCGACTACTCCGCTCTCCCATTATCTGTCTTCCGCCTGGCTCTACACGGATCCCTCTACGCCATGCAAATCCGCGTCGGCATAGGGGGCAGCGATACGTGGCTGTCTATGGCTGCCCGGCTTCCCATGTGCGCACATGCAGGATTTCGACCGCGAATATTACAATGGAGGTTCCTCCAGTCAGCCATTTACCGTGCTGTCACCCAGCGCGCATGTCAATGATTCGCTAAAGTCGCCGCTCGCTTCGCTGGCGTTAGAGCGATCCGAATTGCGCGTAAATGAGGTAAAATTAAAGTTATTAACCGAAGTTCATATTTGTGTTGATTTATGAAATCAATGGCTTGCGATGTTACTTTGTGGAATCGCGACGTAAAAGATTTGAAAGTAAACTTTGTAGTATTCCACTCTATATTTATTAAAAGACGTGCCCGGCCGAACCTTTTCAGATCGTTATCAAGAGCTGAACAATTATTGTTATTATAACAATTATTATTTCAGGTCATTATCAAGAGGTGAAACAAGGGGCGTTATTCAGCTCTTGATAATTACCTGAAAAGGTTGAAACCGGTAGAGTTTTCTTAGAAATACCGTTTGGAAAACAAAAAAATTTACTTTTTAATCTACCTTTTGTTGCTTTAATTTATAAATGGATAACTTTTTAGCTATGCCTCACGAGTGGAAATGCTGTAATTGCAATTAATGATATAAAAAAGGGATATATCGGTGCAAATCGCCAAACACGAACATTTTTGAAAACATTAATTTGCGCCCAATGTTGCGATATAAATCAAATTTGGGACGTAATGGTTTATATACCTATACTTACGCTACGACCGCGTAGTTAACGTCATTTGCCCGTTAAAAATTGAGCCGATCGGAGGAGGCCTTAAGAAGCCGGTTTAATGAAGTGAAATGAGATACCAGGGAGATCCCTTCCGTAACAAATATGACGGTTTTTTTAAATCAGGGCTTTTGTTTATTTTATATTTATTAGTAAATTTCATTTTAATTGGATCAGTAATTCTTCGCATTATTTACTTTCTGGTTAACATAAGCATCCCACTGAACATGGATTATTATCGTATATTGTGCGTTAATTGTTCTCAGTACGGCACAGAAATGAATTTTTTGTTAAACAGCCGAAATTAGAAACATAAAGTCGTCTTAGAGTTTTTTTTCCGAACACAGGTTTTCATGAAGGAAAACAAATGACTTTCTCTATAGTGTAAATCTCCTCAAAGGTACTCATCCCACTCCGTCTGATCCGAAGGTTATGAACTAACTCTTGTAATTGGTCGTAGATTAAAATTCCCAAATGACCTAATCAGATAGCTGTACTTAAGTCACCTTGTGTTCCACTACCTGTTATTTCTTCCCTTAGTGTAAGGGGCTGTGTGCGGTGTCAAAAGGATCGGTATGGATGGGATGGTAGGCTAGCCTGGTTGCTCCATTTCATCCCCCTTATCCCTAGCACCAAGTGTTGATAGGGTGGATGGAGGAATGAGAAGCTTGGGGATATAGGTGAAATAGGTCGTAAATGTGTCGTCTTCTTGCTCGCAAACAAACATGGGTGTGAAGGATGCTTTCTTTTTATTTGGTCTTGCATCAGTAAGGTCTAGGTGACGGTTACGAGAGACTGTGCGTAATTTATGTACTTACGGCTTATTGCCGAAGTTACTGTCGGAGACAATTTGATGCTTAGGCAAAGATTATTTTCCCCTGTGGTCCATATCGGGCTGTCGGTACGCGAAGATGTTGATGCAGGTCTTGTATAATGGTATTAAAATGGTTTCGTATTAACCTTAGGAGTAAATTTATGGCTGTATTAGAACGAAGCTAACTCCTTCCAGCTCAACTGCGAAGGATTTTGATTTATGCACGCCAATGATAAGGAATAACGGCGCTTAATTTGAGTAAAATAATTTAATAATATATCTGATTGAGATTTATTTATTCATACCTTTGTTCCTTAGTATTCTGATGATGGTTCAATTTTTCAACAGTCTCGCATTCCTCCCTATTCCGCTACTTAAATTTAAAATTCTAAGTGGCCATCGTAAAAATGGTTTCCTAATTATACCGTCTGAATAATTCATTGTTGTGTTTACCATACCAAGCGTATATTTTGATGGGGAACATTAAATGGTACCATGTCAGAAATGCTCCCTAGAAAATTTTATTGCCCCTTTTGCTAATATTTTCTCTTAATTTATTAATCATTAGCTGACCATAGTATGTTTTATCGGGAATATCATTTCAACCGATTCGTCAATTGGAAAGTTATTTCAGTTCAGAGATAGCGACCTATTTGTAAAATACGTAGTTTACGTGGCTCGTAGTTGATGTAAAATATTATAAAAATATTTAATTTAAAAATAATGCTGTAAACCGTAGTTGTTGATGTTTTTTTAGTTGAAGTGGAAATTAGAGCGTGGTGTTCTTGGGATTTAAGGAATAGTTGTTGAAGCCAGTCTTATGCTTTAGGAGTACTAAGTTTCTTTTATGTATTATTTTTATTTTACTGCGTATGAACTACTTACTTGATACCTCTAATTACTACCCTTCTTGGCCATTCATCTGAATTTTTATACTTACACTTTTTTTTAAAAAGCGGAATAGCGATCGTTTGAGTGATCAGACCTTCTCTATTCCCGCTTCTTCCCTTCGTATCAACCTTGATTTTATTCGAAGTACTTTTATGGTATTCGAGGTATTTATTACCATAATTGGAATGAGCGCTAATCCAAGGTATTTTAGATAATTTTTAGGTTGACTTAAGGTTTTATATTGATAGCTAAATGTTTATGGCCAAGGCAAGGACGCGTTCTTTATTTCCAATCCGTACCCTGCATTTGGTCCTCATACCCCGAGTTATCAATATCGCAGAATTTTACCTTTGAAAGGAGGAAATGGAGACGAAAAGGAATAAAGGAATTCCGAGCATGGTTTGCGAGGAGAGGTAACTTCTTCATGAAATAAAGGCTAGGCGAAGGACCGGGATGGGTCGCGCACTAAACGGGAATTGGATGTTAAAAACCGTGTTGGATGGAAGAATGTTTGGTAAGCTGGGGAAGGGTGGAGGAGAAAAGAATTTGTCGATGGAATGAAAGGGAATAGGCTTTATTTATTTATTATTAAATATTTCTGGAAGTATACAATTGCCTGGTGATGGTTGTAGATTTAAAATAAACGAATGAAAATTTTACCTACTTTAGAGTGAAGTAAAGGGTCAGAAAGTACACCTATAGGATATAAAGAAATACTTCGATAGTAATAATGATTCGTAGTCGGAGCTAACGGTATAATAAAATATTCGAATACCATGCAAGTAACAAATGGAGTTTGAATCAAATAACCTAATTGCCAACACTATCTAATAAAATCACAGTGACATCAACCAAGAATCGAGGGAACCTTTAATATTTTTATTGTAAATTGAAGAGGGAATTCCAATTTTGGAGTGGGGAACGGATTCGCAAAATTCTCAATACCCCCCTACCTTTCCTGGTTGAATACTTTAGTAATGACTCGTAGCCGGAGCTAACGGTGTAATAAAATATCTACGGAAAAGCCATTGAGGCCGTAGGTCAGGTCCATTTGGGGAGATGTATTATGGGTGAGGGGGGAGAATTTAGATGGCCATGCTAAGTGTAGTCAGTTCACCCATCCCCCCCACCCTGGTGTACTAAAGCGAGCGTGCCCCGGGACATTACGCCGAGTCATTAAGGTCAATCTTGCGACGAAAAGAGCCCGGTCCCGCTGCATCGGATGCCGTGGCCCGGCCGTTCCCCATGCCGACCAATTCTCGTCCACCTCACTGGGCACCCAGAAGGGTCCACAGTGCCGCGCGGTCGGTCCATCGTGTGGGTTGGGGAGCGTCCCAGAGAGGCTCGCGGTGTTGGAACGATGTTAATGGCCGTTCCCCGGCGGGCAAATGGGCCTAATCTATCGGAGAGACGCGAACGCCCGGGGTCCCGGGTTCGACCACTGCATGATCGATGTCTCGCTTTAATGACCCGGGAGTCGCCACCCTGTGATGTCTCGACAAGCGACGCAGGAGGGCGTCGGGAGTGTTATGGGTTTCTGGGGATATTGGGGGGATGAGTATTTGTGTTGAATATCCCGTATTGATAACTTTATACCTAAACTATGGGTGTATTCCCGCAGGGTGTCCAGCGACCGGGAAAATCGGGAACTGTGCGTGAATTTTTAGTCTCTGAAATTATACATGAATAGGGTAGTTTCCTTCATCAAAGAAAACGAAATGCATTGATTGCTATTCGTTACCCACCATTAGGGTTTTCATAATATACAAATTATTTGGTTTTAGAAATCCAAGTTTAGACGAATGGCAATGGTCAATTTTAACTTCATTTGAAAAAGGCCAGATTGGCGCCCATGCGATTCCACTCCATGTGACGTCACAGGGACCTAGTTTCTATACGAGTAGATAGGAGTTTTACATCGTCTGAGATTATCAATTCATGCATGAGGCACAGAGCTCAGGGAAACATGTCTTAATAATCACCCATTAATATTGCCTAAGTTCGGAAAGTTTCTTTCGTTTGATAGGGTATTAATAATCCTTATTTAAGCCAAGCGCTACCTGCTAGCAGGGTACTGTGCTACCTGCTAGCAGCCTGCGTCGTATCAGCGCTCAAGCCTCGCCTCAAGGTCACCTCACACACCGACAGCTGGAACCAGATATACGTCACACGGAATTTTCCCATCATTCCTACTTAGCCGTCGCGTTTTCGCGCGCTTGAAAATTTTCACTTTTCGTTTAATCGCGAAAAATAGATATCGTCACTCGAAAATCTAAGAGCGTGAAATGCGCACTTCAGGAGTAATAATGTTTCGATTCAGGCAATAAAAAAATAATAGCAAACCACCCTATTATTCATGAATTGTTGCTCCTACTTGGAATTTCAAGATCTTTGAATTCAAATTAATTAAAAAAAAGTATTGGCTGTTCAACATCCATTTTTACTGTCCTAATATGTGTTTATCGTAATTTTAAGCGCAGTATCTTGGTAGAATTTTAACATCCGCATCAAAACGTGGAATATCAGACAAGACCACAGAACCGAAATGTCCAGCTCTCTTGACTAAAGTAAGATTAAAAAATGCGGATAGTTGGATGGCAGGTGACGTCAACATCTATTTATGAGGTCGAAGCTGCTTCTTGGCTTACATTGAATAAATTTTATTTTTAAATAAAATCCGCGTTGGCTAACCTGTTCCTAGTCCTTGTAAATACATAAATATAATTATTAGATAAAGGCATTGAAGTAATTTTAGGATTTTAAAATTCGTATCTACCGCAGTTATCACGTTAGATTAACCTGGTAATTAGTAAAATTTTCCTAGAAAACCCGGAATTATGCGTACACGTGGCCTGATTCTAATGTAAATCTATTTCCAGCGAGACTTGAAATTATGACTCTTTCTAGCGCTTCAAGTTCATTTATGTATGAAATTCTAGTTAAAGTTGGCTGGCATTATATTTTCTTATGGTTGTAATACTATGCATCGTCATTCTAAGCGGAAGTTAGCGATTACGGAATACTTTAAAATTGTTTCTTTTCCCTGACCTGTTGCATTATCTTTCCACTTGAAAGGGTTATTTCCCGAGATTTGATTGGCCGTTTTTTTAATCGTTTCCAGCTAATTTCTTTCTCGATAATCTCGGGCTGCTGAAGGTGAGAATCTCATTCATTATTTCAAACGTTCGAGGTTTGATACGTTCTTGTAGCTTCTCAATAATAAAATAAATGAGTAGCGATTTCGTAACGAGCGCATATTGACGTAAGCAGGGATCGCGTAAACAAATGCATTTAACCAATCCACATCGATTCAAATGATTTTCTAGCTTTCGTGCGTTGGAAAGCAAAGCATGTAGGTAAAAATAATGATGCCTTACGTAATTGTTTCGGAGATAAAGCAATTCTGTCTATACGACGATGTAAATGCCGTTGAACTTGAATTTCCATAATATTTTAAATTCTTTTTGATAAATCGATGAAACACCGCGCTCAGATTTGGCTACCATTAGAAATTAACGTATAGTTTATCGTATTTAAACTTTATAGCTAAACGAATCTCCAGTTCAGTTTTTATCAGTTAATTTTTATCTGTGATCATTTTCATGACGTGTTTGGTAGCTGCATCGTAAATATATTCCGTAGTATAATTGAGGGTTTTACGCCATGTTAGACTATTAATAAATTTATATTTGCCACGAGTCGTATGTAGCAACGAATATTTTATCAATTTTTTTGTCAAAATAATAATAATTCTAATAGTAATCAACACACTAGACAAGTACTGCGATCAGAGCCTTAGCAGAAATGCTGCTTTTCTGATCAAATTTCCATTAATTATAGCTTATTATAATATAATGTAGTTATATTTATAATATATTATAAATTTAAGTATACCTGGATTAGCCATGGTGACAACTTTACGGAGTCACCCTCAATGTACAAATTGTGCGAAATTTCCGCAGAAAGTTTTTCACAAAAGAGAATGACGCCTTGGTAGCTTAACTGGCTGAAGCATACAATCGGAATTTGTGGGATCCGGGATCGAATCCCTGTCAAGGCGAATGATTTATTTTTCTCTGGAAAATTTTCACAGTTTTTTGTCGCAGTTTACAGGTGATTTAAAAATAGAATAACATGATATGTTTATGAAAATGACTTTTACTTTGTTGCAACCTTTTTAAACACAGTTAACATGGGAGCGTACTGGGTAACTGCGGGGATGATGATGAACCGGGTTTGGTGGTTGGAGAAGGACGCTGGCGTAATGCGTAAAATCAGAGGCTGCCGGTCTCAATAAGAAGATCAGCCCGAACTGAATGGTCGTCTTGAGACGCTTGAGTTTTGGACCTCCTGGAGGAGGAGAGAGTATGAAAAGGTAGTCGTGAATGCGAGGAAGTTTAGGAAATCGCATTCCCCCTAACACCGAGGGCTTTACGGGCATATTACGGAGCTTTTGGGGAAGGGGGAGGGTGAAAGGATGGACCTTTTTGAGAACGTAATTTCTCAAACAGAGCTATTAGCGCCCATTGTGTTGTCTAGGCGGGGTCTTTGGGTACTTTCGCTTTCAAAATGCTCCGATCAAGGCGGCTGAGATGGGGGATCGTGGAAAAATCTTCAGCGAGCTTCTCTTGCTGCGGGGAAAGGGTGCAAAAGTGGGTGCACCCTGACCATCTGCCGGACGAGCCCGGGAGTCTGGGGATTTTAATGGCCGTTGAGGAAAAGAGTCCAAGGGTAAGAGGAGGCCGTGGTCTCTTTAATGGGAGGTGTGAGGGAGACTTAGTGGAATTTCTGGAGTGAGGGATGTTGGCGTTAAGTGGCGAAATGAGAAAGAAATAGGAGAACGTGGGGGACAGGTTAGAGGAGAAGAGAGGTAGAGCTTACGATGACTAGGAATAAAGGGGTCTACAGTCCGGAAGGGTTAGGAGAATGCGCTGGGATGGATGTTTTCCTCAGCATGACTAATGGGACCAGCTTTTTTGTCTGTTTTTTTTGCTCGCCTCTCACGTGGCTAGGTCTTGTGCAATAGGAGTACATGAAATTCTAGCGGTCGCCTAAGATAGGACTACGTTGAGAATTTTACGCCCATTCGCTTCGTTGGTTTGACAAGGCTACAACGGACGTTTCGATCGAAGTTGACGTTTTGTAGATGCACTCGAAAATAATGGATATTTTGGTCTGTCTTTGCAAAATTTAGGTTGATTGCGTCATTAGTGAATCAAAAGCTTATTTTTTCCTTGAAAAGTACGTGGTTGCGGTAAGAACTTTGCACTATTTATATCTCATATGGGATACGCATATGCGTATCAATCAGCGCTTGTTTCAGTGCTCTGTATTGTTTATATTTCTAATTAGGTGCATCGATAATGTAGCTCATTAAATGAAGAGGTAAATTATTAAAAAATACTGTAAACAGCTACTAAAATTTACTTTATTGGGCGTTACTTTGAAGTTGTGTCAAAGACTGAAAATGAGCGTGCGTTGAGAGACAGCAAATTAATCGGCATAACTCTCCTTAGTCATTTGTTAAGAACCCTCGGGAAAGAAGAGAGTTGTGTCCATATTTAGGAATAAATAAACTTAAGTATTTATGCAATAAAATATTACAACGCGTGATAATTTATTTTAGTGTGTGTAATTCGATAACATGAAAACACACTGGCCTTGCTTTCAACGCCTTGGCCTAACTTGGCGTAACAGTGAAGTTAATCAATTTATTCATTTCAACACCTCCGAAAACAGCTCTATTCGGCCTTTACATCGGGGTTTTGTTAACATTTAACAATCAAACATGCACAAACATACATGCCCTGGATAAGGGTAACTTACGCAGGCGGGACTCGAACTCGCGACCTTTGGTTTGGCAGGCAAGGGCTTTACCCCGCCGCCACCGAGGCGGACAAAACACAATATTACTGCATTTTTTTAACGCGACTACTTTAGAGTGCCGTAATTCGGCTCTCAAAAGTCTCAAGTTGAAAAAATCTCAAATTTCGTTCTGAAATTAATGAGTGCCAAGAAGAAAATGTTCTGTCCGTCGAGAGTCCTAAAAATATCGTTATATCTCTATTACTTATTTCATGATTGTTGCGCGGTTTGTACCGTAATTGAAGGAATACCCATGTCATTGACTGATCTGGTTTTATTGTTAGTCAAGTTAGGCCAGCTTGAATTGTTTTCAACTTCTCTCCGGATTTATTTTTATGAGCATTTTGTTCATCGTTATTTGGTCCTTCCCCGTGGTCGTGGTCAGCTTCTAAGGTACTGCGTTCCTTTGTAGCGCCGCTCCCTGCCGTGCCTCGGAAAACCCTTTGTGAGTCCACGAGTTCACTTCCTGCATGGATTCAAAGGCACCCGTTTCCGTGGCAACCGTAATTGTGATGATTGACCAAAGGCGTACCGGCGGAAGGTCGCTCGGTGACGCGTGCGACCTCCTCATGATCTCTGAGTGGGCGTTGAGTTATAACGACGTGATCATTAAGTTTTGTCAATCCCTTCAGGGAGGAGATCTCTCCCGTGTCGACGTCAACCCTGCTTGGAGAGGCATTTTTTTCCTCTCTCCTGTGGCGGGAACTCCTTGGCAGCGTGTTCCGTTTTTCCTTTTAAATTTGTCTTGCTTCTCAGAGTAAATATATGCAAGGTGGCTTCGTAGTTAGGTTGCCAGCCCTTCTGTATTTCGCGGAAGCTCCCATGTTCCAAAAATTATTTTCATTATGCACCAATAGCATCAATAATTTTCTGGCTAGCTGTTCAAAATTTGATTGATAATTTTTTAGTGGTTAAAGTTTTATGTCATGAAGGCCAAATTAAATTTCAGTGGGCGAATTTTCCATATTTAATTCTAATCTTCTGCCAAGCAAAATTTAAGTGCTTGTCTCTCAATTGCTAAAATTAAGTTGCCTATTATACCGGTGTATTTTTGAGAATGTTTGGCTGTACGAGTTCCCTACCTCTTGTTACATAAAATAGTTATTTTCAGCGGCCCAGAAAAGATTTTGCCGTGTTTTTCCGCATGCGTATATACAAACAAGCGCTCAATGTGTCTATGTTGCAAACAAATGTCGAGACGAACAGTGAAATGATGTACCAGCTTCGGATTGATACCGAATTACTGATAGAAACAGGAAAAAATTAGCGATTATAGCCGTTGTTTAAGTATAGTTCAAAGCTTGGTGCATCTGTTTGAGAAATTGCGTTGTAGTAAAATGGAATGGTAGAGAATCCGATATTTATTGGGAGTTCAATTTTCAGTTGAATCAAACGAACACACCATATAAAATAGAACTATTCTAGTCATCCTATCACCGTACCAGCTTTCGTCTCCACCACGATGATGCAGGTCGAGGTAGGTAACTGTGGATTTTTCACTTTTGGAACTAATTCGTTTTTTATCATTGATTTTAGCACATGCTCCGTTTACATTACGGGAGTAGCTTCACTATCGTTGATGAGGTCGTATGCTGACCGGATAGTTGAGAATACAAACTCGAATTCTAACATCGTCTGATCCAAATAATGTTTAAGAGGATGTATCTGTGCTAGCTTTGCATTTATTGTCTTTAAAGTTTAGAGATTACTTTTTTATTTTGCCATATTCTTACGTCCTTTAACGTCCCCCGAGGGCAATTTGCGGTTTACTTTTCGCGTTTCGACTTCGATGAAAACACCATCAACTGTAATGTGGCTGGCTGAGGAGCCACACCTCTAGTTACATCGTGCTATGCATTTGTGTAAAGTTTTCGACACACCCGCGTAAGCTCTTTTGTCGTCACTACCGTTTTGTGAACGGGTTTTAGCATGGTGTCTACAGCTCTACCCATGTTGATGTAGTAAAGTTTCTTCAAGCTCGTCTCCGTAATTTGGGTGATCTCTTGGTATAACTCCGTGCTATAGCGCGTAATTTTGCTTGAGTTATTGTTCTGCCTGTTGCTGGAGATGCGTGTTTTCCACGTATTCATAGTCTGTTTAATCTATTCCTCTTGTTTTTTTCTTGAAGGATTTGAGCTTTCAGCCTAGTTTTGGCACTTAATTCCTCGGAAGTTCTTAGGTAGGCTTTCTTGTAACTCGCAAGCTGTTGCATCAGAGCTTTAGCTCAGTTCACTACGTGACTGGTGTGAACGATTGCCTCAAAAGGTACCGGAACTAAGCCTTGGGGGTTATCTTCTGGCGAATTCGCCCTATTCGGGAGAAAATCTAATTTTGCGCGCTAGAAATCGCTGTGAAGAGGCAATATCTAAGTTATTTTCTTGCCATGTAATTTCTGGTTACTTATGATTATGTATTTTATGCCGATTTAGTATATATAATTCGGGGCTTCGTACTCCATGTGTAGTGGCTATTTTACTACGAGATTTAGATTCCACCCTGAGCGCCTTTGTATGTATTTACCTTGAAGCTCTTAGCCATGAATATTACATAAGAGGATCCTCAAGTCATCCTCTAAAAGTGTTGTCACCCTCCACGCATTTAAATGGATTTACAAAAGACGCCACCAGTGTCGCTGACGAACAATTTGATGCGAGTTTCACAGGGAAATAAGGTATAATTATAGGGGTATTAACCAAAATTTACATACATTTTGGTGTGATCTATCGAATATATAATAGCTTAGTGCTATTCCTCTCAATTACAACCATTACATTGCAAAATATTGAAAAAAAGTGGATCGCACTGCACTCATCACAGCACCGCGGACGTTTAAGAAAACCGATTAAAATGCGACCGAAGTGGCTACAGAAATCAGCCTTGTATGGGATGTAATTGGGCCTCCTTTATGCAGTCCTCTTGCTCTTAGCCACGAATATCACAAAAGAGAATCTTCAAGTTGCCCTCTAAATGTATTGTCATTCGACGCGTATTTAAAGGATTTTACAAAAGTCGCTGCGTGCGTCGCTGACGGGCAAAATGATTCGAGTTTACTGGGGAAATATGGTGTAATTAGGGGTATAAACTGCAATTTATATGCATGGTGATATGACCTATCAAATGCATTACTTTTCAGTGCCATTCCTCGCTTTTACAAACATTATCCTGCAAAATATTGGATTTAGTGGATCGCGCCGCGGACATTTTTGAAAACTTATTAGAATGCGACCGAAGAGGCAAACGAAATCAACAACCTTCTATGTCATGGACACGAATACTACAATAGAGGATCCTCAAGTCGGCCTCATAATGTGCTGTCGCCCACCATGCATTGAAATGGGTTTACAGAAATCGCCACTCGCGTCGCTGATGGACAAATTGATCCGAGTTTCACGTGGAAAAAAATAAAATTAGAGACGTTAACCAAAATTTACATTCATACTGATGTTTTTTATCAAATTTATAACCATTCAAAGCTATTTCTCTCAAATACAAACATTTTACTGATAAATATTGGAAAAAATCGGATCGCAATTCAGTCATCACCGTGCTGCGGACATTTTTGAAAGTCGATTAAAAGGCGACCGAAGTGGCAACAGAAATCAACCTTCTATGTCATGGAATTGGGCCTCCTCTATATATTTCCCTTACTCTTAGCAGTCACCGTTTTGCGTCTAGTGGTTGCCTTGTTTCCACGGCATCGTTTGTTTACCCCAAGCTTCTCTGGAACGTCGAGCGATGTCGCCGTTTCAGCGACGCGTCGTCTCCCTCGGGAAACCGCAGAAACGTCCCAGGGTGTTATTTGAATTCCTCGTCATTTGCGAGGGGCCAAGTGGTTAGGAATCGAGTGGACTGGATTACCCGTCTGATGTTTCGAGAATGCCTTACGTTCTCTCTCTTACTCTCATTACTATATCCTACTGCATTGTCTACTCTCTTTTCCGATTACCGATTATTTTTTTACTGTCCTTTTTTGACATCAAACGCGCAAGGGCTCGTAATATAAAAAGATGAAACAAAAGTCGCCCCTTTGACAATCAGGAATGGGGATACGAACTTGAGAGATGGTGCTCCTGTCAAGGGTTTGTTTGTGAGTCGGAGGCCGCGGTGGCGTTTCGAACTAAAAAATACGAGGTGAAGGAAAGAAATGTTTTCGAGCGTTCCCAGTTGCCTTGCTATACTTTGGAATGGCGTCATATGGGAAGGGGGCTTCGGGGACGTGGTATTTGGTGTCCAGTCCACCGACAGCCGGCCACTGTGACGAGGAAAATAAAATAATAAATAAGTAATGAAAGGAAGAAATGCTTTGTTCAGAGTGTGAAAAAATGACTCTTTGAGAGTTCGCGTCGACCAGATGGACAAGGTTTTGGTGCATTATGCACTTGGAAAAATATCGGATCGAATACGTCCGATCGAAATATCCTAGGCTAAGTATGAATGGAGTTTTCCGCGGTGTACGATGAAGTTCTGGCTTTCCTGTTACTACCGCGTCGGTTGCTGTGCCGATGACAACAGTTTTCGTTGGCTCTGCTGCCAGAGCCTTCAGGTCGAAGAGTCTTCTCCTGAAATCATCAAGAGTCATCTTTGACCAGAAGACGTTGGAGGTAGTGCCAGCGGAGCTGTTTTCATTGCCACAGCAACCGGTAACATCATTTTCATCACTGGTCAACAATCCTAGATTGGTTTGACTCAGCTCTCCACTCAATTCTCCTATCAGCTAATCTTTTCACACCTACGTATTTCCTCACTTTTACATCTCCCTTTACTTTTTCATTTCGTTCGAGGTATTCCTTTTCCGTTCTTGCCATCAACTTGTCCCTTGACGATTGTATTCATCAGGCCATCATGTCTCAAGATGAGGCATATTAGGGTGTTCCGTCTACTTATTAAGATTTTCATGAGGCTTCTCTTCTCTCCTACTCCTCTTTGGACCTAATCATTATTAGGGCCTGGTAGTAACCGGAATCGAAGAACTTTATCGTAGGCTATTTGATATCGCCTTAATTGTGAGATTGAATTCAAGGTCTCTGAAAAAATCGAATCTCGATCCGAAATTGTATCTGAATCCTTATATATATGTTTTGTTCTATGAATGGGAGTAAATGGATAAGATTTCCTTTTCTTCTTCGCATGCGGCGATACACTAAAGTGCTTGTCCTACTCATGCGACGATTTGTTTGAAAGCTTTCTCGCGCTTACGCTACAGAAATTCTGGTTGTCGAAGTATAAAAAAATGTCGCTAAAAAAATAAAGGAACGGAAGACCTCCAGTTAGGCCTTTCACCAACATTTGGTCATTCTTTTCGATGGGTTCATGCATCGTTGAGTCTGGCTTCAATTGCCTATCTTCAATTATCTTTTCCTCCCATGCCGCAACCCTGCTTTTTCCTGAATTTTTCCAGTTTTCATCATAATAACAGTATCCAAACGTACTTACGGGTAGAAACATTGAGTGGGTTATTCTCCTTCATGCCCACATCTTGGACGCTTGAAGTATTTTCTATCCTCCTTACTCTCTGCGGAAATGTTTCCGACCTGGCATAACCATAGTTTATTGCATCAGAATTACGGTGAAGGTGGCGTAGTAAAAGTTACTGTGAGCTGAGCGGTCTTATTCAGCATTTTTATATTCTTCCGTTTTCGCGAAGTCGCCGGTCTAAGACTTCCGTTCTCAACGACCCTCTCCTGCGACCCTTGGGGGCCATTATTATTTTTTTGCGTCTCTTGCCGACAAGAAAGGCCGCCAGCGTCGGTACAAATAAGTTTTTTGTTTCATAACGTCCCCTTTGTTTATTTTCCCATCGTATTAGGTACCGCCCACTTTTTATCCACTGCTTCTCGTCCGCCGCATGTGGAAGTACTTAGAAATTTTTGCCCCTCACTCATTTCTCCTTAAAGAGACTTCGGCGCATTATTTTTTTAGAGTCGACATTTTGTTTTGCGCACGGTACGCAAGTTGAGGGAGAGAAAAATGAAAGAAAATAAGAATGTGGAGCGAAAGTCTTATCTCGTACTTCATTCGCTTGGCTGTTATCCTCCGCTGGGTCGCAGGAAGTTTTGGTGGCATGTCGGTTCTCAAAACTGGCATATGCAAACCGCTACTGTATAGAGTCTCTTTAATGCATTAAAAGTAGACGTTGAATCGCGGTGTACTAATTTTCTTTAAAATACTGCGTATACTTTAAAAATAGTTTTCTACCGACCAATTTCGATGTAGTTCACACAATAGGGTAGTTTCCTTCATCAAAGAAAACGAAAGGCATTGATTGCGACTCGTTACCCACCATTAGTGTCTTCATAATACACAAATTATTTGGTTTTAGAAATCCCAGTTCAGACGAATGGCAATGGTCAATTTTAACCGCATTTGAAAAACGGCAGATTGGCGATGCCACTCCACGCGACGTCACAGGGACCTAGTTTCTATACGAGTAGATAGGAGTTTTACATCGTCTGAGATTACCAATGCATGCATGAGGCATAGAGCTCAGGGAAGTATTTCTTAATAATCACCTATTAAAACTGCCTAAGGTCGGAAAGTTTCCTTCGTTTAATAGGGTATTAATAATCCTCATTTAAGCCAAGGGCTATCTGCTAATAGGGTACTCTGCTACCTGCTAGCAGCCTGCATCGTATCAGCGCTCAAAGCCTCGCTCCAAGGTCACCTCACTCGTCGACAGCGGGATCCAGAATGACGTCACACGGCGTTTTCCCAGCATTCATACTTAGACGTGGCGTTTTCGCGCGCTTGAAAATTTTCACTTTTCATTTAATCTCTAAAAATAGATAGCGTCATTTAAAAATCTAAAAGCGTGAAATACGTACTCCAGGAGTAATAATTCTTCGCTTTAGGCAATAAAAAATAATAGGTAACCACCCTATTCTCGGGAACTAATACATCCTTATCCTCTTTTCTGGCACTAACAATCAGTAAAAATTTCACCCAATTAAACCTGAAACTACTCTGTTTATTAATAAAATAATTGAACGTCCTTTAAGGCCTTTTTGCACGGGGCACGTTGTTGCGCATTTTAGAAATGCATTAATTACTCATTATGGCGCGCGATTACGGGAATGCGCGAAAGAAATTAGAACAGGGGCTTTCTTTGCCGTCTCAAGTCTATGCATTTTCGCATGCGTTCAAGTAGTTCGCCGCTTTACACGCAATTTTGACTGCGCCTTCGTACTCACGCCAGATTGTGCAATTCCGTCCCCCGTGAATAACGCCGTTGAGGGATTCTTTAGGGGAACAATTTAGTGAATTGAAAGTCAGATCATCCAATTAATGGCAAAATAGTTAGGTAATCAAATAGCAGAAAATTGAAGCTTTACCTTTGGTTGAAAATCTTTTAAGAAACATATTAGGTCCAGAATGAATATACCTTAAATGCTTGATTCTGAGGAAGTACAAAATTAGGATCGATACGAAGTCGATTTGATCGCTCGCGAAATCGTTAACAGTCCGGGCTGTACTCCCGCGAGACCACTTACTGTTTTTTTGGCCCTTAAACCTGAATAAATATCGAGCCAGTCCTCACTACACCTTTTTTTTACACCTCTTCCTACAATCCTTTTAGAAACAAATTAGGCCCAGAATGATTAATAACTTTACTGCCTGATTCTGAGGCTATGAAAAATTAGGATTGATGAGAAGTCGATTCGCTCCCCCGTGAAATCGATGCATCGTAAACATTCCGGGCTGTACGCCCGCGACACCACTGATTTTTTTGGCCCTCCGACCCGAAAAAAATATCGAGCCAGCCCTCACCAGACCTTTTTCTCCTGTCTTCTCCTCAGCCTTCCACGATATGGCTTTTTCTCCCTCTCAAGATGTCCTCTTTTGTCTCTCCGGCCCTCTTTCGTGGGTATCTCGCTGCGGCAAAGGGGGAAAAGAGCGTCTTGGAAGGGTTAGCGGTGGAAGTTCAAGGAGCGGGGAAGGAGAGCAAGGCTTTCAGGTGTAGGACGGTGCATAAAGGAAGAAAAAACATTTAATAACCTCTCTCTCGGTAACAACAGGATGATTAACTTGCTTTATAATGAGCGGGGAGGGGAATTGAATTTTTTTCGCGTACATGTTTACGTGTATGCATTTTATGTTTTTTTTTAACTTTTATTTTTGTTTTTTACATTTTTGCATCTTTTTTTTTAACGAGCACGGCCCCTTAGTCCGTCGAGAGGATGGTAGGATGCATTTTGGAGTGGGCACGGGTTACCATGCTGGGCGGGTGTAATTCTTCGCTATCGCGGCGACAAAGTGAGAAACTTGTAAGGGTCCAGGTCTGTTTTTTGGGGTCGTGTGACGGTGTAATTACACGCTCCTAGATTTCCTCAGCTGTGTGAAGAGTACCGCGAAACACTTTGTCCGTGCTGAAATGCTGATTTAATTGCTCAAGGAGATCTCATTTAATTGGGATTAGGGCAAGGGAAAAAAACGCACGAAATATTTTGTTTCCACGCTTAATTTCTTCAATCTCCCTACCTGAAAGTATTGGTCTCCCAAAGTTTTTTTTTCATTTATATGGTAATTTTTCATACGTCAAAATGGTATTTTATTTAGAAAAACAATTTTGTATACATTTTACTCTGCAGTCAATTATTACTTTAGTTTCCTCAGCAACTGTATAGCTGAAAGAGCTATTCATAATCCGAAGTATCCTATTGTTTATTTTTTTATGTCAATGAGATATCAGCGAGTAAATGCGGCCTTTTTAGATGGATTTACTTTAAATGTATGCAGCATAATAGCTACTTATCTTCCATATCTCCAGCTAAAGTGCAGTTCTTGCGAAGGCTTCCGTGGTGAATAGTAGATGCATATCTTGTAACTACCTTAAAAATATACACCCCACTTGCTTCTGACTAAGGCTTGCTAAGTTGAAACTGAATTAGTTAGATTGAAGGAAATTAATATGAATGTACATCTTTTTAAGTAAATATTTGTTAAATTACCTTAAGGTATGCTGAAAGTATTGACTAACTAATAGAGCCTCCAGCCAAGCATTTTTATATCCCCCTTCGTGACATAATCCAATGAACACTTCCACCTCTCTATTCTTGCGTATGCTTCGCTTCGAACTTTTTCTTTATCATGGATAAATTGATTTTCTTAGACAGGCATCCGCGCTGAATAGTTGATTCGTTTGTATAAATATTGGCAATTTTCAGTCGGATTGGTTCGCGCCAACCAATCCAGTTTTATGTTCGTAATCTTCTCCTTTAATTGCAACATCAGGATTCACTTACGCCAAGGTTACAATTTACTTCTACATCTATATAATACCCCGTTAGCCGCCTAAAAGGCGTGTGGCAGGGAGTCTTAAGACACCAGCCGTTTTCAGCTAAAAAAATGAAGTGCTCTAACGAAGTTGGGACTAGCGTTTATTAAAGTCCTTTATGGTTCAGGGGAAAAACGAATTTCCACATCTATCCGTTCGGCAAAACATTTCTCTTTATTTATCGCTTATATCGGACATGGAAATATAGTATGGCTTCAATATTATGTTATCTGTGTTGCTCTTAAAGATATCCATTCTCAATTGTTCAGGCAATCTAAGCCTATCGCGCAGCCTCCGGGTCACCAGCGGCTCCCAGCCTGATTTGCTTAACATCTGGGTCACACTGTCTGTACGCCCGTAGCAGTTTTTGTCGAAACGCGCAGCCTTCCTTTGTATTTATTCAGTTCGCGGATTAAGTCTTTCTGCTCCGGATCCCATACGCTCGCTTCATATTCTAGGTGCGGTCGGACGAGTGTGAAATAGCACCTTTCTTTTACCTTCTTATCCGAAAATCTTCCCACAATACGCTTGACGAATCCTAATTTCTTCAGGGCTATGCCGCAAATATTCTTTATATAAATTTACTTCTGTCCTGGGTCAGGCTCTTTAGTGCAACATTTTGGAAGGATAGCCGAGCTCTTCTAGCAGGCGACCGATGTAGTTAATTTTTGGCCTACTCCTTACTTCTCTTCCACTCCACCCTCAAGAATGGATCATTGGACTGTCGAGTATCGTGTGGTTGGTTTAAGGGCGTCAAAGCGTCAGCATAATGTGCAGCCATTCCCGGTGTTCTTCCTGAAAAAATTAACTCTTACATCCTTGATTTACATTACCTCTAAGGAGGATTGAAGCCTCCCATGGTAGCGATGAAACAAAACTAGTGTATGTTAAAGCGTCGCGTGGTAGCTCAAAAGGCGACAAACCTATTTCACGTGATAATCGAAGTCTTGTTCCAAAGACTGCACCCAGTCTGAGATTCGCCTTGAAAGATGGCTGGGTGGTGTAACTGGTAGAATACCTGACCGGCAATCGGGAGATTTGGGTTCGAATCGTGGCTAAGCCAAATCATATGTTTATTTCGGATAGGGTGGTTTCCTATAAATTTTTTTATTGCCTCAATCGAAAGATTATTACTCCTGGAGTACATACTTCACGCTTTTAGATTTTTAAATGACGTTATTTATTTTTAAGCGATTAAATGAAAAGTGAAAATTTTCAAGACAGCGAAAACGCGACGGCTTAGTATGAATGCCGGGAAAACTCCGTGTGACGTCGTTCTGGTTCCCGCTGCCGCAAGTGAGGTGACCTTGGGGTGACGCTTTGAGCGCTGATACGACGCATGATGCTAGCAGGTAGCAGAGTACCCTGCTAGCTGGTAGCGCCTGGCTTAAATAAGGATTATTAATACCTTATCAAACGAAGAAAACTTTCCGACCTTAGCCAGTTTTAATAGGTGATTAGTAAGACATGTTTCCCTGAGCTCTGTGCCTCATGCATGCATTGGTAATCTCAGACGATGTATAACTCCTATCTACTCGTATAGAAACTAGGTCCCTGTGACGTCACGTGGAGTGGTATCGCATGGGCGCCAATCTGGCCTTTTTCAAATGAGGATAAAATTGACCATTGCCATTCGTCTAAACCGGTATTTCTAAAACCAAATAATTTGTAGATTATGAATACACTAATGGTGGGTAACGAATCGCAATCAATGCCTTTCGTTTTCTTTGATGAAGGAAACTACCCTATTTCATCCTTGGCTTATAGAACTCCGGTTCTCGTTAAAAGTCCTCGTGAGTCGTGCAAAGTCAGTATCATGGGAAATAATCTTTAGCATTCCGGAAGTTAAACTCACTTAATAAATTGCTACTTTACTGCGATGCCTACCTTCCCAGCTGTTAAGAGACTTCTTGCTTCGTCTATCGCTGATCACACTGATACCCTAGTGGTAGAATCCCTCACCTCCTCTAGCTATGCATCCCTAGTCTAAGGCTGGTCTTCAAACTTCATTTTAACTGCAGATCAATTCCTTAGTTTTCTTTGCATTGATTTTAAGCTCATATCTGTTCATTGTCTTTTCCATTATTAATAGAATTTTCTTTCTCTGCTTTGTCTTCGGCAAATAGCAGCATGATATTTTTTCCACCCATGGCACTTTCTATTTGATTTCATCATTAGCTTTCTCAATGAAATTATTGAAAATTACGTGGGTCAGAGCATACCCTTGTCTCACTCCTTTATTTACCGTGAACAATTCCCTTGTCCAAGTTTTCTGCTTACGAAACAAATGTCCACTTCCAGTTTAAAAAAAGCATTGATCATGCTCTTGTTCATTCCAAAATCTCTTATGGTATAATCTGCTGGGGCATTGCATACATGAACACATTCAAGTGTGCACTCGCTTTGCAAAGAAAAATAATTCGGGTAATGTTGTCCAAAAAATCTTATGAACACTCATTTCCGTAGTTTGTGGCCAATTGTTGCCTCTAAGGCATTTGTATTTATTCAAAGTCCTAAAACTCTTTTATGGCAGAAGTGGCAATATGCCAGGTGTATGTGTTGTAAATACAAATATAATTTAAGGAGTGCGTCAAGTGTGGTAACAAAAAGGCCAAGGTTAACATTATATAAACGTTGTTTTCTTAACATGGGGCCAAAGTTATTTCATTTACTGCCCGCTCAAATAAAAAAAAATCTCCAAATAAAATGTTAAGACTAGCCAAAGACTGGATTTTCTCACAAGAAATAATTGAACATTTACTTTGATGTTGGATCTTTAAAACACTTGCATTATTTACTGCATTATTATTTTATTGGCCTACATTTTTGTTATATTATGGTGGCTCAATTCTGGCACTTTGACCTTGGAGACCACCTAAAGCTCCTTCTCGTTGTTATCTTGTATTCAGCTGTAAAACCAAAATGTAGGAGTAAATAAATTATTATTATTATTTTTATTACTCCTTGTCGCACCTGTACTACAGCAAAAAGAGGACGATGTCCAAGAAGAAGAAGAAGGAAATTACGCTGCATCGGTAAATCCAGGGGTAACGGATTGGGGAGGGTGAGGGAGTGGAAGAGGGGAAAGATGATTAAGACGCGGAAACTGTAGCGAGGATGACGAAGCCACCGGGCGATGACGAGGGGGGGGGAGTACGAGGAGGGATGGGAAGGTTTTGAGGGGGCGAAAGATGAAGCACCCAGATATATACGTACTTACTCCTTTTCATCCGTACTACAACCGACACGAGAAAAGGCACGTGAGGAACCGCAGAGCACAACGATAATAATTTCCCGGAGGCACACGGAGGGGTGGGGGGAGAGGTCTCAACGCTAAGGATCATGCCTCCTCCCATTTACGGCAATGAGCTTGTTAAGGACGATGATGATGATGAAAAAGATTTGGAGTATGAGGGGGGTGGAGTGAGAAAAAATTACAAATGAGAGGCCTAAGATATTTTTTAAGGGAAGAATTTTCAGATTTTTTTTTCTGCGCGCAAGCCCCTCTCTCCTTAAAAAAAACTGGGGAAGAGTACGTCGTGGATGGGGGCTATACTGAAGCGAAGAGGGGGGGGGGGATCTCGTGTCGTGAGCTGAAGATTTGAGCCCGTGTATACCAGCGTTCGGGACAGTAGCGACGGAGAAGATGGGTGATACATGTTAAAAATTGAAGATCGCCCTCGGTACCTTAAGCATTCATTTCTTTTCTTCATTTCCTTCTTTTGGATTTATACTGGGCCCGGAGGCGGAAAATAAAATACGCATTTGAAAAGGAGAAACGACAAGCGTAAATGAATGTGAAAGAGTAATAGTTAGACAAATGGATTGACTTCTTCCATATCTTATCTGATTTGTGTGTTTTGATTCCCTTTTTTCTGCTTTCTTACATTTGTCTTTTCCACTTCCGAAGAACGTAGGTAATTATAAATACGTGGTCGTACTCCCTAACAATTTAAGGTAAAGTGCTTACGTGCAATTAGTGTGAATATAGATGGCTGAGTCGAGCCGATCCTATATAACTTTTCAGGTTATTGATGAAAATAATTTTCCTCTCTCTTATCCATACTTAAACATGGACTGTATTGGCTAAAGTGAAAGTTTTTGCGTGAATAATAGGGAAAATATTACCTTTTCCGTAATTATTATTGAAAGAGTTTCCTCCATTTTGTCTCTGCATTCTTCACGCCACTTCCTTACTCTGATGATTTTATGGGACGTAAGTTTTTGCTGCATAATTTTTTCGCGACGGCCTTGTGAGTTAGTTCATATCATCTTTCATTTAATCTTCTGACAAAGCTAAAACCAATGAGTATTCGTAATAAGTTGGTTAGTTCTCCAAAATTACTTAGCTTATAGTATTAACGTAAAGGTTACCGTGAAAAATGTTATAGTCTGAGGCCTTGACATACCGCATCGGTATTTTAGTATTGATAAAGATTGGATTGGTATGTATTCCGTGCGAGAATAAGATATGTACTCCCCTTGGGAGAAACACATTCATGGCTTAAAGGAGTTGGTTTTGGAAGTATTTATTCCTGGAAAAGGGTGGAGCTGAAAATTATTTTTACCTTTCCTGGAATTCGACACCGTCACTAATTGGTACAAATTCTCTATTAGGGAGGTTGAAGTTTATGGTGACCGCAGTGGTAGTACATTGCGTAATTGCAATTGGAATTTCCAGAAATACGAGTAATAGTGTGTTGTTTTGTGGCCGTTGGCCGATGAATTGCGTAGTTGCGGATTTTTTAATAAAATTTCTAGAAGTAGGATAGAGTGAGTTTTTGGCCGGCAATGAATGAATCACGCGAATTTGCAAATTAAATTTCCAAACATAGGACTTAGAGATTTAAGTTTTTTGTGGCCGTTAATCGACAAATCATGTATTTGCGGATTTTAGAAAATGCGAAATTGCGGATTCGCTTATGCAATTTCAAGAAATATTACGGAGAGAGTCATGTTTTGTGGCCATTTGACTATGAATTGCGGATTTGCAAATAGAATTTCCCGGTACAGGACGGATGGAATAATTTTCATGGCCGACAGCCAATGAATAACGTAATTGCGGATTTGCGAAATAGTAAAATTTCAAATTTGCAAATGGAATTCCAGAAGCACGACTGATAGAGTCATTTTTTGTCGTAGTTGTCCGATGATTTGCTTACTTTCGGATTTGCAAATGGAATTTCCAAAAATAGGACGTAGATACTAATTTTTGTTGCCTTTCGTCGATAAAGCACGATTTTAAGAACTTTAGAAACGTTCCTTGAAAATGACATACACTTCGTTTCTCCACTATCATACCTCCTTCAAGCCACGAGTGCGTCCCAGCTCGGTTGGCGACAACTTTCAATCAAACTCTAATTGGGACGATGGCGCACGGGCGAGGAATGATGTAGCGAAAAAGAAAAAGCATTGTTTAAAAATTTCGGTCCTACGGGAGAGCTTGTGAGGGTAGGCGACGTGATCAACATTAGGAGTGGAGGCACACTCCTGGAGGGAAGTTGGGGAGTCCTGGCTCAAAAACTCCTGAAGGACTATTGAAAAGAGGGAACCTGGATGAGGACTGAAGGGCTGTGACGGGAAGAAAGGGGACTCGAGTGATGGGAGACGAGAGCTGGGACAGCCGGGATAGGTCTCTCCATCTGCGGGGATAAAACTAGGAGAGAGGGAGGTAGAGAGAGAGACTATCTTATTCAAGGGTTTAGGAAGCCGCCTCATCTTTTGTCTCCAGGCACTCTCCTGGAGTCTCTTCTCATTTTTATTTTATTTTCGTCGTTCGCGTTTTTCTCTCTTTCTTATTCCCGAAAAATTTCACCCTGGCCCTCCTCACGTATATCACCCCGTGCCGTGTCCTTAATAAATAAAAAAAATAATTATTGTCTAGAATTTTTTTTCTCCAAGGTTGAAAGAGGAGCACCAGATTGAAAATGAACTCTTCTAGGTAGAGTGGGAGTTTGTCATGGTTTTCTTATTTTTTAAATATGAATGCGTAATGATATCGCTGAAATTTCGGCAGGCTCTCCCCCCAACCCCTAACGAAAATCCTTTGGCGCGTACCACGCGCGAGATATTAAAAAATGCTCGGGAGGGAGGTGTTTGGTCGCTACGGTGGGCTTCGTTGGAAGTTTTTTTGGACTCCATTTCGGCGTTTGAATTATTTTTTTTCTTTTCTGTGTACAGCATTGATTTTTTAAGGCGCACAACGTTTTTAATGACAATGTTGTCACGAATTCGGGTCTTCATAATTTTTTTTCTCCTCGCAATCATTATAATTTTTTTCCTGACGAGTTGATTCGAATGGGAATGTTTTCTTTGGAGAGGTGATGTTAACGCTCGGTGAATCTCGAAACCTAACTCTAACCGGTGGAAGCGAGGGACGCGATTGAATTCTCGGGTAAAATGTAATGAAAAATATATCACATGATTTCTATCCTGGTTATTATCGCTGAAATCCCATCACTGTGCTTGTAAATTAGTCTTTCGTTCGCTCTGCTGCTTTTCTGATTTTTTAATTCTTATCTCCTCAGTTGTGGCTTAAATTCCGTTGACTTCCATATGAAGCAGGATACGTATGAACTGGCTTGTGAATTGATTTTTGGGAAAATAAGTTGCAAAAACACATTACTAAGTGACCATCCAAAATTTTAACGCTATAACCTCATCATCATTTTCATGAATTAACATAGTATGCTGCGTTTTCTTCTCATCTGATGTCGTTGATATCTATCGGTCTTATTATCATACAATGCTCACCAAGGTTTTCGTAAGCGTTATTTATTTATGCGACCTCTTCCTACAACATGGTCTTCATTGCAGAAACGCTATTGAATTCAGTGAAAAAAAGTATATTCCGTATAGTCTATCCTGATCGTCGCCATTGAAATCTCATCATATTCATAAATGAGTCTTTCATAACTTCTTTTTGATTCCCTGCCGTTCTGGTTGTCAGTTTATGGACTTATCAGTGTGCTTGCCGAGGTTTCGTGTACGTCTTTCATTTATATGGGACTCGTATTTCCGACACTGGCCCCATTGCAGCGCGTAACTCTTTGAGCACAATGGGCATGACGATGTTTACGTCGAGAATCCCTTCCCCCCACCCTTTTTCCTCTGAATAAGTAATGCCTCTTTCACTCAAACCCTCGGCTTACCTCATATTTTCCGCACCGCGCAGATGTTCTTTGTCCCGAATTCTGAAGTGGCCGTCGGTGGAAAAGGATTTCGGAGGAGCGGGAGGAGGGGTTAACATTAGTATTCAAAGGCATCTCCTTCTCCGCCTGGGTCCCTGGTACGCGGATAAACAATCAGCTTCCCCGTAAATACTCGTTTGTATTTACCCAATTATGAATTTGCGTCCACATTCATTACTCTTCTTTTTTCCTTCGTACGACGTCGCTCATCCCGCGAGTGTGTTTACACGTATTTATGTTACTTTTTTTTCTTCGCGGGAGGCCCCCTAGGTAGGGCAGGAAGCGTACGGATGCGTAATTGCTGTATAAGCATTGAGCGTGCTGTTTGATGTGTGTTGCTCTGGCGTGTTTTTTTTCTTGGCCTCCGGTTGTATTGTAAGTACTCGTGTTGCGATCAACATGTGGGGATGTGTTATTGCCGCAAGGGTTAATGTCGATGTGTTTATGGGCATGTTCTTTTCTTACCTTCTGTCATTTTCCGCGTTTAAAGAACACTATTTTGAGACATCATCTGTTTTTTTCCCAGTCATAATAATGAGTAACTATCTGATATCTGTGTTAAAACATCGTGTATGTTAACAATCCAGCCACCACACCAACCCGATCCCTAAATTGTACAATCTAATACAGATTGCAATTTGTTTGCATCAGAGAATGATGTGATATTTCGAAGTCTGCCGCGTGCAGATCCAGCGCAGGTTTTGGTTCTGGCAGGTTTCAACTGGTTGTGACTTCATTGAAGTAGAACCTGGATAGCGTAGTAGTCAGAACAGTGCCCCTGAAAGCCTAAGGGCCGTGGTTTGATTCCCGGTCATGGGGAATTTTTTTCTCGAGGTATTTAATGTATATTTCACCGCCGTTCACGCGGCAGACTTCGAGATATCACATAATCTTCTCTTGTAAACAAATTTTAATCTGTATTATAATGTATAATTGGTGTGGTGGCTAGAGTGTTGGCTTCCCACCCCGTGGGCTCGGGTTCAAATCCCGACGGTGGTGAAGAATTTTCAGAGACTGCCCGATCCCTGCTTGAATGCCATGCGGAGGACATTTTAAGCGCAACACTTCGTCCATCTAATGGGACGTAAAGCCGTGGTTGCCTTGGCGGCTTTCGTTGAGAAGCAGGCTAATGCGGATGCCGGTTTTCTCCCCGCTCTTCCTTAGCTACCCTTGGCACAAATGACCCAAGCTGTCGGCCACCTCCTCCAAATACTATACTTGTAGAATTGACTCAGACGTTGTCCTGAGATTTTTACAATCTTTATTTATATAGGACCTCTCTCTTTTCGACGTCCTGTCCAATTTTTGCCTTCATGTACTATGTGGTAGTGATTTATCTTCTCATTCCTGAAGTTCGTTTCTTTTATTACTCGATGAAGTTCATATAAACGCATATTGGAAGTAGCGATTTCGTTAATATTCAATTGGAAATTTCCGTTTTGAATCCAAAAAAACCAATCCCAACATTATTCTCTTGAAAAAGTGACCAGCAGTCGGTCGCGAAACGTCGGGGCTATCTCCTTTACGACACGCGGCATACACCCGTATGTGAGTTATTTTTAATTTCCGTTTTGTTCACATTTTTTTCTTAAGTTAATTAATATCATTCTAGGATCGGGACAAGGTGGCTAGGCGAATCTCCTCTCCTGTTTATATTCGACAACTGAACAAAATTACAATTTATCTATTATAAATTGGATACCCAAAGTGGGCTTAAGCGCCTCTAGTCCCTCTCTGGATCTGCCACTGTATGATGCCATGTTATCTTTTGAAGGCTTGTTTTAGTAAAACTTAGAGAACTTAGCAGGGTGTACAGGATGTCGAAACAAATGCTCTTAATTGGAAGTCTTATCAGGAAAGTGCATGATATGCCGTTTATACGTTCTCGTGACATTTAAGGTCATGAAAGAGTCGTGTTCAATGTAATAAAGTAGAACACGCCCCAGGGCTCTTTTTCATGTTGCATCCAGCAATATGTTCAAGTGAGCTGCTTCGTCCCTGCGCCTTTTCATTTCCATTAGTACCGAAACAAGAGTAATCGTTTGCCCTATTTTAGCGTTTCTCATGCCCCTCCAATTGTTGTGACAAGGGAGTTTTCAATCTAATGGAATTCTAAAACGCGGAGGTGAAAAACGAGGATGAATAAGTAGGGAACCGAGAAAATCATTTTGAAAGGCACATAATCGATAAATAGTTGTTTACTACTAGAAATGCAACTTAGAAGAGCAGAGCCTGTTATTTTAAGGCTATTATCAATATTAATCCTCTCTGTGCTTCACATTGATTATCGTTGTGTAGTGTTTAATTATCTACCTGACATGTGTACTTATATGTACGGCCTACTTTTGGACTGTCATTAATATAAAAATCCCCGTTCGGAGCAGTTAAACTAGTCAACTGTCGAAAATAGAAGATTGAACTTAGTACATATTTTGTATTAGCACCTTTCATTGATGTAGACTGACTATTTATGTATTTTTTTTCCAAAATTTCACTTTTCTCGTAGGATTGTAACGTGGTGCAATACTCCAGTGCTGTATTTTACGGCGAACGCACCATCAAATCCAGTGTCTTTCATTGTAACCACGGACAAGTTATGGAATTCATTGTCGGTCCTTTTAAAGAACGTCAAATCAGTTGCTTTATTAAGAAGTAGGATTTATAATTATATAAGTAGAGCGGTTTAATCAATGTGATCGCTAGAGAAGTTTTATTTCATTTTGTTATCAATATTTCATACAAAACTATATTCTTACAGGGAGTAGCATGCATTAAAAAATCTCTATTTTTGTAACATCTGCTCTTAAGGGCATCTACCCGGAGCAATGAATGAATTACTTAAGTAACGTATTGCTCTGAGGTGCAGAAAAAATAAATGATAATTCTATTACAGTTTTTTGTTTTCTAATAAAAGAAATGCTCTGTTGTGAATAATAATCTGCGTTAAATTTAAATGAATTGGTGCGTGAAAGTTTCGCTTTTCGTAACCACGTTGGAAATAGTTGGATGATGAAGTGGTATAATTTCATTGTCCTGGCTTTTTTTTCCTCTTCATTTTACTATGGTTACAGGTTGAAAGTTATTGGATATGAGAATTAACTCGAGATTATAACTTATTTGGTCATGTATTTCTGTCTGTTGCGCTCTATCAATTGTAGGTGCGAGATTGATTTTTATTATGATGTGTATTAAAATCTAGCACGGTCGGCTATTGGACTACTGACAGAAAAGTCGCGGTTTCCAATCCGGAGTGAATACTTTGGACACCCAAACAAAAATCGTCGAACTGCGAGGTGGCCCAGGGAAAGTAATGGGAATCCTTTACCCGGAATTTCATGCACTTGAGGCTCAGACCTGGGTAAGCTCTTCACTCTTCTATCCAAAGCCCCCTTTAAATCACTGACTACAAGCAATCTCCTACCCTCTCTACCATCGCACTACCGATTATTCGATGCTTACTTCTTAAGAGGTACAATTAGGATTTGTTTCGTAAACCTGAAGTACTTTTTGAAGTTGTATTATATAGTGCATATTTCGTAAGATAAAGATGAATCGGTGCTTCTAAAAATTATCGTTTTTGGTGACGTCTTGTATATAGGATTGGATAAATCGTGGCTTTTCTATGGAGATAACCTTTGATTTTGGGCATCATTCTCCCTCGCTTGCACTCCATCTGGGGGCATGCAACAGCTCACTGAACATTCGTAATAGTTCGATAGACAACGACGTGTGAGGGCTCAGGGGAGCCCTTCGAGGATACAACACACCGGGGCCGGGAACCAAGCCAGTGGCTTATACGCCCAGACACCCGGGGAGGGGAAGGAAGGGAAGGAAAAAGGATAGAGGCGCCGCCGCGATAGGAGCCCGTCGACGCCTCTGGGAAGGGATAGGTACGGAAGGGACGGGATGAGGGAAAAACACCCTAACGCTACAGAAGCGAAGGGGGCCCTACAATTAGCGAAACCAAGCATAAAATTAATGTTCTAGCGATCCTAGTAGATTTTCCTATGAGGAAGAAAAATCCATCGATCGAATCGCTTGATAGTTCGATAGACAATCATTACATGGCCAATTTAGTTTTTATTATATGTACTCATGTCTTAAGCTGCGGGAGTGTTTTTTTAATCGCATGTATGTACAAGCGAGCTCTCCATTAATTATTCGTGATACGGTATTGGACTTGGCATGGAGAATGCGACCGACAGTGAGGTCATTTGCACCATGTGGGAAGGATAGGTAAGGAAGGCTGGAGAGAAACCCGGCGTCGGCATTAGCCAGGCACGAAAGGCATCAAGGGGACCACGGCTTAATGTCCCATCCGACGGACGGAGTGTTGCGCTTGAAATGTCCTCCACACAACATTCAAGCCGGGATCGGGCAGTCTCCGAAAATTCTATACCACCGCCGGGATTGGAACTCGACTCCACGGGATGGGAAGCCAGCACTTTAGCCGTCATACTAACCCGATCCCCAATTACTCATTATTCGTGGCATGTATACTTTAGTGTCGTGAGAAATAGACAGGAGGTCCCTTATTACGTTCGCCTTTGGGCTGATCTTAAAAAAAAAAAGTGGGGGCCTTTTTTTGTCTCCTTCAGCGCCTGCGGAATCTGCGTTACATTTTTTTCAGGGATATCCCGCTCCGTCAATAGGCTCAGCTCCCTATACCACCCTTGCTCTCTTCCCCATTCGCGTCTTTTAATTGGGGGAATCTTTTATTCGGGCCATTTCGTCGCGTGGCTGAGCACGGAGGAAAATAGGGAGGGGTGGAAGGATTGGTGGCACTGCCATACTCCTCATTTTTCCATTCGAGGCCAACCCTTCCACGGATTTGTGCGGAATAAAATCCAGATGCGCAGTGGACTCGAGTTTCTGTCACTGTTATCCAGTGGTTGGAAGGGCATGTTGGCCGTGGTGGGTGTGAATAACGTACAACTCGACTTGGTTTTTTTTTCATTTCGGTGATCCCAAAGGTTGAAAATGGCAGGAAATTTTATCGTAACCGCTTCACGTGTAAGTTTTATTACCGCCACCATCACAGCGGTAAGCCTTGACGGGAAAGTTCTTTTGAGTAGGTTCTCTTGAAAGTTGGAAAAAAATAATTAAACAATCGATGGTTTGTGAAAATGAATCCGCAAAATTTCTCCTTTATCTAGTCTTGCGAGATGTGGTCCAGCTTCGAGATAGGTATTAGTTGCTAATTCGGCGTTTCTTTTTATAATCTTTTACGATCCTGCCGATCAGGTAAAATTCGGTGTGATAATGGGTATGGTTTGATATTTGGGGGAGGCGACCGACAGCTTAGATCATTTGCGCACTAGTGAAGGATTTAGGGAAGATAAACTCGGCGTCTGCATTAGTCTCCTCTCAACAAAAGGCGCCAAGGGGATCGAGGCTCAAGGTGCAATCCGACAGACGTTCAATCCGTTGCCCCTGAGGTGCCATTCATAAAGCACTCAATTAGCACTCGGGCAGTCTCAGAAAAATCTCTGCCGCCGCTAGGACTTTAACCCGGGCTCTCGGGGTGTGAAGCCATCACTCTCGCCGCCACACTAACCCGATTCCCATTTGAAATGGGTTTGTGACATTGGGGAAAAATGAGGATATCTTGTTCATGACGTCAGGGAAAATGTTTCAGAAGAACCGCTACGCTGTCGCCTGACTGAGGATTTGCGTCTTTGCGGTAAATTTGCCTTTGGATTTAAAACAAAAACATTGTAATCGATGTGTTAGGAAAATTAAGGTTTTGATGAAATCGCTTTGCATGAGTAGCAAATGAATTTAAATATACTTTAATAGGATTTTGGTATTTTATTGACTCTCACTCTTGAAAGTGTAATTTAATCGAAATGACATTTTGAGAAAGGGAAATAAGGAATTTTTAACTGTGGAAGTTAGTGAATTTTGGGATAGGGAATATTGAAATCCGTGTGTTAAGATGGATTTCGCTTTTGTGTCCTGGAAAAATTGTTGGAAGGTGGCGGATGAATTCCTGAAGCAGGCGTATGTAGTGCTTTTTTTAATTGGGATTAGCGTTCTTGGATAATCTCATTTTGCTGTACATTTTTTAGTGGAGAAATTGGTGTATGAGTTTGGAATTATAAAGAATATTGTGGGAAACTCCATTCATGTTACAAGTCCATTATATGGTTCGTTGCGCAAGTTTTGCTGTAGTTGTTTGAGCGATGTGGAACCTTAATTTAACAAAGAATATGTTTCTTCAGACGTGTGCGCTGAAAGTATGGTTGTCCGTGAAACAGGGTTCCCAATGATTTTTCCCGATGAAAAACAGGTCGCAATTGCACGTCATAATGATATATTGATGCAGTTTTGACTTGCGCAATTACGTGCCCCGTGTGAAACGCCCCTAACAGTCGTTTCTGCGGTGCTGTTTCGATCTGTTTGGCAGGTTTTCCGTTTTCGTCCGTGTCGCTATCTTGATAACGATGTTTCTCCATCTATGTGGCTGGCTTCCTAAGGGCATGTTATAATATCAGCTATTTCTAAGGTTCCATAAATCTACCGATTTCAAATATGTAGGAACCAGTAGTACGACATTTTGAAGCAAACTCAATCCATATTGCTACATACCATTTTTACGGGTTATTTGATGCTCTTGCAGCCTAAATGCATGTAAACAAGATTCGAAAGTATCTCACCTCTCCAAGCTTCTGGTTCTTCATTAAATGGAAGTCAGTCCTTGACATATGTTTTAAAGAACAGTTTTTCATACTAGTTGTACATTTTATGTGGAATAAGTCAGCGTTATCATCTTTTTTATGGACCTCGGTTATTTTATTGATTGAAGCTTTCGCGGCTCATGATGATTAAAAATAAGTCACATACGGGTGTATGCCGCGTGTCGTGATGGAGATAGCCCCGACGTTTCGCGACCGACTGCTGGTCACTTCAATTCCCTTGAAAAAGTGACCAGCAGTCGGTCGCGAAACGCCGGGGCTATCTCCATCACGACACGCGGCATACACCCGTATGTGACTTATTTTTAATTATTCGGTTATTTTGTCATTAGTGAAGGAATAAAATAATGCCTGTTTTGTTAATATTGCGGCGAAACAATGTTAAAAGTTTTAAAAAATCGATACCTTTTTCCAAATCGGTCGATGATGATTTTCGTTGAAATTTTGAGTTGAAACACAGTTGAAACTTAATTTGTGAGTTATGAGCAATATTATGGTAGTTCTATCTTTCCGGATAAACGTAGATCTCGCTCAGTCAATTTATGGAGATCTTCGAGAGAGTTTCATGGCAATTATTTTGCTTCATCGTTTACATGAAGAGAGCTCGATAAAATAGGGTGGTTTCCTATTATTTTTTTATTTCCTAAATCGAAAGATTATTAATCCTGGAGTACGTATTTCCCGCTTTTAGATTTTTAAATGTCAATATCTATTTTTCGCGATTAAATGAAAAGTGAAAATTTTCAAGACTGCGAAAACGCGACGGCTTAGTATGAATGCCGGGAAAACTCCGTGTGACGTCATTCTGGATCCCGCTGCCGCAAGTGAGGTGACCTTGGGGCAGGCTCTGAGCGCTGATACGACGCTGGATGCTAGTAGGTAGCAGAGTACCCCGCTGGCTGGTAGCGCTTGGCTTAATGTTTCCCTGAGCTCTGTGCTTCATGCATGCATTGGTAATCTCAGACGATGTAAAACTCCTATCTACTCGCATAGAAACTAGGTCCTTGTGACGTCACGTGGAGTGGCATCGCATGGGCGCCAATCTGGCCTTTTTCAAATGAGGATAAAATTGACCATTGCCATTCGTCTGTACCGGTATTTCTAAAACCAAATAATTTGTACATTATGAATACGCTAATGGTCGGTAACGAGTCGCAATCACTGCCTTTCGTTTTCTTCGATGAAGGAAACTGCACTATTGAAGCCATTTTCACGGCTGGTGAAGGCACTTAATGGTAGTAATAGATGCAGACAGCTGTAGTAATTTTACACGCTATTTTATTCTCTTAAACGGTTTCAACGGTTACACGTCATTATCAAGAGCTGCGTCATAATGAATACGATACCTCCACTGCACAAACGCTCAACAATCGCCCACCGAATCAAACCCGCTCATGTGGTACTACTAGGGCTACAAGATGAGCGGATTTTATCCAGTGAGCGATTGTTCAGCGTTTGTGCAGTGGAGATATCGAGTACTCAGGTCAATGCATGTATCAAATGGAGTATAACTATGAAAAATATAAGATAGCAGCTCTTGATAATGACGTGTATACGTTGAAGCCGGTGGAGCGAATATCTTATTACTATCGATGAACAATGAACTTGTCTGCAATCGATATCACTGGGCTCCCACTTAACCGTGAAAACCTTAAAACCGTAAATAAGCCGTGAATTTCGTCTACCGTGAAAAATCCTGGAAATAACGGTGAATTTCGTCATAAAACCTTAAAAATCTCACAAACTTGATTGTAGAACTACGACTGATAGATCAAAACCAAAATCGATGTTTCGATCATGTTTCAAGGCCGAGTTACGTGCAGATATGCCTCATTCACATTACGATAGCTCCAGCCATCGTCGGAACTATCGTGCATTCACACGACGATGGTTGAAACCTGTGCTGCTCTCTAGTGCTGACATCTAAAGTGAACGGGAAATTGATGATTAGCAAAGCTGTTGAGGTTTGCATTGAGAAGATGTTACTGTTTTCAACGTGTATTTACCGAATTATTTTTCAACCGCTCATATTCTTCCTTCCTAGGACAAATCCATGAAAATAATAGAGCTTCGCGTGCTTTTCGTCCTTCTCTTGTCGCTTCCGTTTTCGGTCTCCCAGTGCCTAACCATAGTAAAGTGGCAACGTTCGGAACTACGCCAACTATAGTCAGGACTTGCATTCACACGGCTAGTTCGGTCAACTATAGTTAGGACGACGGCTCGGACTATCGTAATGTGAATGAGGCAATACTGTCCACGCATTTATTCGAAGAGCAATTATTGGTCCGTTTGCCATGACGACACATTGACCTTAAGCCTTTGATTGGAAGAGCGGTAACCGGTAAAGATTTCGTTAACCCTGCCGAAAAATCAGACACATCTTCACTTCCCTGCCACCCTGCCTCCTCCATTTTCCATCTCACAACCTTTAGCCGGACCTGAATTTTGCGAACGTAAGGTGACGTCATGATTGATAGCACTTTACATCGCTGCTTTTGGAATAACGTCGTCTGTTGCGTTTGTTACATTTTTAGTTAACGTGCGCCAGATGATTGTTACGTGACCAATATTTCTGTCTAAAGTACCTTGTGTATATACTGTGAATTTGACGACATTTAGACCGTGGAAACCTGGAAAAAACCTTGAATTTTATAATTTAGTTAGGGTGGGAACCCTGTCTTATGTAATGGTAGTTTGATGTGAGTGTAATGGCAAATGTCCTTGCATGTGGTATTTTATTGTAGATTTCCGTGCATTATTATTATTCATGTTATGTTTACATTGGT
This sequence comes from Ischnura elegans, assembly GCF_921293095.1. Lineage (NCBI taxonomy): Eukaryota > Metazoa > Arthropoda > Insecta > Odonata > Coenagrionidae > Ischnura > Ischnura elegans. The sequence continues at coordinate 70,407,931 of NC_060253.1, read as the reverse complement.
CAGCTTTTTTAATTTTGTCGTATATTATCTCTGCCATGGCGTCTTTTATCCTTTCTCCGCGCTCAGTCCTAGAGATAGCTTGCGTGCGACCCTCGCGAGAAGAGGGGGTCGGTGGGGAAATTTCGTGGGAGAAGTGGGCCTTTCAGTTTTAGGGGGTGTTCCGGAGAGGCTTTTGCCAAAAAAGGGGGGGCTGGCGTGCGTTCGTTGAACCCTAGGGGCACGAAGTAAGGGCGTAGGGGAAGTTTAGAGGGGGGGAGGGAGAAGTAGGGTTTAAGTGTCCTGATTTTTTTTCCGGCACTCTTTTTATTTTTGGCTTTAGGGGTTAGGTCTGTGTGCGTTATGGGTGAGTGGAATAGAGCCGAAATTTTTATTCATTTTTAAAATTTTTTTTTATTCCCCTAAGCTGCCCTTCATGAGCCCCTGCCTCCTGAGGAGTAGACTCTTTCCTCTTTCTCTACTCTTTTCTTGCGAGTCCCACTATCCTCCTGGCTGCCTCTCTTTTTCAATGTCACTGCGTATTTTTGTGGTTTACCTCAGCGAGGAGATAAGTTCGTACCCTTACCCTTGGTGAGCGGGAGATAGGAAAAGTTGTCCTATTGTCTCGGACATACTGGGGAAAGTCATGGGATATCGGTGAGAATGGAAAATTGTTATTTTAAAGAGTTAAAAATCTAATTAAATTAATTTCTTGACACGAGATTGTTTTGTAAATTAAACAGGAGATACTTTTTCTTTGCAGTATTATTTTAAGTAATAGATAAGGCTGAGTAATGAAAGAATTGTGGGTATAAATTTAGTTAATATTAAAATATTGTTTTTTTCAGAGTTGAATGCACGTGACAACTCAAGGGTAGTGATAGGGATAGGCTATTAACTTTTGAAAATGGAAAATTTATCAAATTATTTCCCTTTTCCTCGGGTAGGTACCTAAAATGTTGATATTTATAAGTTTGTCCACTTAGATTTCTTTATGGTTTGAGTTTGAATAATAAAAAATTACTCGCCGTAAACACTTTTATTCAAAAGCACTTTATTCTTCCTTTTAATGCGTATGAAATTAAGGAATTCATACCACCCCTCTGAAAAGTCCACTCGTTTCTAGTCGCAATTGCTGTACCTTTTTTGTTACTTTTTCGTGATATTTCCGTTCCCGTTTATGATATTTTATTGTTCATTAATTATCTATATTTTCTATGTTATCATACATGTTAAATACTCAGGGTAGTCACCCTGACTCGTGAATAACGAGGTATAATCATGAGTGAGTTTTCTCATAGTTTGTTTTTTTAATTGAAGTGCCCAAGTGTCGAAAAATTATTAAGGCAATACTTTCCAAAGCGAGACTAGAGTGCTAAAAAGTTTGGCATGCAATGTTACATTGGTATGATATTTATAAATTGATCGATCGTTGGCGTGGTGTGGTAATATTTTTAATAATTTTGACGTTGGATTGTAGGATAACATATTTATGAGTTCTACACTCTTTTCGATGCATTTCATTCCGTCTTCTCTTCTTCTATTTCTCGGTGTGCGATATTTCCCTGTTGCTAGGGGCAGTAGATGCTCGAAGTCGCTGTAACTAGGAAGCGTCTCATGCCAATGAAATTTTCATGCTCTGTACTTATTTGGCGAGTTTAATCAGAGATTGTGTGTTAGCGATGCTCGGAAAAATCGCGGGGCTAAATTCAAAACTTGCTTTGCTTTATCCTTGTGCTGAGATATTTTATATCAGCTTAATTTTTTTTTCGAGCATTTACATTTTGAGTGGTTGCGTTATTTCTTGCCTCGTTTTTTTTCGTCGGAATTTTGAAAATTCTCTTCTTTTGAGCGCTGGGAATTTTCTTATTTTCTTGGCTCCAACTGGTTTGGAGTGCTCGTCTTCGCCTTCCCTATTCATAGTCAATGTTGTTTGAGTCCCCAGTCTTGTTTGTTTACGAATTGGCGGATCGGACGCTGTTTGACTCTTAGTTTCCCTGCGTCGCATGAATACCTATTCTGAGCGACAGAATTTTTTTCGTGGAGAGAGTTGGGGGGTTGCATTTAAAAGTCATTGGTTGCCCGCTAATGATTCTGTACGTAACTCGACATCATTTTTTTCTGTGCCTTGTGGAAGTGAGCGTTTGCCTTGGTGGTTAATTCATTGTAGTGGAACGTGCCCTGTGCATATTTTTTTGAGAGTACATCGTACAACGTACAGCCTATACGCAGCTCTGTCAGATTTTCGGGAAAGTGAACTCACTGGATTGTGATTCAGTCGGCTTTATGCCATTTAATTTCATGTGGTTGATTTTATTCCATTGTTGTTTTTGGAATACGTGTAACCTTGTGTTTCCTCTCGTCAAATTTTAGACCCTTTAGTGCCGTTCCACGTTACAATATCGTGTGCGCGGGAATTGTCATATCTTTGCGTTGATTGTCTTGTTTCATTGCAATTGTCCTTTTGATTGTTGATTTTTTTGCCGAATTTACTTACGGTTTGTTATACGTGGCCAAATTGAAAATAGGAGGCAAATGATGGCATAGTTTGAACGTAATTGCGTTCCGCATGACATATCCTTGTTATCATACCGGTCTTTGATGTCGCATTACAGGCGGGGATCGTGAATCAAAGGTTTATTTCCTTTTTGAATCAAAGGGTTACCACTCAGCTTGCCATGGTTATTTTTCTCTTTGGGAAAAGGGCGTATTCTGGAGGTGGGTTCATCGCTTTTAGAAACGTGAGTAATATCATCTTTGTTTTAACTTCCCGAAAAGCTGTTGTGAAGATGTATCTTTCACCTCCGTATCTCTCTGTCATCATGTCTCATGCGCTTGTAATCCCTTCTGTTTCATATTGTACCTTTGATTTTTCCCTGTGATTTTTCTGTAATGAATGAAATGCTTTCGTACGGGGTAGAGAGAGTTTCATTTTACCCAAGTTCCATTCGTTCCTGCTAAGGGCAAAGAAGTTGCGCGGGGTTGAATTAAATGCGATTGTCGACGCAACGCTGTCTCATGTCATGCCACGTTATGAGGTATTCGGTGAAAAAGTTTTTTTTTCCTTAATCCTGAATCATACCATCATTTTCCCCCCTTGTCCCTCAGAATGATAGCTCCAGCGATAGCTTTTCAGGGACCAGAGAAATGATCGCTCGACCCATCATTTTCTGAACGACATATCAATTCTCACCGTCCCTTTTTTCATCGCTTATTCCGTCGCTCTCCGTATTGACAACTGGCGTTAAATTAGAAGCCAAGCGTGGCGTTGCAATCCCTGTCCGCGGCCGGGCGTTCTGATTGGCTGAATGACGGTGCAAGCTATGGTTACAGCGACGAGTGCCGAGTGATGGAAAAAGGGATGAAATCCTATCCAAGGAAACATCGTGGAAAATAATCGCGAGAAACTGTCATTGTCTCGGGCTTGACTTCATGGAATCTACTTAACATAATGAATTGTAAAATACTTTGTAATTCCATATAAATCTATGCATAATTTATATGGAACGACTACGTTTTTGAATTTCACTATGCGAGAAACTGTCGTTTTTTCGCCATCGCTGGAGTTGTCCCTGATATCATCATCTTGTGGTGTTCTGCCCGTCGCGACGCGTCGGCAGGTCCCCCGCGCCAATGCTGTCTCCATTCCCTCCTGTCTCCGGCCATCTCCTTGAAGTCTTCATATCTTCCAATTTTTACGTTGTCGATAAACTTCAGTCTTCTCCGTCCCCTTCTTCTGATCGCTTCCACCGTTCCCTCCAAAGCTACTTTCAAAATTCCATTCCCTCTCATCAAATGCCCCAGCCAGTTACCCTATCTTTGATTTATTTTTTCCATCAACTTTCTTTTCTCATCTATCCTATTTAACACTTGCTAATTCCTAACTCGATCCGTCCACCGTATTCCCTCCATCTTCCTCCAAAACCCACATTTCAAAATCCTGTCCGTCTCTCTTCCCCAGCGTTCAAGTCTCACATCCATATATAAACACACTCCACACTTAGTATTTCACCAATCTCTTCCTCAACTTTAATTCCAGTGCCTTGTTACACAAGGCTCTTTTCTTCTTCTTGAAAACTTCTTTTGCCATTCCTATCCTTCTTTTTATTTCTCCTATACTTTTCCAGTCTTCAGTTATCAAAGTCCCCAAGTAGCTGTAGGTTCTCACATTCTGTATTTCACGTTCTTTTGTCTTCACCCTCGTACCATCTACATTGGTCCCTGATAAGGGATGGAAAAAATGGTCGTTTGATTCAGGCTATAATTTAATAGAACAGACGAGGGTTATCAGCTGAGTAAGTAGTTTGTTATGTCTAGCGTTAGTACTTAGCGTGCGGAGGTGTTCGATAATCATATTTGTTGTACATGTAACAGGTCTGTCCATACGCACCCTAGGTATGTTCATCTTAGGTCCCAGAGTCTGTATCTCTCACCTGCGATGTCGCGATGTTAATGTGATGGGGTTTTCATAGAAAGGGTTCATAATTTCCCTTAACCTGTAAATCATTCATCAGTGATCGTTGAGATTTTTTTCCCAATTCATTATAATTTTACGTTTTTTGTGTGCGAAGAGGAGTTTCTATGATATAAGCGACAAAAATGATCATCGAACGCCTCGGCGAGGTGAGCGCTAACGCTAGAGATAACTAACTTCTTATTTCACTGATAATCCAGTTCTATTCTATTAAATTAAATATTTCTGTGGCCTTTAGTCGATGAGGTGCGTAGCATATTTTGAAGTTTTCTGAAGTATTTTAAATTTACTCCCGTTTGTTGGACTAACCACCTAAGGAGAACATATCCAAAAGGGGGCAGCCATCAATTACGTGAGGCGTTTAGGGGGTGGGGATCCTCTCCCAATCTCACGTACGTGTCGTTTAGGGGGTTCTGTATTTTTTCCGCAAGAAACAGTGTAAAATGTGATGCTAGATTACGATCTTAGTCATCTTAAATAATAGTCTTAACTAATCTGTATTTATAAAAGAAAGTCGAAAACTGTGGTAGTTACACCATATATAACTCGAGAACAGCCGAACCAACTATAATGGTATTTGGTTTTTTGGATGTGCCTCAGTCCCGGATAAAACAGTGAAAATCAGTAAAAGTACACAAAAAATTTATCTTTTCACTAGGGATAGATATTTTTTTTTAAATTGGCAGCACTGCAAAAGCTGTGAAGTCTGTAAAAACTAGAAGATTTTTCTTTGTTTTTACCAATTTTTTGACTAATTGTAAGCTTAGGAATATTTTTAAGCATTTTAATTGTTAAAACGTATTAAAATTTTATTTAAAACATTTAATTAAAGCTGAGAATAGCTCGAGTTGACGTGTCACTACCGTGTTTGTAAACAAATCTCCAAGCAATTGCTGACTGTCGGTAATGGCTTGTTCCTGTCGACGAATCGAGCGGATTGATTTCATTTCCCGGGAATTTTTGTAATTTCGTTTCGTAACTAAACTGTCCGTGATTATTAGACGGTACGAAGTTCGCCGGGTCAGCTAGTATTAAATAAAAATTATTAGACAATTTTTTTGATAAATCCAACGCAATGAAGCATAGATTACCGTATTTATAGTAAAAATACGTATTTTGAGATCGAGAGGTCGGAGAGATATCACGTGAGATTTGAGGTCGGGGGAGGGGGTTGAGGTAAATCTCACGATATATCACTAAGCGGGGAGGAGGGGTCCAAAAATTGCCAAAATCACCTCACGTAATTGGTGGACGCCTCCAAATCAATACTTCGCCTCCTAATTTAAGCATACTGGGACTAGCCACGGTAATAACTTTACGGAAGTCACCCTCATGCACAAATTGTGCGAACAATCCATTAAGAAAAAATCATTGTGATCTAGATATAAAAATCATTATGATTTTTTTCTCTGTGGATTTTTCGCACAACTTTTCGTCCACATTCTTCATTGGCGATAGCAGGGCAGGGATGACAGAGGCTCGTAAGATAAAGGGATAAACTACTCCCAAGAGGCTCTCTCCTTGCCTTCATCCCCCGGCAACATCCACCGCCCCTCAGTCGAACAACCCCCGACCGCATCCTCCCTCGAACTTCAAAAAGATCCCCTCTGTACCCACCCACTTTTTACCCCTCGTTAGTGTTTTGCATTTAATTACCTTCGACAACACATCCCCCTCCTCGCGGTATGCCCAGGTTCCACCCCATTTTTCCCGTCCCATTCACGGCATGGGGTTTTATGATCTTCCCTTCAGTTCCCCACGCGAAAAAAATACGCTTCGCAGATCGTACTTATCTTCATCATTGCAAAATCATTAAAGGTTCCTTCCGACTTAACGGCAGCATATACTCACCCACCTCCGCGAGGCTTATCGTGAAAATGGCTCGGGGATAAACGTAAGGATGAAGGTATGGTTAAGAATTGCTACAATGCATTTTGCCCGAAACTTTCATCCACCAAAAAAGGAGTCGACGCAGAATTAACCTGGAAACCAATCTTCATCTTAATCACAGGGGAAGTCTGCGTAATAATTTCATTTTGTTGGAATAAAAGGGGGATTTTTTTATGAGCCAAGGCCCCCTAGTAAATGGTTCATGCATAGCCCGAGCAGACTCGAACGTAACCGTGACAACACAACAAATCATCTACTCGCGGCAGACACCTAGGATATTTGTATTCCGTAACCCCTAGTAGGTGGGGCGAGCAGGAGTAAGGGGAGCGTGGTGGTGTAGTGGGTAGAGCACATAGCCCCTGATCGAGGGGTCACGGGTTCAAATTCCGAGTGAAGTCTTCGAATACCCGCAAACAAAATCTTCAAAGCGCGACGTTGTCCATGGAAAGGACTGGAAAACGTCCTACTTCGTGGATTTATTTTATTCCGCAACCTCATATATCAAATCCAGCCGTTGGGTTGAATCTCTGAGTGTGTGAGGGAGCCGAGAATGGTTGATGCCCATTGCTGTTCTCGGCTTGTGAGTATTAATCACTCGGCATGAACCAACGAATCACCAACAAACTAAAATAATTATATTTTAAGGATTCATAAAGCCTAAATTATTTTACGCCGTACCGGCAATGATTGGGTATATAAACGAAAGTACACCTGCTAAAATACACGTGAAAGTAGAAAGGGCATAAGATCAATGCTAAGCATACTATGGTTGCGTATTACCATTTAAACTAACGCCCTGTACAAAAAAGCGGAAATCAAAGCGATTGAGGAAATAATTACAGAATTATCATTAAAATGCTACGAAAACTTTGAAGTAGATGAAAGCAAATTAATAGAGGACGTGATGATACGTAAGAAAAATTCTTGGGAGAGACACAAAAGGATTGAAAAACGTCTCAATGATTAGGCGCGGGTAGCCTTTATTAAATCGACGAAGAAGGAGGAGAATGAACATTGCGAAAAGTCATTCCATTTGCAAAAAAAATCCAAATAAATCGCTGCTGCACAGCAATGAATTCCGCGAATTTGGCAATCAGTCGAAACCCTGATGTCGATGAGACCTCGAATGAGGGCCCAAAGGGGGACCTTTAAGGGATACAACACACTGGGGCCGGGACCCAATAATTCCATTGATATGCCCAGTCACGTGGGGAGGGTAAGGAAGTGGAAGGAAGGAGGAGGGAGGCGCCGCCGCGATAGGAGCCCGTCGACGCCTCCAGGGTGAGGATAAGGATGGAAGGTAGGGGATAGAGACAAACCCGCGTTGCATTGCGGGCAATGGGGCCCACTACAAGCGAAACCATGGCTTAATTTAAGCCTGAATCACGCGATCGTTTTTTTCGTCGCGAAAAGTGATCAGTCGAGCGATCGCTTTTCGCGAGCGGAAAAGTGATCGCTCGACTGATCATTTTTCTGAATCACACGGTCCCTCCCGCCGTCGCCTTTTGCATCAATTCCGATAACACAGCTCGTTGTCATAGGACCCGCATCACGAAGCGTGTTTATGTTTACCCATGTCGTTCCCACGATTGTCAAACGTTGCGCTGCAATCGCTCCATACAGGCATGCGTTCTCATTGGCTAGTATGGTGTTTCAGTGACGGTTTCACCGACGGAAAAAGCGAGCAGACGAGTGGTGAAAAAAGTTATGGGAATCCTCATCATTGGAGTGATCGCGAAAAACAATTGCCGGCGACGATCATTTGCGAACGATCACTCGAAAATGACGAAAAAAAGTGATCGTGTGATTCAGGCTTCACCAAAGAAATTGGAAGATTTTTCTACGAGGAGAAAAATCCAAAGATCATTTCTTTGGATGATTCGTCGATGAGGCACTCAATCAAACTTGTCACCCGTCGAAAGTTTAACCTACAACAGCCTTACCCAGTGGCTAAGCCGAGAACGATTTACAAATACCTGCCTGCCCTTCGCTGAAGTCATTCCATTTACAATAAAGAGCCCAAATAAATCACTGCTGCACGACCAATGTCCAATCACACGACTAATCGCTGCTGCACGACCACGGCGAACTTGGCAATCAGTCCCGATGTCATTGGAAGAGTCACTCGTCGAAACATCAGTCTTCAATAGCCTTACTCAGCGGCTGACCCGAGAACAAGTCACTAATACCTGCGCACCATTTCACTGTTGGCCTCAGATTTAGCTTACTGCGCAGCCACGTGGAGCACTCAAGTATATATTTACTCTCATATCATCCGCCCTCACTCTTCTGCTGTATTCCAATTCCACCTTCCCCAACTCCCTGAATTCTACCCCGTGACTTTATCCCCCCCTCAACCCATTACCATCAGCTTTCCACCTGAAATCCCTACCCCACCCATATTTCTCTCCGCTCCACCTCCCCCCTGCTCCGAAATCTTTTTTATCTTTTTTTTCATCCGCGCTGCTCCCACTTGTAGGGAGTCTGGTTGCGGCGTCCCTGCCGGGGGAGGTCGGGGGTGCAAAGTGGCGAGGGAAGTTCTCCCCCACCCTCCTCCTCAGTTTATGACTCACTCTCCTCATCCTTTTATTTCGCGACTCGAGAGCCTCAGATTGCAGTTGGGGTGGAATGACCTATGACCTTAACACTGGAGTTATTTATTTTTTCTCGGCGGCAAGGTTGGATTGCTTGTTCGTTGTTATTTTCGAGCGGTCTGGGATGACTGATGGAGTGATTGGGAATTTACGGCTTTCGTTGCCTTAGTGCGTTTCAGAATGCCATTAATTCAATCATTTTGTTATTAATATCTTAGCATGACGTAACATTGATATAATAAGTGAAATATTTAGACAATAACTGCTCATACCGTGTTTCTAGCTTGAGTTGGATTTTTGAGGATTTCATTAGATTATAAGCTACCTAATCGGCCGTAACTTGAGACACGATGGTCTGATGAAATATTTACTACGTATAGAGGAGACCTCGAAAAATAAACTCTGGAGTTTATTTTTTTCTCAGCGGCACAGTTGGACTGTTTGTTCCTTGTTATTTTCAAGCGGTCTGTGGTAACTTATGGAGTGATTGAGAAAATACGCTTTCGTTGTCTTAATGCGTTTGTGAGCGACATAACTTCAATCAATAAGTGCAGAATTAAATAGGATGACGTAACCGTAATCAATAGCCGAAATATTTCAACAATAACTGCACAGACAGTCTTGCGTGAAATGGATTTTTGAGGATTTTCGTAAGATTAAGAAGCTACTTAATCGGCCGTATCTCGAGACATGATGGCCTGATGAAGACAGTCGTCAAAGAATGTGTAGAAATCATCAACGGAAATAAAAGACCACGAATAAAATATCTGGAACAGGTAAAAGAAGATCTGAAAGATTTGCGTATATGTTAAAAGATTACCTGACAGAAGAATTGAGTGGAGAGTTGAGTTCAACCAATCGTAGGATTTTGACCAGTGATGATGCATACGCTTGATACTTCTGTTTCGCCTAATTTTCCATTTTCTTGATACATATGACGTTTGATTTTTTTCGCAGGTTCTCACAGTGATGCGGACTAAATTTCAAAGGATAATTTAAGTTTCTGTCTTCTTATCGATGATAACCAATTTTTAAATGAATTTGCAAGTTATTTGTCCTCGAAAATTTCTTTCGAAGAGTACATTGCGTATCATTAAATCCCTGAGTCCAGCTTGGTATGTTGAAATAAAAACTGGGGGACGTAATCGATCCCATTGCGAATGGAAGAATAGATATTTATCGTTACTCATTTATGAATCTCATTTTACCCTTATAATTGATGTAAAAAAGAAGGCCCTAATGTGGCCGAAGAGTAACCAAAAGCCGAGGCCAATATGGTAATTTGTATTGCTGTGGGAAATGAAAAAAGCTACCAAAAAACTAGTCTTCAATTATTGTTATAGTTCATAAAATCCTGATACTTTTGTCTTCGTATTTCATATAACGGTTCGAAGCTTAATAATCAAAATAAACGGCATGAAAACAACGCTACAAAGCGCTATCGTCGTGGTCAACCAGTCAGGCTCACTTCTCGTAGTTTCTCGATTTAATCTCGTAGCACGAGCAGTATCCAAAAACGATCGTGTAAGTATTTTCTTTGTTAATTTACCTTCATGTACGTTGCGTTAGGCCGATGTGTGTGAAAGAAATTCCATAAGCGTGTGAACATGCGAAGTTTGTTCCGATGGTTTCATAGTGCTTTTAAGTATCTGCTGCGTGCGCGCGTTAGTTTTCAAAGTAGGAGATAAAAGCGGTTTAGTGCGGGCAGGAGTGTTGACTGCTCCCTCAGTTCAAAGAGGCTAAATCTGCTATGTTGACGGTGAGCTTTTTATGGCGATAATCGCACTTCGATCACGAGGCGTACGTCACCCGTCCAGGTTAGCATCCCACCTCTTCCTCTCATACTGTGAATAATTCTAATCTGCATGAGTGCCCAAAAATGTAGCTGTGATGATAGTAACTAGGTCGATATCGATATAAATCTTTAATTCCGTTTCAATGACTTTGGAGCAATTTTTATAAATATACTCTTTGTAATTGAAATTTACCGAGCTGAAAAGGAATTATAAATCGTGAAAATTGGTGTTTTTAAAATAAAAGTAAAATACAAAACAAATCGAATTACGCTAATTACCCTTATTTGTGTTCATATAATTGGAATTGGTTATATTCTGGACGTGAATCTATAATGAGAAACGCCTCAGTATCGCTCAGTACCGTTAATGAAGGGGTGGAACACCAAAATACGAGTACATATGTCAATATTTGTTTAAATATACAAATTATATAATTATAAAACTGATTTTGCGTGTAACTATATTCCTTTTCCTATCTCTAGAATATTGACTGCGACGTCACGTGGGAATGGTTACCCTTAAATTTATTAATTTTGGCCGTGATGTAAAAGGTGGTGGAAACTAAACCTCTATGCAGTGAGAATATAATAATATTTATAAGAGGAATGCTGTTCATTTGTGGGAATAGAAATGATCTATTTTATAAAAACCGTTACGATTTCCATGCGTTGCTCATTGAGAAACCACACGGCAAGTTTATACAATCAAATAATACTGAAGCTTTACCCATCACATTTCGTTGAAAGTAAGTTTTAGGGTCCTTAAAATCCAGTATTTATTTCTTGTGACCGTGCGTGCTAAGTTACACTGAGGGTCTCCGAACCATCCCGGGCTAAGATCCACGAATGTTACTGTGCACCACTTTCCAGTTGGCTTCTAAATGCGTTGACAGTGTTGTCACTCACCTTGTATTTAAATGGAGTTAGAGTCGCCTTTCGCGGCGTTGTTGGTAGGGCGATCTACGTGTCATGGAGAATGAACTATAATTGGGGAAATCGATCAAAATTTATATTTAAGATGATACACCTACATATACCGAGCTAGCCACCTCTAGCGCGTTTGGCAGGAGGTGATCACTCACCGGCATACTAGAGGATCCCCTCATGCGCACCGCAGGGTCAAAGAAATATTAGGCATGCTAACAAATTTTACGTCCACATTTACGCAAAGGCAAAACTTGCCAACGGTTATTAATTTAAATGGCAAAACCATGCCATGAGTCGTTACAACGTGTGACGCCATTAATTTAATTAATGAAGGCATCATTGCTAACCCCTTATATTACGAGGATTGAAAGGTATCTTAAATCTCCGTGTCCTGGAGTCTATTTCCTATATATTCTTCTTGTGGTCACGTCTACCAGGGCGGTAAACGAATGATATGTTTCACGTCGTCTGAGAAAGCTACTACGAATGTACTCAGTAATTTTAGCCTATACTTGGATCTACGCTCCTGTAAGTATTCCCATCTTAACTCGCGTAACTTATTGGAAACGCTGCACTTTTTATCGTAACAATTCATCAAGAATCTGGCCGCTCTGGGTTATGCTCTATTTATCTGCAATCATCGAATTCCTATATCGTATTTATAAAATACTAAATTTTAAATACTATTGCAAACATGGCTAATTAACGGATCGCTCTGTGCTCATCTCGGCGATGTTTTTAGAACCGATTAATGAGGAGCAATTGGCAGCATCAATCAATCTTCTATGAGACAGACTGGGGACTGCTCTATATTGTCCCTTTTGTAGGGTCTAGCGTTGCATTCCCTGCCCCAATCGTGCTGTGGAGTAAAGGGGGTGTGGTAGGTTAGGGAGGGGGCGTATTTTCTCTCCTTTTTTAACCCACAAAGGTCTTTCTCTCGTCCCCCTCCCCGCCAGCGTTGCGATAGGGGCGGTTGCTCTTTTCAATCGGCGGGGGTCAGGGTGTCTGCCAGGGTCGCCGCGGTCTGGTTAGCATGCGACGGCGGCGCCACCCTCGTGATACTTTTGGATGGGGTAGGTCGCTCCGCTGTTCCAAAACGTACCCTTTTCTGCCCTATCTTCCTTGTGACATCAACTGGTGAACTTGGTGGGGTTGAATGACACAGGAAAAAATGCGCATTGACATAAACCTCTGTTGTGAAATTGACGCTGAATTTTATGCTAAATTTTCTGGGTGTAACCGACATTTTAAATGCCGGAAGCAGAAAGGCGGGCCTTATTAGAATGGAAATAGTAATATATTTCAAACACTTAAATGCTGAAAGCAACCCAGTGAACCTAAATCGAATGGAAACGGTATTATATTTCATAGGCACCCCCTAATTTCTTACGATACGATCGGTTTTTTTTCAGTAATTCTTTTCAAGTAAAAATTATATTTTTATGTCTCGGAGACAGTGTGAGATTTTTCAGCATAAGTCACCGTGCAAAAAATGTAGAAATTAGAATTTGTCTCAGGTTTAGATCGAGTAACTAACTTCTTACTTTCCCTTGTGTGTGTCAAAAATTGTGTGCGTATTTATTGAAAATTGGAAATGAGATACAAGCACAGAAAATATGATATATCACATCTAAAACTTATCTTAACCAACTTAAAAGCAAACATACGAATAGTTAGTGATACTCATTTCTTACTATAAACAAATGTCATATTTAATTATTCAATTTATCTCACTACAGACGTGGTATAAATGAAATAATTTACAATTCTATTAAGTAAGCGTGTTGATGATAATTTTTCGAGCTTTCACCGTATATCGAAAAAAGTCAATTCACAGTAATCGGATTAGTATGCAATTATCATGACGTTGGATTCAGTGGAGAGGTGAGGCTTCAGTTACCTGAAGAAGACAGTTGCAATGCCAGCGAAACAGTCGTCTTCACAGATATATGCACGCGGTGTTAATGCCGTAAACCTCTGCGCTGAATGTTCGCCACACCGCGATAGCCTACTCACGGTGTACCATGAAATTAAACATATAATCGTATTATTATTACTCCATATATTATCGTACCGAATGTCTTTGCGGAAAATAAAATTGCTTGTCTGAGAATCGAACGTAGATGTCAAATGATTTTTACCGCGGCATATTGGCTTTCGTTCGCGTAACTGATTGCAAAATCTCTCGGTCATGATTTCTTTGAACGCAGTTATTTCCATTTTTACCAGTTTTCATAAAAGTATCGTAATTATGTAAGTAGTAGCTTGATAAATATATTGGCTTTACCATTCGTTTACTGCGCTACCACATTTGGTGAAACACTCAGCATTTAAGAGTGATGAATTTACGGGAGTTCCTCTGTATTTTTTTTTTGTTTTTTTTTTGTGGGGTATTTATTGAGCATTAGCGCGTAAAATTTAATGGCCGCGAGTTCAATTAGAGTGACCTATACGGTATCGAATAACATGATATATCAATTAATTATTACGACTAATATATTAAACGTAGGCATATTATAATTGATCGCATGTTGTTTTCACACTTAATATTTTCACCTGAGGAGTTCATTCTGCCATGTGCCAAAGTCCATTCCATTTTTACAATTTAACGTACTTTTTCTTGTTATTTACTCTTTTAATGAAGCCCATTTTTTTCTCCCTAAGTTTGAGAATTTCCCTTCTCTTTTTCCTCCTCACGTTTTTCTACGGATCCCGTGAGTGAATAGCACTCGCCTCTTGTCGTTTTTTTCTCTCTCCTAGCTCCCATTCTCCTGACTCCTCAGCGAAAAAAAAAACATTCCTTGCTCCTGGGCGGCCCTCCTCCCTCGAGTCGAGAGGATTTCGTGGGTCCTATGTCGTCCCGCGTCTATGACGAGAGTGCTTGGGTCAGTGGACGGAGCTTGGGGGGGAGGGACGAAATTTTAGAGCTCGGAGACAGCGTCGCAATACGCCGAGACAAAAGAATTTGAGAGTTTTAGTCCTTTCTAATGGTATAGCTTGGGTCGCTTTTTTTTTCTTCCTCTCGTAAGCGTCTTGCTCCCTGTCCTTTCTGTTCCTTTCACTGTTCCATTATTATTTTTTTTGCTGATGATTTCTGCAAGATCCCAATCATTATCCTTTGATTCAGTCCTGTTACGGCTTTGTGGGTATTAACTGCTGATCGGAGATAGGAAAGGTGATTATTGACTTCCGCCAATGCGGCCTTGGTTGGCAACTAAAAGTCACGTGACCCACCATCACTCGCTTCCATCATGTACGTACGCAGATACGCTCCTTCATACGCTTTATGATTGAGGAAGTTGGTTCCAACCCCTACCCGGATATCTTATATCTCAATGTACACCGTACCAATTCCACGATATACCTTCCTAAGAAAAATTCTTTCATATAACTGATAACATCAGGTGTGAAACATTTCCATTATGTTAAAGAAAAGAATAAATTATGTAAGTTTCACTGATATATTTAAAATAAAAAACAACCGGGGTTCACCTGAAGATCTATGATACATATAGAATTTATAGAGATATCTATGGATAGAAGAACTGTGTTGTGAAACACAGATCGTGCTTTTTAATCATATTATTGTACCTTACGAAGTTTATTCTTTTGTTTTCCATAAATATTATTTCTATACTTATTTTCAATGCATTTATTAGCGTACAGAATTTCTTAGCGGAAAATAAAATTACTTGTCGGAGAATCGAACCTGATTTTTACCGCGGCATATTCACTTTCGTTCGCGTAACTGATTGCAAAATCTCTCATTCATGCTTTCTTTGAACGCTGTCATTTCCCTTTTTACCAGTTTTCATTAAAATATCGGAACTATTTAAGCAATCACTTGATAAATACATTGGTTTCAGCATTCGTGTTCTATGCTACCACATTTGGTGACATACTCAGCATTTAAGAGAGATGAATCGACGGGAGTTCCTATGTATTTTTTTGTGTTTTGTGGGGTTTTTATTGAGCATTATTGCGTAAAACGTAATGGCTTCAAGTTCAGTTTGAATGATCGTTACGGTATCAAATAACATGATACATCAATTAATTACTACGCACAATATATTAAACTTATATTGTAATTTATCGAATTTCATTTTCACACTTAATATTTTCACCTAAGGAGTTCATTCAGTATATGATTCTGCTGATTGTTTTGGCTTTCTCATGCACAGTACGACTGAAGAGGCGATGGACGACGGTTCACCCTTTTTTGTGTTATTAAGTGTGACACATATTAAGAGCTTTGTATTCTTTTTGTTTTCAATACGCTATCTAAATCCTCTTAATGCCAGCAGTAGGGATGTGCGAGTACTCGAAAATTCGAGTCGAGTCGAGTAGTTGGTACTCGACTAGAATGATTCGAGTAGTATTACGAATATCGAGTCGAGTCCAGTAGTACCGGTTACACATTGTCGAGGCTAGTAAGTTCATAAATCTGTCGACAGAAGGAGCTTTATTGAAACTCATGTAATTAAATCGTTTTTTAAGTAATTATAATGCCTTGGCCTGAGGTTTTATAATAAAATGAATGCAGTTGATATTATTTTAATAGAAGATCCTAAGATTCCCAAATCTTGCAATTCGGCAAAAAAGTACTTGTCCAGCCGCATAAGTTTGTGGTGTAAGACATGTTTCTGGACGCATTAATACTATAACATGGATACGTCAAAACTTCACATAGATATGTCAAAACCTGCGGCTTCAGCATGTAGATCCATTGGTTTTTCTACATGAAAATTTGAAAGGGTCAAATTTAAATGATTAAGTTACGTATTTATCTTTATTACTATTGTGCAAATACCTTTACTTAGAGCCACCCTTAGCATCTACATCTACACAATACCCTGCGAGCCACCTCTAGGGTGTTTGGCTGGGGGGAAAGCAGTTTTGGAAAGCAGTTTTAGCAGTTTGGATACATGTATTAATTAAATTAGCGACGTATTACTAGAGGTTAATTCATTTCAATAGTGCTTAGGGAACTTTTTAAGAGACATAATTGTGATTCATCTCCTAATTATGACGCAATAATCATCAATATCCCTCACAATCTTTTCCATGTACTTAAAGCTAAGCATTCGGAACAGAAAATCAGCTCGGGGATTGGAAAAATAAGAATATGGTGGAGCCTGCATTGTTGTATTGTCTCAAATATGTTCCATTTTCCAGCTTTTTTAATTGCAGTTAATGGGGAAAAATGTGGTTGAAACTATTTTATTTTTTATTGTATTTTTTATACTTCTTAACTTCCATTTTCCTTTGTATAGAGTGGAAATCCATGTTTACTACCAATGTAACGAATTAATGGAGTGGTAATAATAAGGAATTTAACCATATCGCAGGGTTTTATTTTCATGAATGCGTTGGTGCTTAGTTGATAGGTCCTGGTCTTATATATATTTGTTCATGCTGATAGTGTGGGTTTATTGTTAATATCCTGTATCCTCTCTCTTCATTAAAATATTCATTTAACGTATTAGACGTATCATAAGTGAAATGTCGTTCGCTGCCGAGTGAGAAATTTAAGGTCAGCTGAAGTTTCGGATTTAACCTTTAGGGGTATCATACAACACAATATGCCGACTGACCGTAACTTCCTTACCCGCTGGCGAATCAGAAAAGATTTAACTCATATCATTTGATGAAAAAAAGTGTGAAGTCATATATTGACTTTTAATTTGATTTTTATTTAGTTTTTTCCCCTTCTCGATATATAATTGGTATTATTTATATCATTATTAATATGTACAAGTCATTGTTTCCTTTGGCAAATTTTGGTGCTATTTGGTAATTAATAAGTAATTTTTTCCATCTTTTCAGGTAAGTGTAATCCATGGTCTTTCATTAGCGGTGGCTGTTGGAAAATGTTGAGGAAAACTGAGCATCCACCAGCTATTCTCGTGAAAGGTAAATGTAACGGATGCATAAACTCAAAGTTTAAGGTCTGGGCAAAATATAATACCGAGGGAAGAATTCGTAGGACCTTCTCCACCTTTAGCATTTCTTAGGTTTGCTCTCTAGTTCAGATTACCAATAGTTTTTGCTCATGGAGTATGCTTTGTTTCATGTCAACTATATGCCACTTCTAACAAGGAACATACTTTTCATTGAAGGGAATGATGCTTATACAGGAATTAGAATGGATGAAAACGCCAAATTTGCTGAAACTGCAAATTCGGTTAAAGTATTTACGAGTATTAGGTACCGACGCAAAAAATCGAAGAAGAGCCCTTTCATTAAAGTATTCTTATTTCAGTTGCCACATTATTAGTTCATTTAAACTGTTTTTTACTCATAAGTGAATGGAAAAATTGAAAACATACACCAAATTAAAGTTTTGAAAAACCATTGGAAGATACAAAAAATATTGACCGCAGTATGTTTGAAACGAAACAAATATTATCCACCGCAGAATAATGCAATCGGAATTCTAAACAAATGAGGCGTATTTTTAACTTTTCTATTAACCGTACACATTGCTTTATCTTTATCCTGAATTCGAAAATTGTACTTATTTAAAATAGATTCTTTGATTAGAGGAGCATATTAGGAGGGCAGATAACAGTTTTAAATTTAAGTATAAATTATCAATATAATAAAAATAGGAAAACAGGTATGCAGAGCAATGCGAATTTTATTTTCTCGTATATACGTTTGGCAAATTTCCATCCCATGGATGTGAGATAACGTAATTGTGTGCCTAAAAGTTTCCTTTCTGTGTTTTAAGTTTTCCCAATTTGCCATGTATAAGTGTTTATGGATTTTCTAGTTTCTGTATTATATTTTCCAGCGTCTAGGATTTCACGGTCTGGCTTGTCCCAGGCTCAGGCATAATTCTTACTCGAGTAAGTCTTAAACTTTTTACTTGATATCTGACGAGAATTTAGCCGTCCTGCGGACAGGGTTATGAATAATAATAAAAGCTTGACGTATCAACACCGTTGATTTTAGTTTACTTTACCCTTTCTTTTATAACTCTTGAGCTCACCCGACAACAGCCTTCTATCTCTGCCCTATCCATGATTTCATCTCTTCTGCGTCCAATCTGTGCCTTGTTTATCGTGCCTTGAATCGACACGGAGGTCTTCAGCGTCTACCTTCCACATAATACGTTTTTTTCTCTCTCTCCTTTTCCCCGCGAATTCCTGGTGTTACTCTTTCGGTAGTGTGTGTTTCATTTTTTTATATTATTTTCCCTAAGCCTGCAAGGCCGCCTCGAGAGATGGGGATCTTCCTTCTTCTTTGAGGATGTTTTGAAATTCATGTTGGCTAGCTGCTTGAGTGAAGGGCTAGGCTGGCTTCTAGAAGGGCGTAGGTGAGCGGAGGTTTTCTCGTGAAAAATATAAGCATGCGTAAATAATCTTTTTTATCGTTACTCCGCCTCCTCGTGCTAGTCAGGCATCTTCTCGGTGGCGGCTTTCTTAAAGGGATATGGAAGATCTCGTTTCGCTCTGAATGCCCGTTTAAGTTTTTAGTTACGGGCATGGACTTCCTTGCTGGGCATGTAACGGATTTTTACGTTGTCTTCAAGGGGGGTGTTGTAGTTTTTCCTTTTTAAGTCATAATATTTTTAAAATTTTCGGTTACGTTTATGGATTTCTGGTTGTATTTTGTTTTGTGGTTAGGATAATATTTTCCAAATAAAGCTAACATATACTATTTTTCGTCAAATTCATGTTTTTTTAGTTAATTTTTTGGAAATATACCATGACATCCCAATACCTTATACTTTTTTACGCTTTTATTTAGAATTTAAAAAAAGTATTGAATGTCTTTTCAAATAATATGTGACAAATAGCTTAGAAAGGAATTAAATATTAGAAACCGTTTTCAAGCGTAATGGCCTGATGTAAATTTGACAAATTACAAGAAACGTGTGATTCTACTTATGTGTGGGTTTTCTGGTGATGTGCAACTGTTTGTTCTGACTCAGGCAGACACATTATTCTCCTTAACCAGGCCATCGTCCAGGGGAACATTTTGCCATTTTATCCGCGGTTAATTTGATCCATCTTTGGAAACAGTTCACTTCTTTACAAAGTTTGAGAAAAGACTGTTAGCGTCCTATTAGTATTTGAAATTATGTGTCCCCAAAAGTAGAAGCAATTTTCGAACATGCGGCCGTAAATATCTAATTTGATCTATTTAATTTTTTATGCTCTTTAACCTCACGACTTGGAGATCGTGATAGCCAAGTGGGCGTAGAGTTTACTACAGATCGAAGGGTCCTTGGTTCGAACCCGCGGCAAAACTTTTGCACACGCACACCATAATTTCTTGTAATTAATAGGAGATAAATATTTTTTTTAACTTTCTATATGCAGCAGAAAGTGTGTGATGAGCGCTTTTAAATACTGATCGCAGTGAAGCCTATTTTCCTATGCAGCTTTTCATTATTCTTACAATTCTGGGTCATTCTGCTTTAATCGTACCTATTGACTTCTATTAGATAAAGTTCAACGGAATCTTTTTTCTATGCTGTCAGTAAGTTTCTCGGATAATTGTTTAAGAAGAAAAGGTCATATGTACTATGTTCATCCCTTTTTTAGATTTTATTTTCAAAACTTTGTGGTGAATTTTAAGGAAACATTCCATTAGTGGTCGACATTCTTTTTTCTATGCTGTCAGTAAGTTTCTCGGATAATTGTTTAGGAAGAAAAGGTCATATATACTATGTTCATCCCTTTTTTAGATTTTATTTTCATAACTTTGTGGTGAATTTTAAGGAAACGTTCCATTAGTGGTCGACATTCTTTTGTGACAGTGTAAAATTTTCGAGTTGAAATGGACAAGTTTCGTTCTTCTTTTATTTGTTCCCCGGCCATAAATCTTGAGCTTAAGTCACCGATTTCTCTGTCCATTCCTTTTGTCTCCTCTTCTCCGTATGTGGAGGTCTTTCTAAAGATGTCATTGGGAGTATTTCAAGTGGGGTTGTGCGCTTCTTGTTTGCCCAGTGCGGGAACTTAGTCTTGCGTTTGACCTCTTTTGTTCCCTTTAATCGTAAATTAACCCCTTGAAAGTTAAAGCAGGCTGACGCACAACTTTTAGACATTTTTAGGCGCCGTCGGTGATTAGTGGTCCTTCGTCGGGAAAGAAGTTACTCCGGAGCCGGCATGCGTCTTCGTTAGGGCCACGGCTGGAAATTGTTTACTGCCGTTTTTTGAGTGCAATTATTTTCTTTTCGCGTAGCCTCTCAGATTTATGGCCTTTATATGCCGCAGTATTTTTTTTTATTCATTCGCTGTTGCCAAATACTAAATTGAGTTTTTTTTCTCACAATGGATAATTGATCCGTTGTTCAACTTTTCAGTAACGCCTTCTTTTGATTTCGCCGTTGATCTCAATTTACGATCAATAACTCATTCCTGTCTGTTTTACTCTTTTAGCATGTCGGATTAGTACTCCCTACGTACTATTTCTGATTTGTGAAAAAAATTTGAGCGTCGAGGTCACAATTTATGTGTGTTATTTACTCACATTTACAACAGTCTGCTTCAGAAGAGCCCCTCGACTTTGTAGACCATAGAGGATTAAACTTTGCCTCTTGAAAGGTATTGAGCGAAAAAATGGCATGTTTTTTTAATAATCCATCCTTAGCGAATCCGTGAAAGTTTTAAGATATATAGTGCGAAGAGAAGCAAGCGACGGTATTTTCAACGTAAAAAAGGCGGCAGTTTTTCAGTAGAAATGCCCTTTCATTTATGGGGATTGAAATGGTATGACTAAGCTCAAGTAGGTTTCATTCGTTTCTGGACCCCATGCTTTTTCTTTCTATCGTTTGAAACGAAGTTATTTTTTTATGGAGAGTACTAAATTGTTTTTTATTAATGCCTTTCCGATGTGAAAAAACACAATACTGTGTTGGTCGTAACGTTCGTCATTTTTAAGGATTGAATCGCTATGTTGATTTGCGGAAACGGTATCAATTTGCTCGTTCGTCATTTTTTGGAATGGTCGTTTGTGGTGGAGTTTGAATATTGAAGAGATCTGGTGCAGAAATACTTAGTCCGCGAACTTATTGAAGCACAAAGGAAAGCTGCGCGAAAACCCAAAAACTGCTAGGGACGTACAGAAAGTGTTACTTGGATGTTACACGAATTAGGTTGGGAACCGCTAGAGACTCGGAGGCTGCGCGCTAGGCTCAAATGGCTGGAGCAATTGAAAATAAATATATTTAAGATCACCACGGAGAACATCATTTTAGAACCCCACTACCTTTCCAGGTCTGACAGAAACGATAATTTAGGAGAGATATTTTGCCGAACGGATAGATATGGGAATTTTTTCCCCCGCGCGATCTACATCTGCATTATACTTTTCGAGCCACCTCTAGGGCGTTTGGCAGGGGGTGATCAATCGCCAACATGCAGCTTGCAATAGCACCGCCACATGAACGCCGCACTGCCATAGAAATATTACGCGTAATAGCAAAATATACGTGCACATTCATGCCAAGACAAAACTTACCAACTTGATTCCTATGACAAACCCACGCAAGGTTAGAGTAAAGGAAGAAAAAACATGCAATGAGTCGTCCTTGCGAGTGGCGTCATTTTTTCTACTAATTGGGGAACTGTTGCTATCCTTAATAGTGTGAGGAATGAATAATATTTTAAATCTCTCTGCCCTGCTGTGTAACATAAATGCACTAGTTGTCTTCAAGCAAAAATTATTATAAGAAATGCCTCGTATAATTGCATTCAGCATGTCCAAGGAGTTCACATAGAAGTTCGTTGTTTAAATTTAATTTTTGCTGGTGAATTTTAAACGGTATTCAATCATCCATTTCAACATTATACTCAGCGAGCCATTTCTATTGTGTTTGAAAGGCTTTAATAAATGCTAGGAGTGATTTCCTTATTACGAGTATATGAGGGCGTGAGAAGACTAGGGGTACAATAATTTTTTTCTAAACAGTGTTAGATTTAAAAATTAGGTAAATAAAACATACGATATCAAATTGACATCTAGCAGTGTATTTCATCTTTCAATGCATGTCAGCACAGAACAGTGTCACTCGAATCCCTTGGCCTCCCAATTTTTTCGTATATTTCTTCTATCAATTTCTTAGCTAACTGTTTAGAAAGAAAATCAGTTTTGACTATTGGCTTCTCATCCCATCTCATTTAAACGGCTGGTGTCCCAGCATCCCCCGCCACACGCCTATTGAAGCGGCTTGCGGGATATTATGTAGATCTGCAAAGATTGCGTCCCGGGCCGATCTCATCTCCGGTGGCTTTGACCGAGGCCAGCTACTTAGGGCTTCTGTTCGTGATTCAGTGGCTTGATCTCGTCTTTTTGAACCTCTTGGGGACAAGCTCTCTGGCGTAAATTCGAGAAGCTCAGCTTAGTGGTCCCGGCACTTTGGGGATTCGTTGTTGTCGGTCGCAACTTCGCAACTAGGACCGTTCACTGGGCTCTCTTGGTACTTACGCGTGTGTTTTGTCAAGCTCAGAAAAGCGCGCGTTCAACAAGTAAACTACTTTGTTAGAATGCTTGTCACCCCCCGAGAGGATAATCGTCGCAAACTTTATTTCCCCTGCGCGGATGTCTAGTTGATGGTTTTCTCAGTTCTACTTCCAGCTTGTTTAATATATTCTCGGAATGTCACTATCGTTGGAATTCCTTACGAGTATATTCGCTGGCAAGTCTAGGAGGCTGCTGATAATCAGTGTATAAACAGATGTGATAATCGTTCATAGTTGCCAGTTAGTCATGAAATAATTTTTGGCTATTTTTTAGTCACAGGTGTGTTGTAATCTAGCGTAATTATATATTGAAAAGAAGGAATCACGAATTAAGGGATAATATTTTTTATTTACCACCAATATAATTTAATACCCAGAAGGAATGAAGTCATGAATTAAGGCCTTACGAGGGATTTTATCTCGAAAGACAAATTATTTTACTAGCTAATGGTTAAATTCAAGAGAGATTTGAGCTTTTCTTGACATTTAATAAGCTTCCATTACTATCGATATTCGAATTCGTCGTGAACCAAATTATGATTTTTTTTAGTTTCCTACTCCAAAGTTACGTCAAGCTAAGTTGGTTGTTTGTGACAATGGTTTAATGAGTATGTTTTAAACCTGAAGGTTTGGTGAGAACTGCTCGTGTCTGTAATCTCAGGATTCCTCTAATGCTTTCATTTATTCAATCAAAGTCATTACAAATTCACAATACAACGTCATTGATAGCTAATTAGAGGCTCGTCGACGTGTGTGCGGTTGTTGGTAGAATAGGTCTTCCTATACCCCTGTTGAATGCGGTATCCGCCTCGGGTTCAAAAATAGCCCCGGTGTAATTGGAGGTTGTAGTTGCAAACACGCCACACGAGCAAGGGGCTTGATCCCGCACAAAAGCACTCAGCCGTCGGGTTCCCAACCCCCTTTTCGCCTGACCTTACGCCGCCGCCGCCGTAACCAAGCCACCGCAACCAAACCCACCCCTTGACGCCCGCCTCTATTTCACCCCCTACCCCTTAAGTTCCATCCCTGCCGTAGAGGCCTTCCATGGCATGAGTCCATATCAATCAATCCAGTGTAATGAAGTCTTTAAGTCTGCAAGTTAACATAATATAGTATTCTAATGAATTGTAAGAAAGTTAAGTTTCGATGAAAAAAGGGAAAGTTAAGTTGCGATTAGGGATGGTCGGATCGTATACCTCGGATCCAAATATCCGCGGATATTGCCCTTCATCGGATACATCGGATCCAAAGTCGCGGAAGACGTCGGATCCAAAGTCGCGGAAGACATCGGATCTGGATCTGAAATTTTAAATATAGCTTCAGTGAATGCAACACCCCATTAGGGTGGAAAGAGTTACGATTCTATCTTCGAATGCACCGTCGCATGCGATTCTTGTCCTACTCATGAACCGTTTTATTTGGAAGCTCTCGCAGAGGTTACGTAGGAGAATTTCAGCCGTGGAAAATAAAAAAAGGCAAAATACGACTGGCATATAGTGTGACTTTTCCCAAGAGATTGAACAATCATCGGGGGAATCTCAGCGTCAGGAATTTGAAAATGCATTTGGATCCGAAAATATCCGATCCGAAAGATCCGGCTCCGAAAATCAAGGATCCGATCCGAATCTGGAATCGAAAAAAATCCTGGTTCCGTCCATCCCTAGTTGCGATGAAAAAAAATGTTATCGTTCAGCCATTTCATGAGATGGTTACGTCTTGAGAGTTACAGTTCATTGACTCGTGCAGGAAGAACCGCTCAGTAAGGGAATTAATTAATTAATAAGGAATACCTCATGAGAGCTTCAACGACTACGAACCACGTGAGGCCGTTGCGAGGGGAGTAGGGCAGCTGTGAAGTGATTATACGCTTGGCAGTAGTGCGTGACGTCATCTAATTTCTCACGAAAGGGTTAGTTTTCGCCGCGAATAGCTCGATAAGTAGTCGACGGATCGAAAAGCGAGGAAAATCCGAATGTATTTATTTTCAAACCTCTATCATAATCGGCAATAAAATAGTGGTCGCGCTTATTGTTGCCTAACGTCAGTCAAACGTTTATTTAGCAGGTGCCTTTTAAATTATACAAGTTACTCGCACAGGCGGCAAAAAGTTTTCTCGTTCAAAGTCTATTAATTAATGGCATGTGGACTAATGTATTCTAGATAAGGATCTAATATTATGTAATTAATAGTTTTAATAATGTAAAACTCAAGGTGTTTCCTAAATCCGGTGAAGGGAGTGACAAAATCTGCTACGTACTTGGAGTGAATGTCGGCTACATTCCTATCTTCTTGCTCTCTTACGTGTGCAGAGTTATCTTGTTGAAACAACACTTTTCATTGAAATCGCATAGTTCAAATGTTTGTCTCCATTTTTCTGATACCAATGTATTGTGTTCCTACCTGTAATATCAAATTGCGTCACGAAGCCATCTTCCTCCGAAGTGAATTTCACCATGGACTCTCCGAACAAGTTGTATTCATCCAGATTTAAACGCAGGGGATTGTAGTGGAGATTAATAAAACGCTGTCGGAGAGGAGAAGACGTGTCGCTTTGTTGATAAAAATACCCCTTTGGTACGGCAATTTTTACCGTAAAACGTATCTCAATTGAGTGGGTTGGAAGCCAAGGGATACAAGTTATTTCTCTTTTCTATACAGTGTTAGGTACAAAAGTTAGGTGTAGAAAACAAACGAGATAGATCAATTAGATATTTAGTAGTGCATTTGATTTTCCACTCGATGTCAGCACAGAACAGAGACTCAGTAGTATCAACCAACTTGGCAACCAAATTTTCTGTATGTCTTCTGACAATTAACTTTACCTAACTCTGTTGAGAAAAAAATCACTTGTACCCTTTGGCTTCCAACCCACTCAATTAATATTATATTTTGCTTACTCGTGACTTTATAAGCAAATTCAATGCGGGTCCTCCCTTAGCGAGAGCTACAAAAGTAGCGGTAAGGTATATTCCTTCTCGGGACAGCCTGGCTATTATCATCGTGTGAGTATTCGATCGTTCGCCTCTAATCTGATGTCGGCGAAGAAATTATGAGGTCTCCAGTTTCAATGTTGCGAATAATTAAATAACTGAAGTCAAGAAATGCTTTTTAGTATTATTTATGGAGTTATAAAGAAAATAATACCCTTGTTTGATGATGTTGGAGCGAAGAACCCTCTTTGGTAGCCCTTAACTATGAAAGAAGTCATTTTATGTCCATAAAACGTGAGAAATTGTTGAAGACGTATATGTGCTCCAAGTGAAATTTTTTGCAAACGTTTCGGTATATTTTTATAACTCAACGAGGTTTTTTAAAAAATGAATATTAATTGTTTATTACACCCCTCCGCCCGCCGCTAGTCAACCTCCCCCTTCTCCATGAAGTTACAAGTGCATTCCATAGTGGGGGGTGGAGTGTCCATGATGTAATAAATCATATTCAAAGCAAAAGAAGCCCTGATGAAGGTATAAAAAAAGCGGGACGTTGGCAAAAAAATTGCATTTATCAATCAACATTACTATAAGTAGTAAGCACAAAAAGGTTGTAAAGGTACTGGCGTTTCTTTTTTTATTAGGTAGAGAGTTCTTTGGTTCGAGTCGCCAATATGGTATATGGGATGCCCTCCCGATACAACGCCACTGCCCCACCACTGTTACTCCCCCCGTCCCCTTACCTGCAGCTTGTTGGGTGATGTAACTAGGTTAGTTCCTCGGGGCTCCCAAACCCTTCGTCTTTCCCCCCGTCATCCCCTCTCCTCCGGCTCAGGCGCTCGGATCCCGGGACGTGGAATTTTCGCCATCGTCGCCCACCCCTTGCCGGCGGCCAGTCTCCTCCTCCTGGAGCTACAAGTGCATTCGTTAGTGGGAGGTGGAGTCTCGGATACAACCTACATGGTTGAGTGAGGGACGTGCGGAGATCCAGACAGTGTCATGGGTCGTGTTTGGGGAAGGAAGCGCAAGGTTTGACAAAGGGAAGGAAGATAGGGTAACAAGGTGCGATCTTGGGGACCGCTTTCTGAAATAAGTGCCAGGATTCTGTTGTAACTTGTTTATTTAACAGCTGCTTAAGTTACAGCAGCCTTTTTGGAACAACAATAGACATATAAGCACATTGAAACAAATGTGAGGAAATGCGCTTTACAACACTAGGCCTTCTTTTAACTTTATTTAGATTTTGTCGAAAGAAAAGAGGGTGCTTTCTGAAATAACTGCCAGGTCTGTGCTGTTAACTCTTTATTTCACAACTGCATAGTTTGGGTGCAACAATACACATGTAAGCTCATAGAAACAAATGAATGTGATTTACAGCAATCTGCATTATTTATTTATTTTATTTTATTCTCAAACCACCGAATACAGCTCATATTGGCCAAATTTAAATTTTAGTTAAATTTTGACAAAAGAACATAAATTAAAATAAATTGAGCTAATGCCTAAGCTTTACGAAGGAAAAGACAGGTTTTGGAATTTATTTGGTATTTCAGAATATCAGCCCTCTGACCTTATATCCTTAAATAACTGCTAGGTCTGTGTTTTAACCTGTTTATTGCAGAACTGCTTGGGTTGGGTACAGCTACTCTGGGGGTACAACAATACACATAAGAACATAAAAACAAATGAGTGAAGAAATGCATACAATAACACTTTAGGATTGGGGGACAATTTATGCACGAGGGACCTTTTTTTCAAGCTCCGAAGGGCCACGAATACAAGAAGAAATGATTGATAAAAAAATATTTCATTGGAAAATATTGAGTTCACTTGTGGTGTTCGGCATAATTGCCTCTGCGATTGAGGAATTGGTCGTGCCTGTGGACAAGCTTGGCTATACCTTCTTCATCGGTTGTTGTCGCCAATGACTTCCAATGATTTCTGCCTTTGTCCTGAAGCTCGTCGCCCGTTTGAAAACGCTTCTCTCCTAGCCAATCTTCATTGCAGCGTAAAGATGCAAGCCACTAGGTCGGTATTACATGTGACAATTTATCTACGAGGGCTGTTTTTTTAAAATAATAAATATTAAAAATAAAATTAAGAAGTATGAAGAATATTAAACGTTCATCTACATCTACATAATACCCTGCGAGCCACCTCTAGGGTGTTTGGCAGGGGGTGATCAATCACAAGCATGCAATTGGACTCTCACAAGCACACAATACAGTCCAAAAAACGTCACCCATATCTACTAAAAAATTATACTACCAACAAATCACTGATCACTGATCAATCACCAGCATGCAGCATGCATTTGAACTCCCACATGCACACCACACCGTCCAAAAAACATCATGCAATTCGTGTCAGATACGAGACCATTTGTAGAATTTTTAAAAAAACCACCATTTGAAATCAGACCGTAAATTTCTTTCTTTCTACATGCAAATGCTATCACAACGATAAGTGCAATTATATGGCAGGGGTTACATCTCACCAAGAATTTCGATACCTACGACTGAATTTAGGCCTAGATCGATATGCATACAAACCTACGGTGTGCAAGATAAACTTCGTATACACGAATTTACCTTTTTATGTTACTGCGTATATTTTTCGGCCGTATTAAGTAAAATATCAATAAGGTTCCCAAAGAGTTTTACGAAATCCAAATCACATGTCTATCTTGGAAAGAAAGAAATTTTGAAACCCTCCGTTCCAGAATCATTGGATATTTCACGCTGAAACTTATTTTTTTTAAATAAGTCTAAGATATTGACGACGAGGTCGAAGAGTCGAAGGTCTTCCACCTGAAGACGCCTGATGGAATCCTGGTAAAACTGTCGTCACTTCTGACAACGAAACGCGGCGAAAACCCGGAAAATGGAGAGATTCGCGCATATAAGTTATTGTAAAAGAGAGGAGGCTTGGTTCCGTAAGAGAGACATCTTGTATGAGGAACTAAAAATATGTGTATCACGAATAATTAAAAATATCGTTTTGAAAGTATTGAAGAATTATTATCAACGGGCATCGACAGCAAAAAATGGAAGTAGTACGAGATGCACATAAAAATACGAAATTGGTACCTAGTACATATTATTACGGGAAGGTATTTTTCTATCATTCCGTATATGCGCCTATGTGCACTATACTATATGTGCATAAAGTGATAAATGAGGTATCATTTTAAACGTTGAATCACCGGCTTCTGACGAAAACTACAATCTAAATCTCAAATTTCACTTTTTACCCATTAATGTAATTAAACTTTAGATTTTTCCATGTCGATCACTCGTTCGACTCCACAGATTTTTTTATTCTAAACTTAAATAAATGGTTTTAAAACCCATCAAAAAATTATAGACGACTACATTGCTACTTTTAATATTGTCTTTAAAGAACTTTTGTAAATTGCGTGCCATTATTGAGTAACTGACGTCATGATTATTCCTTCCGGTTCTAAACTCTCTTGCCTGTATTGTATTCATATGTTTTATATATTTTTGCAAGAAAACAAGTCTGAAGGAAGTAATTCATGATGCATCTTCTCCATTTAAAACCCAATTACACCGTGTCCTAAAAATACTTATTCCCCTATAGCGTGAAAGTGCGAAATTTCGCACCGGTTACCTATTCCATTGATGTTACCCAACAAGGGAATGCATAGAGACCCAATTCCAACCCACAGAAGGTTGATATATGTTGCCACTTCGGTCGCATTTTAATCGGCTTTCAAAAATATCCGCGGACTGGCGATGAGTGCAATGCGATAAAAATTGGCGTTGACAAAATCAAATCGTATGGAACGCTATTTTTGTAGGAATTCGCGATCTTCTCGTGACACCGTTATGGTAGTGATTCTATTCTGGGTGACGTCACGCTTTCTCCATCCACATTTCTGCTCGGCTGATAAAATCGGCTGTCGAATTTTGAGGAATATGATCTAATGGCGGTACACCTTCGATTACTGCTTCCTGCGAGAGGATTGAACCGAAAATGGCCCGCTTCTCTCTCAGTATCTCCTCCCGGAGTGCAGCCTCATGTAGTATGCAACAGTTAAAGTCGTGGTGGCTCTTCCCCGACGTTCCTTGCCCGGCTTAACTCTCCGAGACCTCAAAAGTTTCGCCTCTGTTTCCGCTAAGTCGCCCTGAACACGGTTTTCGTCTTCCCCGCAAAGATTCCCAGCGTCGTCTTGGTGTGCGCCAAGGAGTTCATTGTTTCCCCCCGGTTTGGCAGTCAGTGTTTTTGCTATCGTCTTCCATGGCTCCAGGCGTGGGCGATTCAAAAGCCTTTCCTGTTTTCTTTGTGCACGTGTCATTTTCATGCATAGCCGGGGCACTATGGGGAGTAAAACCCTCTTTTGTCGCCATTTATTACTCTTTACAAAATGCCACCAGGAAATTCGTATTTTTGACGTTTTCATACTTGAAATTGGTTTTCATCAGGGAGGTTTTTTGTGAATTTTGAGCCTTATTGACTTCTACCAATTTATTTCAAACTAATTGAATTAGTAGAGTAAAGGGACACCGTATTGCCAAAATTTCTCCTTAGTTTCCAAGTTATTCATTATTTTATTAGATTTTTATACGCCGGCTTTCGAGAACTGCGTTAAGCGGCTGAAGCATGAAGCATAGCTTAAGTTTCAGGTTACTATTGATGGTCATTTTAAGCTATCATTTGAAATCGCAGTTTATTTTAGTAGATGAAACGATGAAATGTTTTCTGCGGTCAAATTGATTCGCATTTTTCTTTCGCTCTTTAAATGGTGTGCAGCAAACAACTTACAGTAGAACTCCAATTATCCGAATCAATTGGGATTGTACGCCATTTGGATAATTGGTTGTTTTCCCGAAAATTGGGGTATTTCATTCTCGGTACTGAATGCATTTTTAATTAATTATAGATAAAAAGAGAACACTTGTACAGATTGTATTTCGCATGCGACTTTGCGTACAAGTGTTTGATTAAGTTGTATTATAATAAGTCATTACTTCCTGAACATTTCGGTCAAAGTAAGCAAAGTAAAATCATCCCCCGCTTAGTGCCTATACTAGCTTCGCGGAAGGAAGGAGAGTATCCCGCAATGGCAGAATGTTATTTTGCGAATCTTATTAATTTTCGATTTAAAAAACTTTTTCTGTAAGCGATTCGGATATTTAGAGTTCAGAAATTGGAGTTCTACTGTATTTTAAGGCACTATCGTTGGTCCCAATACGCAATGATATGAAATCACCGTTTATTCCTCTGAATGAAGCGATGACAGTTTTTTGGCCGTCGAAAAACCCTCAAAAAAATAAATATTATTTGTGGTCACGCATTTCAACAATTGATCAGTTTCTGATTCCCATGACACCTCATCTAGGCTTTGATAAAATGTTAAAATACTAAATAGTTTTTGATCATTTAAGCGTGTTTAAAATCAGCATCAGTATTGCTTCGACAATGCTAACTTTTTAATTATATTTACAGTCTTATCGGTATAATAAGGCTTAGCCAAAATCAGCAAAAGTGTAGTTTTGACAATATTAACTTTTTAAATATATTTACAGTTTTAATGTATTGCGTGATGACTCACATCCAAACAGTTCCAAGTACATATTCATTTCCTGGTAACGTAACCGCTACCCTAAACTTTCACAATGGCCCTTGTGCGCTTTCTTCGCACATTTCTATATTTGCGCATTATTTTCTGTGCGTTTTTTCGCAAAATCCATCCGTCTACTCCCGTCCTCCCCCGCGATAGTTTTTTTTTCCCACGCCCCCGCGGTGCAGTGCGGCCCCCGCGCTCATTTGCATTCGCGTCCGCAGATGTCCCCGGTGGCGGAGGCCGCCTTATATGGCAAATGCCCCGTGGGTCAAAGAATGCAAAGTGCCGTGGGGTATGAAGGGGAGTAAGGCAGTGGAGGGCGAGACGCTGGAAGGCTATGAGCTTGGGACAGGAGATGTATAAAAGAAAAAAAAGAGTGAATCGACCGTGTATGGAGTCACTCACAAAGAGGGGCCAGGTGCGCTGCACCCAGTCTTGTCCCTCTCGCAACGCGTAGTCGAGGGAAAAAGAGACCCTCTGTTGCTTAAACCCGCGCCAATCAAATTTCTCCTTGTTTTATTTAAAATGAGAGTTCTAGCTATCTATTTCATGTTATTTTTTTAAATTTATGCTATGATTCATACATTTTAGGGTACAGTTCCCTTTACTCATATTTACTTCGTGGAATTCCTACGTAATGGAAATAATGTGCATGAATGCTAAATTTTCCCACGTAAATAACTTTATATCACAGCTCGGATTTCGGTTCGGTGTTTATGCGAAACTTCGACGAAACCCCTGGTCGTGTAATTAGGGTTTTTTTGTAACGCTTGTTATACGTGCTCATTACTTCCACGTTTTTGGGTATTTGGAGGGTAATAAATAGGCGATTAGGTGGAGCACCTGTCTTCTGATGACAGGCGCACAAGTTCCGAACACGGTTGAAACTTTGGGGCACCCGCTTAGAAGAATCTTCTAAGTGCGTGATAGCCTAAGATAGGAAAATCACTGAGTTTTCCCTCGCACCGTAGGAAAAGAGTATCCTCTGGTACTTTAGCCCGCGCCAATCAAAGTTTATGTTTTATATAAGATGAGAGTTTTATCTTTCTATCGTATTTTATAAAATTTATGTAGTGAATTATGCGTTATAGGATGTAGTTTACATTAGTAATTTGTATTTCGTGGAATTCCTTTATACTTAATGGAAATAATGAGCATTGATAGAAAGTTACTTACACCACATATATAACTTTACTACAAGGCTTGAGTTGAGTTTTGGTGATAATGTGTTTTCTCGAATAAAACACTTGGTGGTGTAATGAGGTTTTTTGGAACAACTACAATCTCCACTCATTATTTCTATCCTTTTCTAACCCCTGGTAAGTATTTACAATGCCGAGGTAGAGTTTAATGATCCAGTTCCGCTAACTTTTATTTACATGTATGTATTGAAGCAGTATAAAGTTTTCTAATTTATGGATAATTAATGCCCTAAACAATCGTGCTCAAGTTAATGTGTTGAAAAATTGTGCTGTCTATATCGCATCATGCCACGAATAATGTGCTTTTGGATACTTAAGTTTTCCGTTCCAGCCTAATTATGGGTGAAACCTTTTGGCGCCACGATTATATTGTTTACAATCCTCGGAAAGTATTTATGAATTTCAGTTATTTGTTCTGATTTTAAAAAGCCCGTTATTTAGCATCGATGGGGGTGTTCTGGTGATGTGGAGGGAGTGGGTGGGCGGATGGTGGTAAGGGCAAGGTGCCATCGACCCTCGTGGAGAACCCCTTCAAGCCGAGGGGACGGTCCAAGGCGCATGCGTGAAAGGGGGTGAGGACCCTCCGCAGGGCTGCCGTGTGATCAAGCGGGCTAGATGCACCGATAATTTTCCCCCCTCCCTCTTCCACCCAGTGGTGTGTAACGCGGGGGGGGAGGGGGGGCTGGGTGCAAGAGGGGCTTCCGCCCCGGGCGGATCGTAGTCAGGGGCAGCAGAATCCCCGTCAGCGAATTAATGATTTCAGTAGAAAAAAATGGAAAATCGGTGGAAAAATTCATGGATACTATTCTAGTTATTTCTAATAAAAATAATTTAACGTCACATCAAGGGTTGGGGCGATAGAATTAAGTAAAAGCACTTTGTACTTTTCACACGATTTTAATATTTTGGGACCGGTTACTACGTGTTCTACGTCATTTTCAAGCTAGACTGCCTTAGTGTAGCTTGAAAATGATGTAGAACAAGTCGAAATCGGTCGCAAAATATTAAAATTGTGTGAAAAGTACTAAGTGATTTTACTTTATGCTATCATGCGTAACTTCCACAAAGTTAATTCACCCACCATCAACTTTAAGGTCGGTAGCCTTTGAAATGTGGTGCCAGAGAAGAATGATGATGGTAAAATGGATTGACTGACAATGAGCAGGAGACAACCTTGTTGGCCGTATCTTGCGACATGATGACCTGATGAAGACAATCGTTGAGGGACAAGTTGATGGCCAGAGCGGGAAAGGAAGACGGGAAGAATATGTGGAACAGGTTGAGATGCATGTGAAGGAAAAGGAATACGCAGGTGTGAAAAGATTAGTTGATTGGAGAATTGAGTGGAGAGCTGCGTCAAACCAATCTTAGGATTGTTGACTAGTGATGAAGGGTAGGTTTCATGAATATTTGCCTGGTAAACTAGCCGGGAAAGCTGAGGACTGTGTGAAAGTGAACAATGTTAGGTAATTGAGTAAGAGGGAGGAATAGAATAGATATTATGGACGGAATGAAAGGGAGTAGACCGTACTGGGAACTGAACGGGGAGGTCTAATTTGGGAATGGTGACAGGCGAGGAGAAAAACCCGTCGTCGGCATTAGCTTCTTCGTTACGAAAGGCGCCTAGTGTACCACGGCATAACGTCCCATCCGACGGACGGAGTATTGCGCTTGAAGTTCCCTTCACTATGCTCTCAAGGATGGATCGAGCAATCGCGGAGAAATCTTTGCCACCGCCGATATTTGAACCCGGCCCGTACGGTTGGATTGCTGCACTCAAGCCACTAATCCAATAGGAACCTCTTTGTATTATCCTCAAAACTTTTGGCGGGTGACCTGCTGACCTCCTCCCGAGCTGGCTACAGACTCCGATAGCTTATTATAGCTCCGTGATATTTTAGCTTCAAGCGTGAACATTCAAAGATCATGTTTAAAATTCCAAATTTTATTTTGTTCTGATTCAGTGATGAAATCCCGCAAATTAAAACTTAATCTGATGAATCTTGAAATCTATCAACGTATGTTGATAGATTTGAAATACCAAGCGATAACTTGTGGAAATATGCGATACTCATTTAAACACCGAAAAAACTCGTATAAATTTCCGTACACTTTCAATTTGACCGACCTAGGTTTCGACAAATTAACGCATAAGTATGGGAAAGTAAATTACCGTGATGAAATATAAAAAAAAAACGTATGGTAATTTCCACACTTTAATGTATTATTACACTAACGCTATACTATAATACCGATCTTTAATTTTCAAGGTGAATTTCCCCTTGAAAGCTACATAAAGTGTGGGAATTATCATTTGCTGTTCATATTTTATCCTGGATATATTGCATTTCCACCACGTCTAGCTCGAAACGATTTCATATGTTAGTAAGCTCCATCATCATGATGACGTGAAGCTGTTGCGAGCATTAGGTTCCATCCCATACATATTTAAGCAAGTTGTGATTAATTAACCCGCCGAAACCAAGATGGTTCAAATAAAAAGTCTTGGAAAATCTATCAAAGGTTTTTCTTTTTGTTCCATGCTGATTCACCCTGTTATATTCTCTTACACACTTGCTTTGAAGATTCGCGATAGCTCCACGAAACGTTATGATAAGCTGCCGACGACGCTCCAATGGCGGGACTAGCCATTGAATCCTCAGCAGCTGATTACCTCTTCGCTCGGGACAACCATGAAGACTCGGTTCGTATCATACTCTGGGGAGCACGTGGAAATCTTATGCATGCATGAACCTCTCCTCCTCCTCCGCTAGCGCCCCTGTATCGGGGCGCGTTCGCTGTGAATCTTCTCGGCCTCCGTTTCACGGCTATCTCTCTCGTGCCTTGATGCCATCGTACTCCCGTTTATCGGCCCCAAGCCGCTCACCCTAAGGAACACGTGTATTCCTCCTCTTCTGTCTTATCTTCCTCTTCGTCTCTGGCGGCCCGGTAGTCTTCAGCAAGCCTGGGAGCGTATGTCATCGCGGACTGTTGCACCCGGCCGGGCTGACGTCTCACCCTTTACGTCAAACGCTATCTCGCTATATATGGAATGCTCCTACTCCATTCCCCGCTTGCCAAGACCGCAGTCAGGTTTTTTTTATGTCGTCAGGCATGAAAACAATCGTCGAGCGACAAGTGGAAAGGTATAGCGGGAATGGGAGGCCTTGGATGAAGTATATGGGACAGGTGGTGTAGGGTGAAAAGTAGCTGAATTATGTAGGCGTTAAAAGATGTGTTGATAAGGGGAATTGAGGGTAGTGCTACTTCAAACAAGTCATGGGATTTTTGACTCGTAATGGTATCGCCAGACATGATCTTTGTTGAAAAAATGAACCCTCAGAGTGATGAATGAGAAATATTCAATCGAAATACGCTCGAAAATGTGAGAAATTTCTCTAAATGATTAAGGTTTGATTGAATATTTTTATTTCATTTAAAATCAGGAGTCTGTTATCACTATTATATTACTGGTAGGAAACAGGTTCTCTCCTAAGGAGAAATACCTTCCTAAACGTTTTATGATTCATATACTCACAAGTAATTTTGGAGTTATAAAATTAGTACTTCTCATCATTAATTAGTTCGTTAATGTTGAAGTACGTCACTAACGTTGATGTATTTATTAAGCACGCTAGTAACAGAAGTTACGCCAGGACAACGATGTCATTGTGAGCCATAGGATTGATGACTGATGATGGCATCGACTGACAGGATCTGTGTTGAAGTGGACCTTCGGAAGTTAATATTAATTAAAGTTGAAATTAAAATTTTAAAGTATAATATCAGCCTCATATTGTTGATTGAAAACAGGTTCTCCCAAAAGGAAATATACCCTCCTATATTTTTTACAATTCGTGTATTTGCTCGTACTGTTTGGAATTATAAAATTAGTTTTATCTTTATTAATCAGTTCCTTAATGCTGAAGTAAATATGTCTCTAACGTTGAAGCATCCATTAAACTCCTAGGTAACGGAAGTTACACATATACATGCTGTTTTTGGTGGTATGGGAATGAATATATAAATAAATACAAAAAATAAATAATATCTCATTCAGAGCTTTGTTAGTGCCATCGGTCACCAATGCTGTCGCAAGTGTATTTCGATGGTGTTTCGTACCACTGCAATATAATATAGAAACATATAATATGCAATAAATACAATGAAAAATGCAAATAATGTACAATAAATAAATATGTATAAAAATTGTGTGTACCTTAATGCATGTCTCTGAATTTTCTTATTATTTCTAATAGCAAGTTTTTTGCGTGCTAGGTTTATTATCATGCTACCTTAATGAGAAGTTGGCCTTAGAATTAATGTGGTAGTGTAGTTTTTTATTATGCGTAACTGTTTTTGGACCGTGTGGTGTGAAAGCAGGAATCCTAATGCATACTGCATACGGGTAATTGATCATCCCCTGCCAAACACCCTAGAGGCTAACATACTCCTTTAGATCAGATCATAAAAATAAAATAATAGAGATAGACTGTAGAAAAGATAAATTTTGGGATGTTGTATTTTCCACGATCGACAACATATTATAACGGCAGCGTTAGAACTCACAAATAGGTTAGTGGACTCGTTTAGTCTAAAAACTTACGTATTCCTTAACGCGTGTTTTTGAGTTTCCCTAGTATTTTTTACAGATATTTTTTGCATATTCTAGCTCCATAGGCAGATTGCCTTCATGAGAAGTTGGCAAGTTTTGCCTTTGCATTAAAAGTGGGAGTATAATATGTTAGTATGCGTAACATTTATATGACAGTGTGGTGTGCTTGTGGGAATCATCTTTCATGCTGTTCACTCCTTTTCAAACACCTTAGAGGTGGCTCGCATGTAGATGTAGATATGGTGGGGAATAGGAGTGAGACGTCCTCTCTATTTTATTCCCAGCTTGTACTTGTAGGTGTTGTTGCCCTGCGTACCTCTCCTTTGCATTTATCCACCTTCCTCCACCTCTTATAATTCCCCTCCCTTTATTCCTCTCCTCATTTCCCCCCTTTCCCCTCCCCTACCCCCTGGAGAATTCTTTCCGAGTCACGGAGCGACAAATGAACCGTGGCGGTTTTTATGCCTCAAATCCTCTCACCTCATTCCCCCCACCCTTTTTTACCCGATTAAGTGATAAAAGAATCAGTTCGAAAAAAAAATTTTTTCCTCTTCTCCTCTTTCCTTTAACATTTTAATTCTCTCGAGTGAAATGTAATTTTTAAATATTTTTTTTCGGTCCCGTCGCACCGTAGGGTTGCTCACTTAGCCATCCTTAGCCGTTCTGTCCGCGTTCATCCTATTGGTCCTATCTTCCGTGTCCAATCTGCCAACTTCACCAGTTCCATAGGGGCCGCGCCGTTTCGAGCGAATTTCCCAGTATGTTGAGTTATTGCGTTCGCGGGAGCAGAATTTTGAGTTGTCAGCGTGGCTCCCAAATGAGCTTATCAGGTTTTCTATGTCTCTTTTTAAAAAAAAAGGTTGTTAGCCTTTCCTGTAAAATTGTTGCCAGATGTGGTTAATTTTAGGAGGAAAGTGCGAACTAGTCTGCTGAATATCTTTGCATAGTCACTCACAAGTTTTGACTGTTAAATAGCTCGGAGGATTTTTAGTAAGGGCATTCACCCATGCCTTTTGCTAGTAACTATAGAGAGAAAATGAGATTTAGCTTTAAACAATATTTTATATTCCTTCAATGATTCAACCGGAAGGTTGCCTTCAAGAGGCGAGGGTAGAGGACGCCACTGATAACCCCACGAGCGTGTGAAATTCACAAATTCAGGGTAGATAGCCAATTCCTTTCCTTGACTCTTCCGAGGACTTTTTATGTTCCTGAAGGGTTCACGTCGGATTCGAACCAGGGACCCTTTCATGAGTTACCAACTGATCTTTTCACTATGATTTAAAGTTATAAATTTGTCACAATAGCACTCTGATTGGATTATAATTAGATGGTCTTCAGTAGGACTGCTTTTTGAAAAGGTGTCATTTTTTAATGACTGCCGCATCTGTCATAGCTTTTTATGGTGGGAATCTCTTCTTCGTAATCTGATGAATTAATTAGTGCGTTTTGAAAATGACCTCGTTTGAAATTGCGCGAATTCATGAATAAGTTCACAATTATGTTTATCCTTCGTTTGCGTTCAAGCAGTCCGTGAATTACTCCGTGCTGATTTAGTAAATATACAGAAGTTTTTATCAGCATTTAAATTTTAAGATATGCCAGTGCCTATTTATTTTCGGTGATAGGGGATACTAAGTCGCTATGAATCGCCTACCAAAGTTTTATGCTGAATAATAGTTGCTACCAAGAGGAATATTGTTTTATGTGTTTCAGTAAATTTTTTCGTTCAATCTTTGTAATCATCTTTACCGGTTATCTACCTAGAGATTGGTTTGAAGGAGTTCTCCACTTAGAATCTCCTATCAGCCTACCTTTTCTTATTTGCCCATAGATTCCCTTTTAGATTGGTAACATGTCCTTTATAACACATACGGGGCCATACTGAGCTTCTAAAACAGTAACTTTATTCTTAAGCGATCTTGACGTCTTCTATTTAAGATTTTCAGTAGGTAGACTTCTCTTTTCTCCTACTGTCCTTAGGGCGTTCTCATTATCTCTTTGTCAACCCATTTAATCTTCATCATTCTTCTGCTGCATCAAATATGTTTATTTGAGAATGTACTATATGTATTCTTTAAACCTATCTAATATTTAACAATTTAGCTAATAAATGATTGTCTTCTTGACCTATGTACATTCAATTAGGGAACAATTTCCTTTGGAAATATAATTCTTCGGTTCGCCGACGTTTCGAGCATGAGATGTTCTTCCTGAGGGCTTAATGGAAATACCATGGATTATTTGGCGAACTGAAGTACTTTATTTACAAACCTACATCTCAAGAAACTTTCTGCTAATTAATTGTTGCTAATGTCAAATATCGGGCGATTGAATTAGTTACTAACGTAGTTTATTCAAATGAACTTATAACTGATAACTTCAGGCTTTACTTTGTAAATCCTCTCCATATTGGAAATAAAGAAATAAGACTTTGTTAGGTTCACTATTATTTTAGCCTTTCACAATTATTTCGTATCGTAATCCGGGTCGTGCCCATATTAAAATATTAGTGAACCCTGCAAAGTTTTATTTCTTTATTTCCGAACATATTTATATCTACAATCCTCGGATAAGCTCGGTGATTCATCAGTTGGTGAGTATCCCTACTCGGGAACATCCTGGCTTTTTCGCCTGCCGAGCACCAGACGAGGGACTTTTACGGCGTGCATGATATTTAGCTTAATGGCATTATTTTGATTGCCGCAGATCGTGGTGGATGGATATTGACGGTTGTGCACGGAGGTATTGTCGTGTACTTTGCGTTCTTCAGTCATTCACTCCTGTTTGCACAAGGGACTTGATTCGGTCGCCTCGCTTCTCAAAGCCTCTTTTTTTTTTTATATCCCTCGGCATTGGTCCCGGTGCGCCTCGCAAAGGCACAGCAAAGGGTACGAGCTGAGAGGGAGGGGATTGACGATTAAAAGCCCCTCATTGCCCTTAATCAGATGACTCGCCGCTGCCTCCCTTTGAACTTCTGCATCGAATGCATCTCGAATTTTTACGGGACGATTCTAAAAATTCTTATCCGTCGTATTGTTTTTTTATTCATCATCTCTCTTTCTTCGTCTCTATCTACTAATTACTCTCGTCAATCACTCTTCGGTCTTTACTTTACAAAAACTGCTTCCCTTCCAAGTCTTTCTTTTTTTATTTTTAATCGGAGCAGTGTCAAGCCAATCTTTTCTTTTTAGTGTATTTTTATCATTGCTTGCTCTTCTTATTCCCTCGCTTTATTTATCATTATACCACGTTTCCGCTAAGGTAGAGAAATACATGTTTAAATATATGCGTGTATTCTTCACGAGGATATTTTTAGTGTTGGTAAAAACATGTCGTTTTACGGTCAGCTGAATCATCCTACCTTCGATGTGTTGATTTATTTTATTTTTCACAGTGATTCTCCTCTTTTTTCCTCTCTTGGCTTGGTTTTCACGTGATTTTTCCTCTATTTACCTTAATTATTAGGTTTATTTGGTTTTTAATTCCTTATTCATCAACCCTTTGACTCTTTTGCTAATAAAACTCGTGGATTTCATTTATGTTTTCAATTTTAGATAATTTTCAGTTTTCTACCACGCCCATAATGTTGTACTACAAACTGGGCGCTTACAATCTTCAGTCAGGCATTGACTTTGCGTCGGTGCGGGTGCTGATCGTAATGACCTATATGATTTCCTGCTTCAATGAGCAGACGGTGCTATGCGCTGGGGAGAAAAGCG
The DNA here is from genome assembly GCF_921293095.1 of Ischnura elegans. Lineage (NCBI taxonomy): Eukaryota > Metazoa > Arthropoda > Insecta > Odonata > Coenagrionidae > Ischnura > Ischnura elegans. Next base: position 70,366,742 of record NC_060253.1, on the reverse strand, counting down.
CCACTTTCACATCTCAAAGGTCGTATGGGGTGGAACTCGCACATTTCCAAGCGCAGTGGCTTGTGAAATCTCCACATCATGGATCAAACTCCGTCCTAAGTCTCTTTGGCTGTCGGTAGCAAAATATTCAGCTTGGGGTGTATGAATAGGTTTTATCCACTAATGGACGTTATATCCCTTACTTATACGCTGTACGCTTTAGCTGATTTTGTCAATTTCATTTTTTTAGCCGGCTGAACTCAAATGTAGGACATATCTCCCCATTGGAATGACCTCTCGAGCAGTTAATGTTCATGTATTAAATATATAGTCGTTAATAAATGTGTGTAATATTGCTCATTTTGCCATTCATGTTATCTCTCGGTCATAAGCAGCGATTGATTATTCATAATAATCTGGCGCCCTAAATCGAATAAAGCAAACAGATGCCCTAAGGTAGCTGGACTCTCCCTTTGTCGAAATTTTGTTATTAGATATGAGGGGGTGGGAAGCCAAGGGATACGAGTGATTTTCTTTCTAAACAGAGAGATAGAGTACAGAGTTAGATAGAAGAAATACTCAAAAACTTGTAGCCAAGGGATGCGAGTGAGTCTGATCTGTGCTGACATCGAGTGGAAAATCATTAGACTAATGCACTGCTGAATATCTACTTGATATCGTTTCCTTTCTTTCCTAGCAAAGGAGGCGTTCATGAACAGGAAGGATCTTCTGAGAGGTTCGCTATGTAATAATGAAAAGAAATGGTAAGTGTACTGGAGTTAGAATGTTAGGTAAACAAGGGAGAGGAAGGAAAAGAATAGGATTTTTATTTAGAATGAAAGGGAGTTGGTGTTATTGTCAATTGAATAGGGAAGTGAATGATGGAAGGGGAGGCTCCCGGAATTCTACTTAAGCACTCCATGGAAACCTACCTTAATCGGTAGAATATTTTAATAATATCCGTTTCCTTTCTATGCCGAATTTCTATAACTAACTTCGTTTAGAAAAAAATATCACCTGTACCCCTTGGCATCTCACCTCATGTAATATCATGCTCGTTGTTCTTTTATTCGGCCCTCAACAATAGGTAGGCCCAATGCTAAACTTCCCAAGTGTTGGTGAGACCTCTGTGAAAGATTAAGCCCTTGGTAAGGTAGTAACTAATTCATGGTTATGTTTCCTCGCTTGTCTTCGGGAAGCCCTTGATATGCCCAGAGAGGAAGAAGTTGGTGAGTTACTCCCATCCCTTATCCGCTCTCCTAATGCGGGCCCTATCTCCAATAGCTCTCCGCCCTCTGTAACTCCGTTGATGGCTCCATTTCGATTCCGGGCTGAATCATTGCTCTTCGGATTCCCTAGTCCGACCATAACTTTCCCAGGTCGTCATCCGAAACCGATTAGTTCCCCAATGAATCAAGTTTTACCTCCTCTTTGGATTTTAGGTAGCCCGGGAGACGCGAAAGACGAATTTCAGCGAACTGAAATGAGAATTGTGCATTTACGTGCGTGACCTTTGGTGTCTGGTAGGCAGTGGCAGCGTGTAAATGTGAATTAGATGTGGGTGAGAAATACCTTTTAGGGTTATTATAAAGGCTATTTTGTTACAATTACAATGTATTCTTAGATAATTTAAGTATACCGGTGTTACTGTATTTACCCGTGGAACCCGCGCACCTTTTTTTTTCAGAAATGCCGGTGAAAAAATGTGGGTGCGCAGCTTCCACGTATATCGCAAATTTCTGAGATTTCTTTGCGAATCTTAGGGAAAATTGCTCCTCCAAATTTCCCCCCAGATTCTTATCGCTTATTTCTCCAGAGTTTAGCATTGAAACTAGGAAACCTTCGCAGAAATTACTTTTCTAACATTATTTAACCTTATTAATCATGGAAACGTAAAGTTATCGATTTGGCAACGTATCACGAGTTCCTATATTAGACCGCACCCAAAAAGTGTTCGGAAGTTTTTTTCCCTCACGAGCCGGCCTAAAAGTGGGGTTGCGAGGGATACACGAGGGCGCGGCTTAGGGTGCTCGCATAGTGAGGAGGTAAGAGGTGGAGGTGAAGACAGAGGTAGAGGTCGCGGTACCGCGAGGTAACACGAATGCATTTTATGTTACGGGCGCGCGCATAGTGAGCAGGTCGAGGTAGAAGTGTACCTCGCGGTTCACCAGGAGGTCACGCGGGACCGCTTTCAAAGACAAACGAGTTTGTCTTTCGAGCGGTGTGTCGCGCGGTATATCGGGAGGCTTCTCCGTGATTGGTGCATTCAAGGCCCGTTTCATGTGACATCCTAATGTATTTCCTGAAATTTGTCTGGGTAATACTTACGTTACAAATACAGATGTTGATATTCTCCCAGATCTTGTCGCGCCTGATTTATGGGATGGGTACTGAATTCGCTATTACTTAAAGACCAATCAGCCACCACTTACATGCTGATGACATGTCGTCACCATCACCACTACTGTGGCTTAACATTGTAAAAATGTTACAATTAACCAAGTAATCATTATACTTGATGCCACACGGTGAAAGATTGGTTCGTGGTCGAGGCTATGGGAAAGCTGCGAGCGTAAGCCTCTTTACCATGCGATACTACCTCTACCTCCACCTCAATTTCCATGTTTACGTCTATCTCCACCTCCGCCTCTACCTCCTTACTATGCGAGTACCCTTACACGAGTTATTACTAGTCGCGGTGATAACTATACGAAGCCACCCGCAATGCACAGATTTTGCGAAAATTTCACACGATTTCACATTCCATATTATGCGAATGTTATCAGTCCAAGTCGTGCGCTCCACTGACGTGGAGTAAAGCCCAAAGTTTGAACACTTAGAGGTGTTCGCTCGTGACTAATTTAAGTATAACGGGACTAGCCACAATGATAACTTCAAGGAAACACCCGCAATGCACAAATTTTGCGGAAATTCCACAGAGAAGAAAATCATTCGCCTTTACCGGGATTCGAACCCGTATCCCATGATTTCCGGTCGAGTTCTTTAGCCAATTAAGTTACCGTGGCGTCATTCCCCTCAGTGGAATATTGTGGACTACACCGAACAGGATGCTGTGGATTACTGAGCACATTAAGTATGCGAATAGCAGTCCACGTCTTGCGCGCTGCTCCACAGGCGTGGAGAAAAGCCCGAACCTTGAACACTTAGAGGTGTTCGCTCTTGACTAATTTAAGTATACCGGGACTAGCAACGGTGGTAACTATAGGGAGTCATCCTCAATGCCCAAATTATGCGAAAAGATGACAGAAGTTGCTTGAACCCGGGATAAAAACACATTAACTTGACGTTCTGGGAACCAGGCTAAATTCACTGCTCAAATAATCTATCAATTGTGGAGTGCATTTGAGGAGTCCATGATATCAGTGGCGCAGCGAGGGGGTTTTGGGGGATAAAATCCCCCCCCCAGAGCTCAGAGAAATATTTATGTTTAATCCATTTTACGTAATTGGATTAGGATTATTTATAGAATTAATCTAATTAAGAATATAAGTGTTAAGATTAATCAAATATCCCTCAGAAAGCCGTAAAACTCGCAATTTTGAACCATTAATCTTAAAAATTTTCTGGAGGAGGGCCGCAAAGTTAAGTCAAACTCTGGTGAAAGAGGCTTTAAGATTTAATAATATTGATTTTCGTCAGTCATGTCCTAAAGGGATCTTGCTTGTTAAGCGGAAGTAACAATAATTGCGATATGAAGCCGGCTTTGTTGTACGAATTATTTTTTATTGTAGAGCTTGAGAAACTAGGGTATCTCGAGCGTAGAAAATGGAACGCTTAATGAACCTCGGATATTTGTTGTGGCTAATATCCCTTGGGTAATAAAATCAGATTATAATCTTAGGCGATTATGTAAGTTATGATCGATTTTTTTCTGATTTGGAATGTGGACACTTACGGCGTACTTCAGACTTTCACTATCTCATTCGCCGGCGATGTATTTTTCTTATTTTTCATGTTAGGTATGGCATTATTTTAGTTCCTAAATATCAGTACTATAATGCGTACAAAATATGCATCTGAAGCTTTGGGTTAGCTACAAAGTCGTTCGACCTTATATGTGTTGCGAACCGTTACGTATGCCTTTAGAAATTATAGCAGTAACAGTTTATTACAGGAATCTCAATAAGGGAGACGAAGTATGCATTCAAAATTCTTAATGAATTGAAGAAATTAGCCATAATTTGGCGTTTTGTAGCAATTTCTTATATAATTTTATTTTTAACTGCAGCGGGAAATTTCGTAATTAACTTTGCCCCCATATATGGTAGTTTAAGTCTATGTAATGCCAATATCGATTTGTATATAAAAAATGACTTATTGTTTTAATCACATCCACGTTTGTTAAATAGACTCGGCACATCGTCATATTTAGTGATAAACTGTTTTCAAAGCGATACCCCTTCGAATCCCGATTTCGGATTTGTTTGCTTTTCTGCCGAAGGGTTCGTTGCTACACGATGAGAAGAAAGGGTTGCATGTGAAGTAAAGGGGAAACTGCGTGATATTCGGAAAAGATATTTTTCGCTTTGAAGAAATCTGTCGTCTTAGTCGCGGCTAAGTATTTTCATTTGGAATTCGTTATTTTTATTGTACCAGGAAATTATCAAACAACTTTGGCACCATATTAAATAATATAAGTTTATTTGCTTTAAGCAGTATTGCGTATTTTACTAGGTTTGACATTTCCTTTCAATCTTCTTCAAATTTGTCGAGGACGGCGGCATCGCCATTTCTGACATTAAACCTTTATCAAACCAAAATCACTTCGAATCCCGTTCACCTAAACTTGCTTATTTTTTTCTGCCGAAGGTTTGGTTGCTTAACAGGACTCTATGAGAGGGAAAGGTAAGCATGTGATGTAAAGGAGAGAACTCGGCGAAATTCGGGGAAGAGATTTTTCGCTTTGATGTCGGACGTCGTCGTCTTCAGTCTTTCGCTCTGTCGCGCTCGCGTTTGACGTGTGCCCGTCCGTCAGCCGGCGTAGAATTCCTTTTCCCTCTTAAACCAAACGTACTCGCGGCTTCTCCTCACTCGGTCCTTCGATCCTTGTAATATGCCGACGACTTTTCGACTGCTTCCACTTTCATCTTTTTCCATTTACTCACTCTCCTCCCACTCCTTTCGTTTCGATGCTTGCAGGGAGATATAAACCCACGCCCCTCAGATTTTCTTATTGATCTCCTAGTCGCCTCCTTGTTAGATCAATAATCATCACTCCCCTTTCCGCGTGAGTAATCGTTGCAAGGCGTGGATGTTTCAAATGTCTGAGCTTAATATCTATTTTTCTGTGATATGCTTCTAAAGCTAAGCACACATTGCTCTAATCTGGAGGTTGTTTATCATAGATAATAATAGAGATCATCTTAAACTTTACTTCTGGCTTGTGGAGTTCGCACATTCAGAGTAGGATGGCAAGGTTCTTTCCTTTTCCCTTCTAATACTTCGAGGAGTTTTTGTTGATATTGTACTAAGGCTTCTCCCGGTACATGATCCGGGGACCCTCCGTCAGAAGTCCAACTATAATCCTTGGCTACCACAGTACTACAAACGTATACATGAAAACTACTTTTGTTTCCATCCATTGCAATTAAAAGAAGCATAAGGTTTCAGGAACTATATTATTTTAGGAACCTTTATAACGGCGTACAGCTGCTGTATAAGTTGCGTCGTTGTTCTCATAGTGATGTTTATATTGGGCGAGATTTGGTATTTTCATTGATTAGTTTACGTAGCTCTCCTTATCCAATTTTCAGATCGTTCATTCGTCAGTTAACTTTTCCAAACTATGTTTGTTTTTATAAGTTAGAGTGATTTAAAGCATTTTATTTTTAAAGTCAACAGATTCTGGCCACATCTGATGGAAGTTCTTTGTACTATAAAATAAGCAAACTCACAGGTATTGTTATGTGTACTACTGCGAGTTCACCGTCCAACGTTCAGTGCGATGGTGGTTTCATTGATTAAAAAAATCTGTGGAAAAATGCATTTGTTTATTTTAGTGTCTTGTGGTGACGTTTGAGTACAAAAGAAAAGCATTGGTATACTAAATATTACGCAGTGACTACGAAACTAGTCATTCACGCGAAAAAAAGGTTCATAAGGGGTTCAAAGGCTTCGTTGTTCTCATAGAAATTTTAATTTCGAGGTTGGACGAGATTTCGTCTCTCCATTAATTTTTTTCACGTAGCTCCCCTTATTCTATTGAATTTTTCAAATAGCGTACGCTGTAATTTTATTTCAAAGCACGAATTGAAAATTGCAACAAACTTATAAAGGTTTTTATTCCTTGCTCATGTTGTCTGGCACTTCCCAGTGTGTGAGGAAATTTTATTTTCCAACATATTCCTGGCAGAATTAATTATTTAAAAAAGTGTTATGGGCGTAGTGAGATGAAAAGATGTTTCATTCTTTTTCTTGCTTTTCTGAATTTCTCATTCTTTGCTGAATTCGAGCGCTGTGGGCCCATGGGTCCCGGGTATATATCACGTGTACAGCCTTGGGTACCCCGTTCAATTAATTCTCGAAATGTTGGATGGCCTTCCGTAAAGAACTGACCTCCATACTTTGAATGTGCCAATTGCCCATCTGTGGTGATTCCTGAGTGAGCTTTACCCTCGCCTTCCCAAACTAACCTACGGGTCGAATCACTAAGTCGGTGAGTTAGGTGAAAATGTTCATTTTGTTCACTAAAATTTCGGTTCTTTGTTGGAACCTACATCTACATATTACCCTGCAAGCCATCTACAGAGACGTTTGGCATGGGGTGAACCATCTCCAACATGCTCTACGCAACATTCACGCCACGTATGACTCTTAAGCTATGGGATTAAGGTATATCCTATTTATGTAAGCAGTCTGCCTATGAAGCTAAAACATGCAAAATATGCTGTTATAAATACTAATAAGATTCAGAAACATGCATTAAGCAATACATAAATTTGCAAGCTACATTACCAGTCGACTACCCAGCCTATTTATAATTCCTAGCGCTGCCGTTATAGCCTCTTACCAATCGCGGAAAAAAACGACATTCTCAATTTATCTGTTCTACAGTCTATCTCTCTTATTTTATTTTTATGATATGATCTACCATATCTTGTTGGCAATCGTAAAATATAGCTAACTTCTTCAGAAAATGTACTGGTCTTGAATTTAATTAATAGGTTTAGTCTAACTTTCAATCTACGGTCTGACATTTGTGCAAACGAATGATGTAAGGAGTGTAATTTTCCTTTTTATGTCGTTTGATTGGATTAAAAAAAAAAACCTTTTAATTTTCCCCCAGACTAGTGAAATCGTCGTGGGATGTCTTGCTATAGTTCCTTGTCCTTTCGTTGGAGTCAATCTTTTTCGCTCTTTCCCGACTTGAGTCAGTCACTCCTGGGTTCCTCGTTCTCATAAAGACTATTTTACGATCAGCGTCTCTCTCTCCGGAGTGAGGCCCTATTCACTTTGACGAATTCCGTTTACGACTTTCAGAGTCAGCATTCAGCCGCCGTAAGCTCGATTGGGCATCGGAAGCCTTCTCAAATGTCTGGGCGAATAACGTCGCTACAAACCTACGTATGCTTGGCCATCCTATTGCTGTACTATCTATCCGTGACTCGAATGCCTTCTCAAGTATATGCTCCTACGTCTAGTCATTATATCTATATATGCTATATATTGTCTAACGAAATTACGACAAGCATTTATTAAAGTCCTTGATGTTTCCGGGGAAAAACGAATTTCCATGGGGGGATCGGGTTGGTGTGGTGGCTAGAGTGTTGGCTTCCCACCCGGGGGGCTCGGGTTCAAATCCCGGCAGTGGCAGAGAATTTTCATAGACTGCCCGATCCCTGCTTGAGTGTTATGTGGAGGACATTTCAAGCGTAACACTCCGTCCGTCGGATGGGACGTTAAGCCGTGGTCCCCTTGGTGCCTTTCGTTAAGAGGAGGCTAATGCCGATGCCGGGTTTCTCTCCACCCAGCCTTCCATACCCTTCCCTCATGGTGCAAATGACCAAAGCTGTCGGTCGCGTCCTCCAAATACCATACCATACGAATTTCCATGTCTATCCGTTCGGCAAAACATCTCTCTTAACTTATCGCTTCTGTCAGACCTGGAAATATAGTGGGGGTCTAATATAATGTTCTTCTTGCCGCTTATAAAGATATCCATTCTCAATTGTTCAAGCAATCTAAGCCTAGCGCGCAGCCTCCGAGTCTCCAGCGGCTCCCAGCCTAAATCGCTTAACATCTGGGTAACGCTGTCCATACGCCCGTAGCAGTTTTTGACGAAGTGCGCCGCCTTCCTTTGTATTTTATTCCGCTCGCGGATTAAGTCTTTCTGCACCGGATCCCATACGCTCACTACGTATTCAAGGATCGGTCGGACGAGTGCGGAATAGCACCTTTCTCGTGGAGGGATCTTAAATACGATTCCCTACTTATTTTATGTTCTCTTACGCGCTGAGCATTACGAATGATGATTTTCTGCCGCAATGCTAGTATAAAGATAGAATGTGGAATGAATCAAATCGGGGAGGGTGGCATTATGTCGGTTTTATCGTGAAAAATCTTAATTTTTAATTTACATTTTTTTAAAGAGTGTAGTGTTATAAGCGATTCCTTGAATAACGTGAAATAAATGTGTTTTTATACTTAAGCTTCATCTTACGATTCATCTTATGGTGGACGACCCGAAAGCCACGCTGCGCCTATTGCATCATTCCGCGGAAGCCTCCATCAACAGCTGATATATTTGTACGTATAATTCAAACTTGTATATTTTGTCCATCGCGCGAAAAGGCTCTGTAAATGAAACTAGTTTCAGGTGGAAGATTCATTGATAAATTAGTACTAGTTTGGGGGTTTCTGTCAAAATGCTCTTTCTTAATTACGAAGCACATGAAATGTCAATCGTTATAGCTTTACTTTAACTGCATTGCAGTATGACCGCTCATGTATATTAACTTCGCGAAGAGCATTCAAATGTTTATTGAAGATCGACCAAAAAGTGTTAGAATCACTATCTTGCTTTCTCAAATCTCCAGATATTTTTTAAACTTTTTATCCTATTCTTTCGGGAGAAAGTTATTGATGGATTTTGATGGCATGCCATTAGCATTTCGTAATAGCTTCATTGTAGTTACTGTGGTCCGGATAACTGCCCTGGTATGTATGGGCATGGTATAATATAGGGCTATTTACCCAATATCAAGTTGCCTACCACAATGAGGATGCATTACTTATTTTGAATATTTTCATTGAGACGCTGTAATATTTTGGTTTGTTGTGGTGGTAGTATTTTTGATAATTGTTTGGCTTGCATGCCGTAGGTTTTTGGAAAATGTTCAAATTTTTTTATACGATCGATCACTACAGGGCTCGACACAAAATTCTCGATGGAATGCTTTAGAAAATTATTTTCCCTCCTTTTTTCAAAAGAACGAATGCAATTAAACACTCCGATGCACGATTTAAAACACTCCCTTTGAAAAATGAATTCATGAACCAATCCTGTTTTCTCTCTCTGCTATAGTTTATGGGTTTGGCGATACTAGTTTGTGATTATCATCTAAGACATTAGCTCCAGAGGATTTCTATTAGTTAACAGCTACGCTCTATCCGCCTTAAAGATGTGTAACCGGATAAATATCCGGAGGGAACACCTTGTGTAATTTAAACGAGTATTTTTCATCGCTATTCATGGCGTTCGTCAACAGGAAGGAGGTCATCCGAGGTTCGCTATGTAAGAATTAAAGGAAAAGGTTAGTGAAGATTCTGATCTGGAGTGTTGCGCTTTACGGTGCAGAAACGTGGACACTTAGGAAGGAGGACGAGAGCAGAATCGAGGTGTACGAGGTGTGGGTGTGGCGAGGAATGGAGGTGAAGTGGACGGAGAGGAGGAGGAACGACGAAGTGCTGGACATGGTGGGTGAGGAGAGGCAGCTTTTAGATGAGATACGCAGGAGACAGAAGGTATGGATGGAGCGATTGCTTAGCAGGGAGGGGATGTTGAAAACAGTGATAGAGGGTAGAATGTTACGCAAACGAGGAAGAATAAGGAATAGAATAGGGTTTTTAGACAGAATGAAAGGGGATAGGCCTTATTGTGAATATAAGAGGGAAGTGCTTGAAGGAGGGGGAGGCTCCCAGATTACTTCTTAATAACTCTATGGAAACCTACGAGGGTCGTTCAATAAGTAATGCCCCACATTTTTTTCAAAAAGCTATTGAAATACATAGGTCAATGTCCTTGTTGGTGCTTCACAATTGATGTTTTTTCTCTGCGCTGATGAAGTTTGACACCGTTCTAACTGATAGCAGAAACGTAGTACAGCGTCAAAATGGCGTCTACATACGACTCACGTCAAAATCAGCGTGCTGCCATTGAATTTTTGTGTGCAGAAATAGAAAACATGGTGAGCATCCATAAAAGTTTGTGTGCAGTATATGGCAACTCTGCAGTTGGTAGGAGTGAAGTTGGGCGATGGGTAAAGAATGTTACAGCCTCAGGAGATACAGAAACAGAGCTCCATGATCAGTCGCGCTCGGCATGGCAACGCCTACAAGGCAGAAGCTTTTATTATCAGGTAACGCATGCTCCCCCAAAATGTTGGCGCACGGCCTTAGAACGTAATGGGTACTACGCAGTAGAAAAATATGGCGTGGACAAGACATGTTAATGCATATTGTCACCAAATGCTGATTATTTACAATAAATGTGTCCTGAGAAAAAAATGAGGGGCATTACTTGCTGAACGACCCTCGTACCTTAACCGGTAGAATACTTTAAAAATAATTCGTGGCTAACTGGAAAATCCATCCGTCCAAATCCTCGAATATTCTCACGGAAAGGGCGAGATCGGTGGCGGCGGGGTAACGTTCTCGCTTGCCAAACAAGAGGTCGCGGGTTCGAGTCCCGCCTGGGTAGGTTTCCCCGGCCCAGGGCATGGTTGTTTGTTAACGTTTACTTGTTACATTTTTTGTACACCCCGATGTAAAATGGCCAATAAGAGCTGTATCCGGTGGTTTGAGAATAAAAATAAAATAAAAATATTTCTCTTGAAGTAAGTATCTGCCACTGCTCTGAGACATGGCGTTTGCGTTGACAGCCGGCGTCGAGGTATCGCTTCGCTGTGGGTTTCCTTGGGAGTCAACTTCCGTGTTCAGAAGTGCCTCCGTTATCGCTGCTCTATCTCGCCAATCTGTTCGTGGAGAAGTCATCTGCGGCGTCGAGCTTCTCAGTGAATCAGTCCTTTTCCTTTACCGCGCCTCCTCCTGCCCTCCATCTACTTGCGTACGTGAAGGGGTCGACGGTGCTATCCCCGCTGTCCCCTTAAATCAGGAAAATGAAGAGAAAATAAGAACCATAGCCTGAAATAGTTGAATGAATCTTGCGCGAGAGCATGGCCGCGGTATACCGTGATAATCCGCCAGTCTTGTTTTTATTCAAAAGCAATTTTAGAAGGGAATCGGGAGATCCGGGGTCGAATCCTGGCTAAGCCAAATGATTTTTTCTTGTCGAATTTTTATCCTTGGTGTATTCTTTTTATTATTACAAATATGAAGCATCATGCAGTCTTCTTGTGAAAATGAGGAGCTAACCTAGCCTGAAATCGGCCCCCATAATGTCATCAATTGTATTTCTTAAATTATTACTTTGGAGAGTAGGTACGCGTGAGATGTCGATAGAAGCAAACGCGAAGAACCATAATCTCTTTACTGAATTTCGCGAATATTACTGAAATGTCCTGATCGTGTCTTGCCGCTGGGGTTACGCTCTGCATTGGGGTCAAACCAATGCTTAGAGTCGCCAATGGTAGTACCCTCGGTGGCGAATATATGGGAGGGGGCTATCCCCAATGAAATGAGTACATATTTACTTACGCTATAACTCTCATACATCCTCGCCCTACTTCCTCGAGCCGTTTAATGAGCACCCTTCTCCTATACCTCAACGAGGCTATCGGCGGCTTTGCCCCGTCGGCATCGCGCGGCAACTTTTTTTTTGAACGAAAGATCAGATCTCATCGGAGCCCTCATATCGCCTCCATCACTTCTGCTTCTCTTTCCTCGTCTTGTGAATCCAAGAAGCCACGGAGGATCTCTACCGGTCCTCTCTCGTCTCCTTAGCGTTCCTCATCTGTTCTTTCTTTCCAAGATCTCCACACCCTCTATAATCAACGATGTGCTGTTCACCTTAAGAGGACGCTACTCTCCCTCTTCATCAATCGTATTTTTTATATTTTTTTTAGACGTTACTCGGCTAAAACTGCAGTTATTAAACTGAATTTTAATTTGGGTTGACGGATTAGACCTTGTCAACGTATGTCTTTATCGGTATCGTGGGCGTACCCAGCGGGGGGAGCCTACGGAGTGGAAAGCCAATCGCCTCCCCTGGAAGCGAAAATAAAATTTGTTCAAAACAAGAGTTATGAACAAATTTTCCTTTTGAAGAAAAATGATATTAGTATAAGATATGGAACTAAACTATTGGTAATTATTTTGCAAGCAAATAATTATAAAAACTAATAAAATGCTGTCATAATTTCCTTAAAATTTTGGTTTCATTAACCCTTTCTGTGCAAAAAATACAACCTGAACGACCACGGCTAGTTTTGCTCCCCTCTAGTTTTGATTGTGGGTACGCCCATGATCGGTATGATATGATATTTGGAGGAGGCGACCGACTGCTGAGGTCGTTTTCTCCATGAGGAAAGGGTTGGTAAGGGAGGGTGGAGAGAAACCCGGCGTCGGCATTAGCCTGCTCTTAACGACAGGCACCAAGGGGACTACGGCTTAACGTCCCATGAGACGGACGGATTGTTGTGCTTGAAATGTCATCCACACTTAATTCAATCAGGGATCGGGGAGTCTCAAAAAATTTTCTGCCACTGCCGGAATTTGAACCCGAGCCTACGGCGTGGAAAGTCAGCACTTCAGCCACCACACCAACCCGATCCTCTTTGTATTTATCGCTAATGCAAAATAAGTGTATTTGAAGAAGAATGGTATATTAATTGCTCCTTATAAATTTTAAAATATCATAGATACAAAACCAATTTTGGAGCTTTAGGTGACCCCAGAAGCTTTTGCCTGTTGGAGAGAACACCTTTAGAAAACTATCGTAATACTATGTTTATTATTGAATAAAAAAAGTCTATCAGATGACCTTTTGATGTATAAGTAATATACATTAATGAGACAGTAAAGACAAACAATAAAATTGAAATTAAATTTAGCAAAATTAAAAAAGGTATATGGTTCCAATTTTCATTTATGACGTGGTGGGTTCCTAGGTCCTTCTTTTTCGTTTTTGTCTATTCTCAACTGTGAACAGTTTGTTTTAATAACTATAGTATTCTTATATAGTATATTTTGGCCCAAATTGGCGGGTATTTATTTGAATAGAATCGAAAATAGATAGTGTGACGTGAATATTGCCCATGAAACGGGCACGATGTTGAGACCAAATGTTTCAAGTTGAAATTCATCTTGCTTTAGATAAAGGAAACATCTCACCGATGCGACGTAAGTTACAGCTGTACCGCAAGATCTCTGCGCAGAATAGCACGGAATACAGGGCCAGGATAAGGGGTGGGAATGAGTTACGAGGAAGCAGGCTGATGTTCAAGTGCGGTGACGTGTCAAGGTAATGACTCCGCAAGGAACCATCCTTATCAGCTTACTTCAAGTCTGTCTATCGCGGATCAGCGCTCCAGACCGGGAGGGTAGCTAAATGTAGTTAGGGGAGAATTCTGCAGCCTAAGTTGGCATACTGCTAACAAAATAACCAAGGATACCATGGCTTGACATTTCATCTTTATACTAACAGGGTTCCCACTCAACCGTGAAAACCTTAAAACCGTGAATAAGCCGTGAATTTCTTCTACCGTGAAAAAACCTGGAAATAGCCGTGAATTTCGTCATTAAACCTTAAAAATCTCTCAAACTTGATTGTAGAACAACAATAGACGGGTTAAAAAAAAACGATATTTCAATCACGTTTCAAGGTCATTCACGTGCAGGCAAAGTCCACGCATTTATCTGCTCACGTGTATTCGAAAGCGCAACTATTAATTGGTCCGTGTGTGCCATGACAGCACATAGACCTTAAGCCTGCGATTGGAAGACGTTAATCCTGGCAAGAAAAATCAGGCTCTTCTTCACTTCCCTGCCACCCTGCTCTCTCCATTTTCTAACTCACATCCTTTTAGCCGGACATGAATTTTGCTAACGATGGGTGACGTCATGAGAGATAGCACTTTCATTTCTGCGTTTGCATTCAAGGCATCTGTCGCGTTTGTTACATTTTTAGTTAACATGCGGCCGATGATTGTTACGTGATCAATATTTCTGCCTAAAATGCCTTATCTAAAAACCGTGAATTTGATGACATTTAGACCGTGAAAACCTGGAAAAAACCGTGAATTTTATAATGTAGTTGGAGTGGGAACCCTGACTAACATTTCGGCAGAAAATCATCCTTCGTAATGCTCTTAGCACGTATGGGAGAACATAAAATAAGTAGGGAATCGTATTTAAGATCCCTCCACGAGAAAGGTGCTATTCCGCTCTCGTCCGACCGCACTTTGAATATGCAGCGAGCGTATGAGAGACAGACTAAGTTCAATATCCTAAGTGATTCGAATCCAGTCCATTGAACTACCTAAGTGCGACATCTATGGGAGGGACTGATCTATTGTAACTTATTGTGAGATAAATTTTACTGCATCCTCTTTGCTAATGTTTCTGTAAATGTAATAAAGCGTGTTTATTGGATCAAATTGAAAATCCATTATCATTAATGGATAAAATATCTGTAGAACGGCAGATACGAGGGTTGTGCCAAAAGTAAGGTTCCCAATGAGCTATAATGTTAAGCGAAGGTGATAGACTAAATCCCACAGCATTGCCGTTCACAGTGGTTCCCCTACTCTCGAGTCCGCCAGTCCGCGATTCACTTTGTCGCTCATTATTGGCTTAGCAACCGTCAACAATGTAAGTGATGATCCCCGTTCCCGCCAAGTGTGAGGATCGAGCAGTAATCCGATTTTTTCCTTGCAAGGAAGTTACCGCCATTGGAGATTCATCAGCAACTGACTGAACTTTATGGTGAAGAGTGCATGTCCTTTCAGCTCCTCCGCAAATGTTGCAGGGCTTTTGCCGAGGGTCGCACGGAAGTTCACGATGAAGAAAGGAGTGGAAGACCTCCGGTTTTGGATTGTCCTGAAGATCAACAGTGAGCTGCTCAAAGATCGGAAGGTCACTCTCCGTGAACTTGTTGAAGGCATTCCTGAAGCTTCCCACGGCACAATTGAAAGAATTTTAAAGAAACGTTAGGTTATTGCAAGATGTGTGCTTGCTGGGTCCCCCGTATGCTGACTGACGGACACATGCAACAACGCCTTGACTGTGCTCGCAAATTTCTTCAACAATTTTAGGGGGGGGAGGAGTTGTTGGTCACTATCGTCACCGGAGATGAAGCGTGGGTATTTCATTATATCCCTGAAACAAAACTCTTATATGGCAAACGCTTCAAGAGCGACAATGAAGTCCGAGCAGAGGTCGCACACTTCCTCAACGGTTTGGCGGGAGACTTCTTCAACTTAGGGATAGAAAAGCTGGACCACTGTCTTTAAAAGTGCGTAAAAAAATGGAGACTACGTTGAAAATAATCAAAAGTGTAAGCTTTTCAACGATGTGAAAATCAATATTAATAAACGAAGTTTTGTATTTGAAAAAAATATGGGAACCTTACTTTTGGTACAACCCTCGTATTAACCTTTCCCTTGGGCTCTACGCGGTGGAATGGTGTACAGAGAGAAATCGGGAAGGTTGAAGGGACGAAGAGGAAACGGAGCTAGGAATTTCTATACATTTTAGGCGAGGGGAGAGAACTTCCAGAGGAGATGTAGAGGATGCAGAAGGCTTGGATGTAGTTCTTACCTAAGCGGGTTGGGAGTATAAAAAGGCGTGTTAAAGGGAAGAATGTTAGGGATTGCGGAAGAGAGTTGGATTTATAGATAAAGTGATTGGGAACAGGCCCTATTTACTGAAGGGGGAAGTCCATTGTTAGAGGGGAGGGGAGCCTGGGTGATTCGTGCAACAAATGCTCAGTTGTAAAATAACTCAACCTTAAGTGATTATAAAAAAATGTATCGATGTTCTGCTCTGTCATCGTAATAAAGGAAACGAATTCAGGTGATTTTCTTGATGAGTATGGCTGAGTATGTAATCATGGCGTAGGTTCGAAGATTTTCGCAGCGTTGATAAAATGATCTCTGCATTTTCTCCAGGTTCTCACCGCGTCCGTTGGCTTTTTTTTTGCAGTGAGTGCCTTCAGGTCGTAGGATTCAGATATTCATGTTTCTGGTTGAAGGCCCTTGATAGTTTCTTGCGGAGAAACTGGCGCTGCTGTAAGGGGGAGTTCTGACGGTTTCGCTGACTGCAGTGTCACTGTTGCCAACAAAAGCCAACGGACGCAATGATAACCCAGAGGAAATTCAGAAATCAAGTCATCATATCGCTGAAGTTACAGTGGGTGCAAAAAGTATTCGGACAGTACTTGTTTCCAGCCACTATTACTATTTTGACTTCGTTGTACTTGTTCTTCGGATTCGACATGAATTTAGTATTATCATTTGCTGTTCTGGTAAAGGTTTACATGTTGAAAGAAGGAAAATTGTTGCTAATTTCCTATAAATTGAGTCCAATAGACGAATATGCAGAACTTTCGCGCGAAAAAAGTATTCGGACACACGATGCACGCCGAATTAAACGCGTTCATAGGGGAGCCCACCGGTGCTGTACAGCTATGAGAGCATATGCTTCCCATTGGCTGTGGCGAGGTGAAACGCATCTTTGACCGAACGGCGACGTATTAGTGTTGACAGGCATGGGACGAAATGCAACTGAACGACTGAAGCTGAGCTAAAGCTGATTATTAGATACTATAATCAATTAAGTCACTGAATCAAATTGATGGACTTGACAGACGGCCTAGGTCAACTGTCTACGACATAGTATATCGGTTCGGGAAGACCAAGACTGTTCTAAACAAGCCCGTGAGTGGTCGTCCACGGAAATTGACTCACAGTGACAATCGATTCATCGTGCGGGAGATCGAGAAGGATTCAAAAACCAGCGCTCCCAAGTAAATTACTAATCAACAGAAGTGTGATGTTTACGCATACGTAGGTACCGTCCGGAATGTGTGGAAGCTAAACGGTTACCACGGCCGAGTAGCAAGGAGGATGCCGTGTATCAGCGTGGTCAATTGCGAGAGGCAGGTGGATTTCGCTCGGGAACATCAATCTGAGCCTTTAGAGGTGTGGGATAGCGAGATTTTCACTGGCGAGAGCAAGTACAACATTTTCTGATATAATGATGTGGCTTCGGAACAATTCTGAGCTCGATCCCAAGAACTTGAAAGTAAAAGTGAAACATGGGGGTGGTTATCTGATGGTGTGGGAGTGCATGGGCTCGTCTGGAGTGGGTAGTTTGCCCTTTCAGAAAGGGATCGTGGACCGCAAGATCTAAATCGACATACTGAAGTAAAATTTGTGAGTTAGTTCTGATAAAATGGGACTGAGAAACAAATTTACATTTCAACGGGACAATGATCCAAAACTCAAGGCAAAGAATACAATGCTGTGGATGAAGCATAACACACCCAAACAGTCGAACACCCCTCCAAAATCACCTGACCTCAATCCGACAGAACATCTGTAAAGTATTCTGGAGATAAAAATAAAGTGAAGGCAAATATAAGGCATGAATGAACTCAAGATTGCCTTCTTAGAAGAATGGGAAAAATACCCGCTGTTAACACATCAAAATAGGTCCATTAAATGTCAAATAGCCTTCAGGTAGTCCTGAAAACCAAAAGGAATGCCATAAAATACTAAGTACTGCGTAAAGTGTGTCTTATGACTTCATTTAGTATGAAAAATTTAGGTGTCCGAATGCTTTTTCTGCGACACATTTGAAGTTATTTTTCTATTTTGTGTAAAGTTTCGAAAGTTTATTATTTGTCCCTGTAGCTGCAGTGCATGTATAAATAAAGACCGTCTATTTACACGCTGGGAATCATTTCAAGCCGAAGACATGAGTGCAACACGAAGAAAATGAACATTTTTGCTGGAAACAAGAGCTGTCCGAATACTTTTTGTACCAAATGTATATATACCGACCCAACTGTGATAATAAAATATTCCATTTATTCCATCCACGGAAAAGCATCAAATCCTCGACGTTTAATTTCAATCTTCTGCGTATAATGAAAACTCAGTTTAAGTATGAGATCATCGGGTGAAATTCAAAAGATTTGACTCTGCGCCATCGGTCTCCGGATTATCAAGTATTGCATTGACGCGGACTTGCACTGAAATTTTCCTCCGTTCAGCGCCCCCCCCGTTTTTCGGTCGCAGGCTTCTCTGTGCGACGCAGTTTAAATGGGAGTCATCGTTCTCGCGATGGCGGGCGCTCTTCCGAGGGTTGGGGAGGCTAGGGAGGGATGGGGGTGAAATAGGGCCGCGTCGGTGGGAGACGTTATAAGGGAGCCGAGCGTGAAAAATAAATGTCACCGCTCGATATTTCTACGTCTATGTCTGGCCTTCGTCTCCTCCTTCCCTAGTCGCATTTTGCAGGATAGGGAATGCTTCGGTTTTGTTTTGAACGACCGCAAGTCTGTTTTTGTCTTAATCCTCTAAGTCCCAGGACGTATTTTCTCCTCGTTACAGCCTGTGTCAGGTATATATCCATTCTAACGATGCGATTAACAGGCATTACTCGCACACGTAAGACGGTGAGAATATTTTCATTGCCAAATTATTACTTTTGATAGAATGTAAAAAAATAGTAAAATATGTCACAGCAGTCGATCATATCCTAATCATCTCTCCATTTTTACTCTGTGAAATCTCTTTCTAATTTTTAGTAAAAAAATATTGTCCGAAACCTTTAGTTAGCATGAAATAAGACATTAGATGTTGTGTTCATTGTAAATATCCTGTGTCGAGGTGCAATATCCTGTGTCGAGGCGAGAGAATCTTTATGAAAATAGTGAGGTTGGCTATCGATTTTATTTTCTGATGAAATCTTTAAAATGTAATTTATGAGGTCATGTAATTGCAATAATATGGAAAAAGTCAAGTTTTATCCTATTATGATCTCATGACGTACATGTTATCCGAGATATCTCATGGGAGCATTGAGCTACCACTCAGCTGTTTTGATTTTCCGAGTCATCCGTTGAAATAGCCTCCGTTCGGTCATAAAATTGTTTGTGTACGTCTCGCCTTTTTTCTCCCGTCCGTCCCCGTCCTTTGTCGTGTCTGGAGGATTGGAAAGGAGTGCGTTGCGTCTTTCCAGTTCGAGCAGACAGTTGACGCTGCCAAGTTTGTTGGTGTTTGTCATATTAGATATGTATTCCGATAATGAATACATTCTGCTTGTCATTATAACTAGATATGCCGTTTTTCATGCCAAGATACAAGATAGGTTTTAACTATACTTTTTGAATGTCTCATCGGAGAAACGTAGTTAAGAATCGATTTGCATTCTCTCGGTCATTGACTCACATTGATTATTATTATTGTTATTATTATAATCATCACCATTACATTGTAACAAGTACGATGCAAAAAGAAATTATAAACATCATAACAAAGCCCTTGTTCCCTACCTCTTCAAACGCTTTTTAAAATGTTTGAATTTTTTGGGAAGGGCTCAAATTGTTAATGCTGGTAGGTCGTTCCAGTCCCTTATTATAGTCCTATTCAAGAAGGAGAACTGCTTTGCGTCTGTCCTTGTGATCGGCACTTAATATTGAACGGTTAAAGTTATGGATATGATCGAGGTTAAGGTTATGATCGAGTTTGGTGCTAATGAATACGATTATAATCATGGATAGGTAAACTATGAGCATATTTTTACACGTTCTGAGAAGAGTCGTTCATTACCTCTAAGGCCATTTCTTGCATGTACTGTACATAATGAGAGATTTACCTTCCGCTCGCCGGCCGTGTAAAGGACACCAGTACACAATAGTGAACAAATATTTAACAAATGGTCATTAAATTAAATAAATAACTAATTTATTAAAAATGTCCTATTTGTTGACGATCTCCATAATGAAATGTTTTAAAGTCATTTTATGGGTTGAAGACGCTGATTATTTTCAAATATTTGTATCGTTTGGTGCGAGGTAACGCCCGATTGAATTCCGATAGCTTAGTAAGTCAGTATGAAAACTTCTTATTCCCTGTCACATAAGTTGAAAAAATTTACGAGCACCAATCCGACTGTCGGATTGGATAGTTACATGGTTAGACACAGCAGTTTAATTATGATTATCTGATGAAATGCAAATAGTCAATGCTATCGGGGTAAGCCACCTTTTTAATATTACTCGAATGTCCATGTCAACTACAGAATGCACCCCTGGGATTCTGCTGGTTATCTGGCCAATTTGATTCGTCCGCAGGTTTAATCACTTGGTTATTGGGATATTTGCGTGCCAATTTCTGGCTGCTCGTTAATCCTCCGTGCCGAATCGGATAGACTCCTATGACAAATTACCTCCTTATTAGAGCGTTATCGAGAGCACCTGACTGGTCGCAATACCATATCAGCTCCGTGGGCAACAAGTTTCGGAATGAGTTTTGGGGGCTAAAAGGGTAAATCTTACGCAGTGTAACCTGTTATCGCAGGACTCCACGAGGCATGTTGCATGTCCTGTCGTGGGATTCCTAATTTGCATGCTCTTCTGCTATTACTGATAGAGCGTCAAGAATTATGAGTGGTGTTCTCGGATTGTGGGTTGGGGATGAATGTATTTTTTTAGCCTTTTTAATAGACTTCTTTGGGAAATTTTCTTCTTTAAAGTTTGAAGTTAATCGCGCGTATCCCGATCCTGAATTTGTCAATTTATTGTAAAATGTTCTTCACCTTGGCGTCTGTTTTCAAACTTTTACCTTCTGGTGATAATTTTTTTCTGGCGTGGTTATGATTTTTTCTCTGCTGCAGGAATGTTGATGAGGCCGCATTCTGGAGGGATAGAAATAGAAAATGAAATTTTATTTTTCCAGGACAAGTGTGTCCCTTAAGAACATACATGATTATTAATATAATAGAGTCAGAAATATTACAAAAATATGTAGATTTACATATTACATCTATGTCACAGAATGCTACTTAATATATGACAGAATAGAACCAAAAAATACATAAATATATATAATTATCAGCAAGACAAACGTATGAACTCATAAAAACATCTGATTTTATTGAGTTTAGCACAATAATCAGTTAACTTACAATATTCAATTTACATGTAGCAATATTTCGTAGTATTTCTTTTTGAATTGATTTGCATTTTTAGATTATTTTAAATCGCATGACAATTGATTGCATATTTCGCAAGAGGTGACATGGGGTGTGGGCGGCACCCTTTCTATTTTTTGGGCCCCAAATGATCCGAGCAGAAAGAAAGTAGAGCCCTGGACGGTCGGGCCCAAAAGAAAAGATGGGCCTTGGCCAACGTCCTTCAACTCACCCTACCGGGCTGTGGCCTCTCCTAATTATCGTAACTCAATTTTTTGTTAAAAAATGTAATGGAATCACATGATTATTGTTATTTTAAGTCACACTCACATTTCGTGTTACTGTTGTCCGAAATTCGTGAAGACTTTTGTAAGCGAAGTAAGTGCTTCGTTTATCAATTGAAGGTTTTTCGATCAGTCCATGAAAACCTTTCCCATTGCTATGCGGGCTTTACTTAGTTCCTACTTAGATGCGTTTGGCCACTTTTCCTGATTTATCTTTTGCCTATGATGCATTGAATTTAGCATTCATAATTTATTGTCCAGGGAGATATGCACATGTAGCTTCAATTTTTTATTTGTAATTTAAAAAAATCACGCGGTTGTCATTGTGATGGTGAAATCCGATTTTCATTCAGCGGTGTTTCAATGCCTGTCAACGGCTGTTTAAAGTTATCTCCAAGCAACAAAGCTAGTCTTCGGAATCGACGGTTTATTGTACGTAAGCTCGGAAAGCGTGTATCCATGGGTTAGTTATGCTACTTATTGTTACGGTACTGTTAGAATATGATGCGGTTTTACTAGCGCGGCGATCTTAAATCGTGTAAACATTATACGCGTTGCGCGGGAAAAATGGCTGCTTGGTCGCAACATCAAAACATATTCATGAGGAGTTTTTTGAAGTTTTCTCTGAGCCTCTACCGTCGTGCGCCTCTGGAGTCGCGCTACTTATGTGCAAATCGAAATAACCATGTCATAAATGGGCGGGCTCCTCATGTGATTGAGGCATTATGTGTCTCTCGTTCTCTTAATGTCCCATAATCTGGAGGAAATTTCCAGGTTAGCGTTTGCTTAACGACAACGACGAGTATTTTTTCAAGCCCGTTAGGCAAATTGAAAAAGTCTGAAATGTCATGAAAAATTTAAATATCTGATTAATCCACGAAAGCGCTATGCGTAAACACTGCATGAAAGCACGTTTTTCTATTATCGTGGAAAATCCCCAGTGGTTGGTCAGACAAAAAAAACAATCATTCTCTTGGATATCTCATGAATATTCTACCGAAATCCACTGAGCTGACACCTGTGGAAATATGTCGAGGTAGATGTAATGCGATTCGACCATTTACGTAGGAAGCGCCTCATTTAAGCTCTTGGAAGTGCGAGATTACGAGTGCATAGGATTCGGGCGTGATTCGATGTATGTTTGTGATGTCCAAATTTGGCCATTATTCACTCGCATCGGACGAAGCCGTAGCGCCATTCTGGAAACTAATTAGGGTCTATCTTCCTTATCTGATCCATTAAGTGCATGTTAATAATGAATTAGGTTCGTCAGAGCCTATCGTTCCAAAACTCTGGCTCGCAGATACCGCACCTAGCTTAAAATACGAAAGACTGAAGTGTAAAGAATCTGGAAATTCGGGGGTTTAATGGAGAATAAGTGTGATCCCCTTTTAATAGGTTAAAAATTCGCGCTGTTAAAAACTCGGAAGAAAGATAGCTAAGCATAAATAGACAGCTTATCTAAAATTATCGGAAATTATTTAAAACTAGCGCTCTACAGTGCCAGTATTCAGGTCACGTGCGATAAATTACGCCCTGTAGGAGATCGTATTGACTTAGCCTTCTTGTATCGTTTAAAATTGAGTTTTATAGATTTCAGCCTTGATTCAGCCATTGACCGAGGAAGGTGCTCCAGTAATGAAGTTTATTTTCATGAATAGTCATAGAGAAGGAAAAACACGTGGCTTTCTGGTTGAAACATAAATTTAGCTCCACCCACTCCTCCTGTAGATTTTGCTTTCATTAAATTCAGAGTACTACTAATCCTTTTTCCTTTGCTAAAAATTCGTTCAATGGATTTATTTTTGTCTTAACAGCTGTGTTCTCGTTGAGTTGGTGTTAATATCTTTCACCCTCGAGAAAAAAGAAACGGGTTGATACTTAATCAACCTTGGTCGTCGATTCACCTTGAATCTTATTTTTACCCGTTCGTTTCGGTCCTTTACATGTACCTACTCTGGAAACAAAGCGCGATGTGTTACATTTATTCTGCACTTGGGGCAACTTAGTGAAGCCTTTTACTTTAAACGTTTCACAAGCTCATTTAAGGGAAAGTGCAGTGACGGATGAAGGAGGTGGTGGCCGCCCTCCACCTGTAATTTCTGGAAAAATTGAAATAATGGCAGTGGCGGATCCAGAATAGGGACAAGGGGGGTCTACAGTGGCGTAACTATGGAGGGGGATGAGGGGATAGATCCCCCCCCCCAAAGCCTCAGAGAAATAAAAGAATATTTAAAACTATTGTCTAGTTTTTACATATAATAACTACGTCTGGTTAAGGTTGATTTTTTTTAGTGCTACAATGATGTAAAATGTTTTTCCAGGCATATCGTTTTTTTAATTTTACCAGATTTTGTCCGGAGGGGTGGAGGAGCCATCTCTTCCCCTCCCCCAAGGCATATTCCTAGTTACGCCACTAATTGTAAGTGGGGTCTAAGTGGGGGTTAATCTACCATCAGTAGTGGGGGTCCGAAAAAAATCACAATTCTATCTAGTGTAAATTGGATACCCAAGGGTGGGGCTATAGCCCCCTTAGTCCCCCCATAGATCTGCCACTGAATAATGGTAACCATTTACCCTTGGGCTACGGGAGTTCACGATTTTAGCTGCCAGCCAGTGCAGAAGAGGCCCCCTGTACAGGAGGCGCCCCCTGCCACGAGGGCTGCTCTGTTAGAGTTAAGCCCCTTTGCGATCCTTGTAGTGAGGGAAAGTGCCCAAGTGTAATATATCCAGGTAGTAATAAAAGTTATGGATAAATGCCGCAGTCAGTGTGCAAAACGTATTAAAACGTTCCCACACCCTAAAGCCCGTATGACACTTCCCAATTCATTGGCCAATCTATTGGATATTGGATTGTGGTCCAACTGACATATTCCAATTTCTAGTCCAATGTCCTTTTCACAACATTGGACACAATTTCTTGCCCAATTTGGAATTTAGCACGGGTTCTATTTTCTCGCGGCCAGTCTCCAATCAGAAGCCAGTTATGTGACTCCTAGTGGCCAAAACAAGAAGCTCTTTGCAAAACATCAGGTTTGGCTGCAAAGCATGTTTTTTTCCGATAATTCGCTCAAAGTTTCTAAAATGTGTACGAAATAAGTTGTTTCACTATTGGATGTAGCGTACAAATCACAAGAATGCTTATATAACGTAAAATCATCGAAATATAGTGGGGGTCTGTAGCGGGACATTAGAAAACTATTTCGGCCAATATTCTTGCAAATACTAATACGTGTCGTACGGTAATATACGTACGTATATTTTTAAACAATATTGCACGCCGATTTATTGGCCAATAAATTGGAAAGTGTCATACGGGCTTAAGGGTGAAGGTGTCTCTCCAATTTAATTTCTGTTTAACTTGTTTAATAAAAATTTTTACAAGTCATTGCGTATCTAAAAGGCACGTGACTACGTGTGTCAGTCCATTATTGCTAATAGGTGTTGCATACAACCGAGCAGTCGCTGAAAGAAATGAACCGCCCTCTCCTCCAAAAAAGTACGACCTTAATCCGCCCTTGGTAAATTATAGGTTTTTTTTCCTTTAGGCGTCTTCGTAGTTGCCTTTATCGCGCTGTGTGAAGCTCGCCTCGTTTTGCGTTTGCTCTCACCTTTGACCCCGAGTGTCGGAGCCCACCCGTGTCATTGTGACCACCCTTTTTCGTGCGCCTTTCTCCGACATTCCTCTCCCATAGCCTCCTCAATGGTCATCAAAGGACGCCGCCACCTGGATTTTTTGCCTGTATTCTTAAGCTGACCTTCCGGACAAGTGCAAGCATTTTGCTTCATCAGGCCCAAGAACAGTTCGTACTTTTCTATCGCAGTAATGTAGGAGAATATATACATTCTAATACTTCATCTTGAATATAGACAGTTTGCATGTATATTGAAAAGTTTGTGTGCATAAAAATTAAGGCATTAGTTGGAATATTTAGAATACATAAATTATGTGCTGACTGCGTTGTCACATAATGAATTCTCTGTGTTTTGATCACGGTTCTAATAAAAATTAAAACCATCGTTTTGCGGTATTAGCGTTTAGTGTACGAGTTAACTAGTAAACTCTTTAGAATTTTTTTGATGTATTTTTTTGCTCGTATTAGTTAATCTCCTTACTGAATGAGGATGCTTTATAAATTAAGCAATTCGTGGGCCAGGCCTTTTTTATCATTTGATCAAACCCCTAAGATCGTTGCAAGAAAAATTTGGAGACATTTAAAAATAAAAAAGTCAATAAGTTTTCACCCTGTGATACTGCTTAGGAAAATATGTCGAATGCAGTTAAATGATGGAAAAAAGAAATTATTTTCGACCTCGTGAAAGCTTTTGCCAAGGGAAATTGTCAGTTTGATTTTTCATTCATCATTAGTTTGCTAAGTTATGGGGTTATCAGGAAAGAATGGTGCGGTTTCAGTAATTCATAGGAAGATAATAGGGATAGGTTGGCAGAGATTTTTCAAGGGCTGCCCGATCCCTCATTGAGTGCCTTTAGTAGGGCACTTAAGTGCAGCACTCCGTCCGTCGGATGGGACGTTAAGCAGTGGTCCCCTTTGCGCCTTTCGTTATGAGTAGGCTAATGTCGGTGTCGGGTTTCTTTCTTATCGAGAGAATAAGTTTGCTTCTGTTGATATTTATTAATTACGCATAGAAACTGTTCGAGACGACTAATTCGAAGGATAAAACTGTAAGTAATTCTTTTATCATTTTAACCATGTTCTAACCGCACCATTACTTTAAGATAATCCTGTCCTAAACAATGACTAAGCTGTGATCACCGGTTTGCTTAGATAGCCATTCGACCAATATCTGAGCTTTGGATGTATAAATCTAATGCTACCATTGAGTTTTTCGTCGTTGCTATAGATAATGTCTCGCATCAGTTCAGTGTTTGTCTAAAAGTTGACCTTCAGGTCGGCTTACCTTTGGCACCCGCACTTGGCTCGCAAGTCACAGTTTGCCGACCCCGAGGTAATGGAACGCGGTGAGGAGGGTCAGGGGGTACAGATGGGAGGGGTGTCTGGGCACACTGTCCCCCCGCCAACCCCTCAGGCTTTCATCTTATTAAGTTTGATGGTTTTCGGAAGGGGTCCTCTGTCCGTTGTTGTTGTGCGATGCAAGTGAATCCCGTCTGCTCCTGCACGGTGTTAAGGCCCCATTTGGACGGGACGGCGCTTGCTTTGCCCCGGCAGGCGTATAACGAGGGCCGGAAGGGTGTTAGACCGGATAGGCCCCTTTTAGCTAGGTGGTGTTGGTGTTTGGTCGTCGCCTGAGGGTGGAGAGGTGCCTTTCGGGGTTGAAATTAGCAAGTTGGCGAGAGGGGGAGATTAGGGGAGCAGATCGTGTGTGTGAGTGTGACTAGGGGTGGGTTGGGGGAAGTTCCGAGGACGTGTTGAGCGGACGTCGTGGAGACTGGAGAGCGTCCTTCGATGTCTTGCACCTTTCGGAAATCGATTTTGCGTCGCCTTGCCTCGTCTGGGTGCACCGTCGGATGTTTAATCCTGCCACCCGTCGCGTCTCCATTCGGCAGACTTCCGGAAGATAAGCGTGGCGGCCGGTCGTGATGCCTTCGGCCCATGCATCTTTAGGAGACCTCGGACCATGACATTAGAAAATTGAAGCGACTTGACAGTATATATCTTCGTAAAAAAATATTGCACGAAGGCAAAGGATGCACCAATAAAGGCTGTCTTTATTTTATGTTTTAATTTACTTTTAAATTTTATTTTAATTTAATAATAATTCAAATTCTCCCTGCGTGAAAACACAGTGATAGGGTAAAATATTGTCACAATTAGTCATAATTACAATAATAATACAAAAAGAACTAATGAACTAAAAGTACCGTGAATTACCAAAACAGTCAAGACCAGCCGAATTTAGGAGACTGCGGGGCGTAGTCGGTAAAGAAGTATTTCTGTTGCCACTTCAGTAGCATTTTAATCGATTTAAAAAATGTCCGCGCCGCGGCGATGTGTGCCTTGCGGGCAACTTATTTATAATAAATATGTGGCGTTTTAGTATTTGTAATTGGGGGAAATGCATTGATAACGAATGCATTTTGTAGATGGCATTACCAAGAAAATAAATTTTATTTAGCAGTCCTGATTTTAGCTCGTATCTCCGTAAACTTTGGATCCCGCTTCGATAATTGGCCATAAGCTCAATCCTTGATAGGACCCCTCAGTCCTACCTGTTTGTTGTTTTCACGACTTCATTATTTTACTTTTACTCTTTTAACGCCGCTGAAATTTTCAGGAAGTCCTAAGGTAGCATTTTCCTCCGTAAAAACTTTAAAATCGCAACTCATGGTCACTAGGTTGTATAGTTTTTATATTTCTGTTGTATGAAAATGTTGACTTTTATCTAGCCTATGTACCAGGAAAAGTTCAAGATGATAACGTAAGCTTCAGAGGAGTAATTCGTCTAAAAAAGACAATATACGATTGGGGTGTAATGCGTCCCCTTGAAGCCGCCATGCTCCATGGACTATTTTAGGTAAATTAAAAATATGTTGATAATGCATGTCGGTCTGTTTTTTTTTCAGAGTGTGTTTCAAAAATAGAAGCTTAGTTATTATTTTTTCGCGGAAAATTTTCTCATTTGCTCTGTGACAGTGGTTAAAGATTTTGCTTTTTTTTAATCCGCCCGTTTCATCCGACGGAGGGAAGCTCGGTGGAGCAAGTTTGCCCTTATTGAAGTGGATAAAATCCCCGCTCCATTTTTCATTTATTGCCCCGTCTCCAACGTATCTCCGCCTACGGCACGTCTTGTGTGCTCCTCTCCGCGCGCTGATTGCCGCTGCCCCAGTTACAAGTGCCGTATGGTTAAGAGCACTAATCATCTTAAGGGAAGAAATAATTAGCGAACGGGGAGCGGGGTGCTTTAGGTCGCGTAATTAGCCGTGCAGTTCTCTTGATGATGATGTCTGACGACGGAAAAGGAAGATCCGTGCGTGCTTGGGGAACGAACTCAATTAAAAAGAATATTTTGTTTTCAGTGGCATCATATAATTAGTATTTTCTTTTAAATAATTTCTCATTGAAAACTTATTACAGTCGTGGTGAATGGGGAAGTGGCTGTTAAGGAGGGAGTTTCGCGAATGTTCAACAAGTTTTTAAATATTATTATCGGTTGTGTTGCAGGTTATATTATAAAGAGACCCGCATTTTCCCGGTTTTTCGATTCTTCGCCTGCTACTCGAACTGTTAGCGGCGAAAAATCGTCGGTCTTAACTCTTTCGTCGATGAGTTCGTGATATCACCAACTTAAGTGGAGCGGTTCACCTCTGATCCGCTTCTGCTCGGTCTCGCGTGGTTCGTTTTTGTTTACGTTCTTGTTTGCGATTCCGTCCCACAATGAGAAGTACTCCCGGAACGGCATAATGAACTGGAACTCTGATGACGTAACCGAGTAATGAAAAGTAGGCGGCAAATTACGCGTTTGTTTTTATTTTTCAAAGGAATGGTAGATTTTAAGAAGTAGATTCCCTTCATTCGCTGGATTCTTGAAATGCACTGTGATTTCGGACCTGGTTTAGCGACGCTATTCAAAACAAATACTCTTCACATTAGATGTACAAAAAAATGTTTTGCGATCTTACACCACGTTAAAACAATATATTATATACAGTACATTAAAAGTGTAGTTAAAGAGAATATGGGTAATTAGATACTTGTGTTTTTTTTTCATTTTTACCCTCTATTTAGGCCGGCAGTTTCAAAATAATTAGGAGGTAGTACAATTCGTTAGTATGCGTAATAGTGTCGGCTGAAAAAAGTAAACTTGGTTGAAGTGCGATCAAAAATATGTATGTCTTAAAAGTTGTCAACTAGCTGTAGAATAAATGGCATAAAATATTAGGCCTATCGGATAATATCTTTAGACTGCGCAAACGCTGCGTAACGTTTTTTGGACCGTGTGGTGTGCATGTGGGAATCGAATTGCATGCTGGTGATTGATCACCCCGTGCGAAACACCCTAGAGGTGGCTCGCAGGGTATTATGTAGATGTAGATAGCGTTTTGAATTTAAGGTTCTCATTTCGAACTGCGTGGTTTCAATGTTGGCCTCTGGCTTTCTTTGACAATAGGCGTGTATACATACACCCCTTGATCCTCTGTAATTTTTAGGCTCTTGGTCCCACCCCTACCAGTGGAGTCACACTCGCTATCATTCACCTGAGGAGACATTTTTTGAAATGGTGTTAGCTAATTTTTGTTTTTGACATGTTTCACCAGGAATACCTCATCATGACTCCTCATGAAAAAAGTTTTATAGCTAGGACCTATATTTTTCCCTAGCAACGCACCTACTCTTTGCACGATCGAAGTCGGCTTACTTCTGCTGCGCAGGCGCGTTGAGCTCTTATTTTTATACGCGAAGTGAATGACGCGGCCGCAGCGCAGCGAGCGATGGTGTTGAGAAGTGGAACCTCGCCCACGGGGACGAGATGGGCGTGAAGTAAAAAACATTTTTGAAGTGGTAAGGCGAGGTGTAAGTAAGGAGTGAGTGTTATAAATTTTTATTAATAGTTTTTATTTTCAATTTTATTACATAAAGAAACGTGCGGTAGGGGGAGATTAATATTTCTCGCGCGAAGGTTTTTTGTTTTAATTTTCTAAATTTTTTATTTTTTTTAAAGGTGTTGAGAGTGTTAAGTCTCTCCCCGCTCACTTAATTCCCTTTTTTAATTTTATTTTTAAATCTTTCTCCTTAACCCCCAGCCCCGTTCACCAAACCCTTCCCAAAAATAAGGAGAAAAAAATGGGTATTCCTTTCTACTCTTGCTTCTCTCTCTCTCTCTCTCTTAACCCTTTTTAACCCACACCCACCCACGCCCGAACTTTAACACCTTCTCTCCCTTTTACATTTTTTCATCACTGGCGGTGCGGATTTAAATGGCGGTGTGGGGAGTGGGCCCTCGACGTGTTTTTGTGTGCCTGCGCGAGCGTGTTGGCATCTCAAAGCTCGGCCCGACACCTCGCGGGTACCCGCCCCGTAAAATGCATATGGAGCCCCCACTCGAGTGGGAACGAGGCAGGTGGGCGCGGACTGTGATCTTCTATTGTTTTTTTACCCTTTTTTCCCCGGACCTTCGTGACCGTTGTCTTCCGAGAGGCACCAGCGTGTATGTGAGGGTTGTTGCAGGTCAGGGAAA
The DNA here is from genome assembly GCF_921293095.1 of Ischnura elegans. Taxonomy (NCBI): domain Eukaryota; kingdom Metazoa; phylum Arthropoda; class Insecta; order Odonata; family Coenagrionidae; genus Ischnura; species Ischnura elegans. The sequence goes on along the minus strand of NC_060253.1, from coordinate 70,335,987 downwards.
TGTCACGGGATTTAAAAAAAGATTAGGGGAAAGTCTAGAAATCGCGTCCACTGCATCAGGGTTTATTTAGGTTCATGGTAGTTTGTTGGGCTCATCCACTATGAAGAGTGCGATTTGTGTATTTATTTGCATATCGGTATTTTTTATTCTTTTAGGGTGCCTTAACTGTTCGGCGTTGTGTTGACGCCGACGGCTTACAAGCTAATCAAATCCTGTCTTTAAGAATTTATGACATCAGGTCGAAAACTCGCTTCGTCGTCACAGAAAAATGTGTCGAAATACGCCAGCAATTTCAATATACAAATCCCAAATCGAAATTCCCGGCGGAAATACGCCGGGAATTTCGATTTGGGATTTGTATATTGGAAGCTTAGGCATACAAGTATGCTGGGGTGGCTCAAATGGTAGTAAAGAAGGATATAAATTTCATTATTTACTATTGTAACGTGTAACTGATCTCTTAGATGAACTCGGGTGGGAATCTCTGTCAGACAGCAGGCTGAATAATAGACTAAACCTGTTAGATAAATTCAAGACAGTGTTTCTGACGAAGTTAGCCATATCTTACTTACGCCAACACATCACTTGTACGTTAATGTTTCTAGATTTCTTTTTAAATCTGTAATGTTTTGCATTTATTTTTGGCTTTTGTATTACAATCTCATTGTTTTGTGGTGATGATTTATTTTATTTATTTTTCTTTACAGGTAAGACCATACTCTTGGAAAGTCGTCTATTGATCTAGGATAGGTGAGTGTTCTCCCTTACTATTGTTGTGGAAAAAACACAAATGAAGGAATCGTCAAAGTAAATCCAAGTGAGGTAAATGTAGTTATATTTCTGATGATTTGGAATGGAGGAAGATTGTAATCTTCAAAAAGGTGTATGATATATAATGGAATAAGTTTTGTGGATGTCGTAATCAAACAAATGCATGGGTTGAGCTAGTGTTGCGAAAAATTTAGACGTGATCTTTTTTAAAAGAATCCAGATATTACGGTTGTTGTGTTTAGTTAATGCCCCGATTTTTATGAATCTAGGACTTATCCGTATGGGAATAGGATATATGCAGGGGAACTGGCCCCAGAGTTATGAAATGGGTGTTCGGTGACCAGTTCAACAGTCTTTTTCTTTAAATTATGACGAATGTCTTAAGGTACCAAGTGAGACATTCACATATTAAGTGTCAAATTTTGTATTACCAAGTGTAAGTCTTTAAATTAAGTACTTAAAATAATGCATACATATAAATTATTAAAAAGTTAAACCGAAACTTGAAGATTGTTCGTGATGGAAGGGCTCCATGTTATCAATAACAGGCACTTTCGGTTTATTTCATATTTTCTGTATTTGATGATGGTTTAACAGCCGAAATATGTCATAAAATAGAACTTTTTTGTAGAATTAACAGTGTCTGTTATTGATAACATTATTTAAAAGTATCTAGTAATATTGGATGTTTTAAAATTATTATTTATCGCTTTAATCTAGTAAGATCAAATCGAAACTTGAAGCACGTACGTGGTGGAAGGGCTTCATATTAATAGTGAAAGACACTTTGTTCCTTCCATAAGTTAAAAAAAAAATTCTATTTTATTACCGGTTCCGGCTGTTACACCAGTATCAAGTACCTGTATTGGCTGTATTTGATTATGTTGTAACAGCCGATACCGGTCATAAAATAGAAATTTTTATAAACTTGTGGAAGGAACAAAGTATATTTCATTATTAATAGAATTTTGTAAAATTACCCTGGAAATCATGGAATTATGTATAATTTTTCTGCATTTATTTGCTGGACACACTGATAAATTGCCCAGTATTTTGCATCTTCAACGCTTCATGGCTGAGTAGCTGGGATAAAATATATTCCCCGAATGTAGAAAGTTTCTTCTGTCACATTAGTCTGACTTTGGTGCAGTGTCACCGTTGTTAAATTAGGCCCCGTCAATGCGGTCCCCTGGGTTCCAACGTCGCATAGTCTTGACTCGTCCCAGATTTGCTAACCTTCGGCCCCGTGAATATCGCCGTCGGAGAGAGAGGGAGCACCACAATGCGATGCGAGATATGTCCGTCCTGGGATTCATGGGCATCTGCTCGCGTCATGTCTAATAGTCTCCCCAATCAATTCGTTCGTCTTTGAGTTCCGACCCTTCTTGTCTAGATTGAAGGGTCCCTTCGCGTGAAGTACCTTCCTCGACCATTCACTCGTTCCTGGAATAATATTTTTTTTGCATTCGTTTCATTTCGTTCAGAGACCTCTTGGTGGGGGTGGGTTGGTGGTGATATAGCGGATGGTTTTCGATTCGATAGATCTCTTTCTTTCAGTGCCCGCTGCCCTATCCAATCCAAACCACTCCCTTCTATCTATAGCGTTGGTCGTTCAATCCAGCTCTCCCACGGCGAAAGAAATAAGAAAGCTCGGAGCTCGTGCCTTTATCTAACTTCATCTCCCGTCCAGCGCACTCGGCAGGCATTGGTGAATTTCATCATCGCGTCTGCTGGGATGGGTCGAGTTGTATGGGTGCAATAAAAAATAAAAACGGGTGCAATAGGGCGGAATATGTGGAGAAATGGTCTACCAGTGGGGATATTGATGGCCGTTTGTACAAAATCTTTTTTTTGTTTGCTGAATCATTGGTGCTGTTGGAAGTTGCTAAACATTCTATTGACTCGTTCGAAAATTCCATGGAGAGAGAATTCATTCGCCTTGATTGGGATTCGAAGCCGGATCCCCCGATTTTCCAGGCGAATGCCGTAGCCAGTTAAGCTATCAAGGCTTCATTACTTTCTGTGGAAATTTTCTATCGCATCCACGCGCTTGCCGCGTCGTCGTATTCTCCGCCCGCTCGAAAAAACGATGTAAAATTCGGAGTTACAAATTGGTGCAGGATTTACTTTAGACTCACAATGTAAAGCTTCATAGAATTACGTGGTATAAGTCACTTGGCGGAAGTCGGCGGGCTTATCTACTTGTTCTCCACGTTTATTTAAAAAAATGGCTGAAAACAATCTCCACCATTTTGTTATATATCCATGGTTAATGATGAAACGAAATCTTTAAAAACCCTCTAAATGAAAGAAAAAGAAGTGTTAATTAAGATAGTATAACATTTTTGTCAATAAAAATATTCATGAAACCACTGCACGAGAGTAAAGTTGGCTATTTTCAGAAAAAATCGAGGGTGTTCGTTTTTCGCTAAATTTGTTCACATTGACCTCACATATATTGTTAACGTGAAGGCACAGGAAGGAAATAATCTGGCAAGTGATGCACAATTCTTTTGAGAATATGTATGCGAAGATTCAACTTCCTAGCTCAAAAAAATGTTTTTCGGGTTTTTGCCGCCTTTTTTCGATTATAGTCCACTGTGCTGCGTTTGCATTCATGGCGTCCGTCGCGTTTGTTAAATTTTTAGTTGACGATTGTTGCGCGATCAATATTTATGCCTAAAATTGTTTCTCTACATAACTTGAATATGACGACATCTAGACCATGAAAACCTGGAAAAACCGTGAATTTTATAATTTAGTTTGAGTGGGTACCCTGTTTTCGCTGGTTTTTAAGGTATCTGTTTAAAAAAATATCCATCGGTATATTTTTAACACTTGTTATCCATATTAAAAAATCAATACGACTTATGGAATAAATTGTCCTGAAAAGAAAACAATTGTGATCGCTGAAAAATTATTCACCGTCTGTAGTCAGTTGGTTTTTGGACCATTAAATGTGGAGGTAGAGTTTTCACGTTTTATTTTTGTTTTTTTTTCTGTTGTGCTAAAAACTTCTGGTTCTTCGCCGAGATTTACACTTTATAAGTCACTGTAAAAACGTTGTATAAATTCCCTTCTTGATTTGAATTTCAGTCTTCTATCACTAGCACACCTATAGGCGAAAAATACATTCTTATTTTGTAAATTTCAACGTATCAATGTGATGAATTTTTCGCTAATCGATCCCTATTCGCCTCTCATTTCGTATTCCTATCTTCTTATCCCCTAATCGTTTATTCTAACCCCTGCCATGCGCTTCTGCGATGGAGTGCCTCGGAGTAAATTGATGTGTGTGCAATAGCTGTGCGTTATGTATTTCCTCGCATGAGATGTCAATTGAACCTTGCGCCCGGCCTAAACCATTCCGCCATCCCCACTTTACCTCACCAGCCTACCTCGCATCTCAATCTCTCCATAAAACGCATGCCGATATCGCTCTCCGTTGACTTCCCCCTGCCTTACCTTATCCGTGGGTCGTTTCCTGTTTAATGAATGCGTAGATCTCCGTAGACCCCCTGCATAAGATAGTGCCTGCTCTACCGTCAAGTCATCTCATCCAAAAAAAATATAAAAACGCTTACTTTTTATAATTTATTTTGAAATTGTCTTTTACAGATGTATTCGATTCACCATCCTTTTTGAAAATTATATTTTACTGGCGATGATACTTTGCATAGCACATCTACATCTACATAATACCCTGCGAACTACCCCTAGGGTGTTTGACATGGGGTGGTAAATCCCCGCAAGCACACCACGCGTAATACAGTGAATTGCACACACACAAACACATAAGTACGACACACATAGTATATGCTGAATGAATGCAACTTAAAGACAAACAACTGCTGAAGGAGTACCAAAAAGTACTGTAGGAATACCGAAAAATACTGTCCGTGAAATACCAATGAATTTAAAAGGAATACTGCTGGGTAGTATTTCTGAGTCAGAAGTACCCGTCAACTACAAGGAATACGTAATGGTGATGAATACCGTAGAAATACTATTGCCTATTACCTCGGGTACCTTATTCATACTTTTTGATGAAAGCGTAAATTTTAAACCAAGTGAACGTAATCGTAAAAGTTTTAATGAGTGGGAGTGACGTCATATGACGATTACGTCTTATTTATGTCATTGACAGTGCTCCCCGTTTACTTGTTAAACTTGGCTGAATAAACGAGAAAATTAGCGTGAAACTTTGGATCGCGCAGTATCGCAGTCTTTTTTTCATGCGCTTTTTATCCGTATTTTGTTTGCTCAAGCCGTGGATCATGGGAAAAGGCACCTCGGAATGAAATATAACATGGGTTTTGTAATATGTAAGTGAGAAGTCAGCTCTTAAGGCTGAGAAGCAACGACACACAATGTCAGTAGCGTGTTTACAGTTTTTGTTGTAATTCATAGTTTCGTGCGTGAATTCATGGAATCGAATTCACACAATGAATAGTAAAGCTTTTTAATTCCATATAATTCCTAGCTTTAAAAATGAAATCCGAAATTCATGCGTGATGGAGCGGTATTGAAATAAGTAATTAGGCATAATCGTGCAAAATTGTAAGTATTTATTTCAGTAACAACTTTTACTTTTCTTTGTGTGAAGTTTCCTTTTGGTTCTATTTAAAGAAAATAATAGATGGCGTCGAGTATTTTTTTATTTTTTCCTATAGCGCTGTAGAACCATTTAGCTAATTTTTCTTTAATTTCTTAATTTAATTTTTCGCTTATTTTACCTATGAAGCGTCCTTGCCGCGCGGTCGCTTCCGTCACCGTGCCACAGCGTGGCGGGGAAGCGGAGAGGAGAAGAAAGGGTCACGTGACGCCGCGGCGCGCCGGCTCGCCGCACGGGGTCGCTCTTAATTGAATCCGAGGTGGAGGTGTGGGTAAGGAGGAGTGTATATTAGGTGGAGTTGCGGCAGGGGAAGGGTGGTGGGGTGTCGCCGTAGGTCGGGTGGCCGGAATAGTTCGACGGACACTGGGTCTGCGTTGTAGCATCACGCTCGGTGTCTCTTGTCAACCACAAATATTGCAGTAGATGAACTAAGGACCATGGCGTAGCGAGGGGTGGGGGGTGGGACCCCCCCCTTCCCCTGAAATATGGGAACACAATCTCTTTGCTTCATCATAAGAGAAAACAAAATATTGAAAAATCTATAATTTACTCTCTTTAAGTAATTAAGTTTTTTAAGTTAACTCTTTAAAGACCGAACTGATTTAATAACTAATTTTTATTCCCTGCGGTTTTCAAAGTCCGAGCCTCGCTCCCATAGAGAAACATACTCCATATGTAGCATCTGATGAATTGTTTCCTTACTTCTATGACTGTACTCTCAGCTGTAAGAAGAGTCATCTTTTCAATAGAAAGTCCTCTTCGCCTGCGCTATTCTACTGACTATTTCTTTCTTGTTTCGTCCATCGTTGGTAATTCAGCTTCCCAGGTAAGAAAAACCTTTCACCTCTTCAAGCTTATGCTTTCCTAGGTGAATGTTTGTCTTAGCCTCGTCTCTTTTGCTGCATAATAATATCTTAATCTTTTTTTGGTCGATTTTCAGCTGATATCTGGCCATTTTCCTTTCCACATTTGCTCTTAACTTGCCTAATATTATCCCAAAATACCTGTAGTATACTCAGGTGAGCCAGTTACTGTAGTGGTTAGCGTCGTTAACTCACGGCCCAGGGTTTGCGTCTCTATCATTGCGGTACATTTTATGATCTTCACTGTCAAAATTTGGACCAAGTTATTATTTAATTTTAAAAGCGGCTAGCTCGAATATTGCCAAAGAGGGCTCTGAAGTGGGCATCTTAATTGTTTGTCATCCACTGCGCGTTTAAATGGGTTTACAAAAGTCGCCACTCGCGTCGCTGACGGAGGGAGTTTTTCGATTGTGATTCGAGTGATCCGAGTTTCACGTAAAAATTAGATGTAATTATGGGTTTTAACCGAAATATATAAACATCATGATGTGATCTGTCAAATTTATAACTCTTCAATGCTATTCCTCGCAATGGCATACATTATTATGCTGTAACGTATTGGAAAAAGTGGATCAATTTGTCCGTCAGCGATGCGAGTGGTGATTTCTGTGAACCCATTTAAATTCGTGGTGGGCGACAGCACATTACGAGGCCGTATTGAGGATTCTTTATTGTAAAATTCGTGGTACATAGTCTACCCTTGTGAGTGAAGTATTTCGTGTCGTCTTAAGAGAACTAAGAAGTGGAGCAGACCGCCAAATATTTCGATAATGCTGGAAGGTCTTGAGTCGCCCTCGCCGTGAGAAGGGCGCCGCTTGTGAAGAGCCGAGGAAAATTGAGTGAATCCACTTCGAATTTGTCCCGTGCTCTCCCCGTTATAACTCCTCATAAGCATGTAAACATGAGGAGTGGAAGTTCAAAACGGGAAATTGGCCGGCCGAGAGTCGCATCGTGCAAGTTCCCGCCGTGCAAACTGTCGTCGATGCTCGTTTGGGAATTTAGCAAGTGTTGCCCTACGCCTCTGCCCCCCACCTCTCCTCTCTATCTCCTTTAATCTTCCTGGAAAAGGCTCAACGTTCCTCCGCTAATGGAAGTCATATAATTTTCGTGGACATTTAAAAAATAATAATAATAATTAACTCATTTATTGCTATAGGAGTTTTAACTCCTTTGGAACATAGAAATTGTTAAAGTGGTGAGAAGTACAATTAACATAGCAAACTGGAATTAATCTAGTAAAACTGGAAAAGAATAATTTCTTTTTCTAACAGAAAAACGAACATTAAACATACCAAGAAATAAATACACATAAAAGAAATAAACATACCAAGAAATAAACAACTTTAAAAAAGGAAATTTAGCTTAACAAATGAAACAAGAACTATATTACTACTTCTAACACAACAATGGGTATTTATCACATCAATGGAAAATGGAAAAAAGGAAATTTAGCTTAACAAATGAAACAAGAACTATATTACTACTTCTAACACAACAATGGGTATTAATCACATCAATGACCAGATAAATGATTTTTAAATTACGTGATATGTGTTCATGGGTAGCCAGAAAGTAGGTGGGTGACAATCCTTTTCTTAAATATTTCCTGTGATGCACTGTCTTTTACCTATTTCGGCAAATCGTTCCACTGCTTTGAGGCAACAAAAGTAAATGATTTCTGAACTGTAGCTGTGCGGGACTGTGGGGCATACAAAAAACAGGGGTCTTGTCTTGTAACAACATTAGTGTGTTGACAACTGGGGAGAAAAAGACCCTTTAAATACAGAGGGCTACCATATTTGAAGAGATTGAACCTAAAACAAGCCATGTTATATTTTCTCCTTGATTTAAGATCAAACCAGGACAGATTTTTAAAATAAGGGGCACTGTGTTCATCTCGTCGTAAATTAAAGACGAATCTCACTCATGAGTTCAACAGATGTTGTTGCTTGATATTCACTCCTGAGTTAAGTCATTGTACACAAGACTACAGTAGTCTAAGTGAGGGAGAATGAGTGCGGTAACTAGTTTCTTTTTTTAGCTTAAGTGGCAGTAAATTTCTGTGGATTTTTAATTGATGTAGAATTGCATTTATTTTGTTGGATATCCTCATCGTGTGTTCTTTCCAGGAAAGATACATGGTTAATGTCAGCCCCAAAATATGCTTATCTTTTAGCATTAGATCTTTTAGGGGACTTCATTACGTGAGGTGATTTTTGGACTCCTCCTCCCCCCCTTAGTGAGATATCGTGAGATACGGATCGACCCCCTCATTTTAACCTCACGTGAGATTGTTCAAAATGCTCATTTTCAGTCAAAATATGTTAATATATGCTTCATTGCGTTGGATTTATTAATTGAAAAAATGTTTGCTTATTTTTATTTAAGATTACTTACGACTAGTGGGTACTTGAGATTAATAAGATCCTAGTCTAGAATTACATTTTATAGTGTTTATAGCGGAAAAAATGTCGTGATTTTTGCCAGGAACCCTTTTTCCCCTACGTAAGATTGGGTGAGAATCGGCTTGACCCCCTCCTCCTCCCTTAACGCCTCTTGCAATCACTCCATGCCTCAAATTTTGGAAAGAAATTTCAATGATTAGACGAAGACCTGACCGGTTTCAAACAGTGCTCGTCTCAATCAGGATTCTGTCTATGGTCGATAGCGTCCATACTTTAATAGACCCGACTGCTATTCTCACTACGCCTTTATTTCAGTATTTTTTTCCCTCCGTCGAGTTTTACCTGGCGTGCGTTTAAAAAATTGTAATTGTAGTTATAAATATTTATGACGAATAGGGTTATTTATATTTTATTTTACGTAACGTACTGATAGTGATAGAAGATCAAAAATGCTCATTTTTATTAAGGCTATCTGAAGATGGAGAGTATTTAGTTATTTTTGGGAACCGTCAATTACAATTTTCAGGAAGCAGTTTGAAAATCAAAGCGGCTTGCTTTATTTTGATCAGAAGGTTAGTAATCAAGGCTTTTAAACGTTCTGGGAACTTGGAATGTGGATGTAGGATTGAATTGTGAATGTACAATGAGTAGAACTGAGGTGTTGCCCGAAAAACAGCGGGCTATTGGACGAAACTTTAAGGAGGGCTTTAGGAGGGTATGGAATGGTAACCCTGGATTGACTGAAAGATGTGAAGTATTTTGAAAGGAATGATTTAGGGCTAATGAATGTGCCAATGAGAAGCGCAAAAAATGCTACAATATTAGAGATTTTTGCAGGAGAATATTGCATGCGTTTAAAAAGTACCGCTTATATTAAAGGAATCAATAATGGGTTTCATCGCAACTCTTACATTCGTCACCGTAATCGCTCTACTGTGGACTCATTGCTCATTCGCACATCCAAATACTATTAATAGAGAACAAAATACTCTATTTGGGATACTAATTACGGTCATAAAACCTGTACTACCGCTCATGCTGTAGGCATTAAGCCAATGTTATGATATGAGTGGCAAATGATGTATGATACGAGAATGAATTACCAATTATGTTAGTAATTTGATTGCGTGAATATAATTCTGAAGATAAAACAGTCGCAGACTTTTTGTGACATTTTTGGATTAATCAATTGTTTACAGATTCTTTAGATGTGAGTAAGAAGGTAGCCAGTTGAATTGAAAAAAAGGGTACCCCGAGTGGAAAAATTCCGCTCTTTCGTCACTGTATTTTGTTCACTTAATACTTTTCCTTATGAGACATATTTACATTTCTCGGTGGCTGTCCTATTTTAAGCAAAGTTTGAAGGCTGTTAATTTTTGAGCTCGTAGATACGACGTTCTTAATTGAAATAACATGTTTTCTTATCTCTGCCGTCCCATGCCCTGTAATTTCATTCAACGTCATTTTACCATGGTTGTCATTGGTGCATGACTCATGACTGATTGCCCTCAGCAACTCCCCGATTATGTATTTCTGCCGGGCGTGTTTATCTTACTGTACTTAGTTTCGCGTTTATGATTAATGCATGCAAAATATTGAAGGACGTTTTATGTGTAGTTGGCCTGGGTAAATGATTTTAAATGTAAAGTTTTGAGAGAGAATTGTTGATCTAATGACCCGAATTTATTATTTTAATTAAATGAAGCATTGCAGTCTTTCTACTGAATTTATTCAAGCAGGACGCGCTTCGTGTTACGACGACAACTATGTTGCTCTAACAATGAAATTTGTCGTTTTCAAATAAATTGAGCGGAAAGATTTCAGCATTTCATTTGACTAATGTTAATAACCTCCACCACATATCATGCGAGATATAATAAACCTGAATGTTTGCTAAACACACGAAGATAGTTAGTTGTCAAAATTTTGGTCGCAAAATTTCGGGAAAAATACGTATTTATATTCTACACTTTACTATTTGAAATAAAGTGTGGAATATAACACAGTATTTTTTTTATTTTTAGCATGAAACAGTTTCACAAAGTAACGCTGGAGACCGTGTCTTTCATGAATTGCCTATGCTTTTAAAACCCGTTATCATCTTCAAATTTTCAGAGTACCTGAATATAAAGGTGACCCTTGTCAATGTTTGCGTATATTTCAAATAAAAAATTATATCTTCTTAAAAATGTAAAATTTTTATATTTAACTTAAAGACATTTTTGTAAATAATTAAACGTGGTAACCGTGAAATGTAAATAAATGAAAATGAATGTAATTAGGAAATCAAATTGTCCCTCTTAATGAAAACTGAATCCATTCATTTTCGAGTGTCCTTATGCTTTTGGATATATCTGTGACTATAGGTTCTTACCTAGCGAGGGGACGTCATGGGAGGTGATGCTATAATTCTGGGTTTCGGCTTATATTGGAAGTGCGATTGTGCGATTTAACTTGCTCTTTAGGCCATTAAGTATTATTATATGTAATGTATTTTACCATATGAATTCTATAAGATCAGTGTTTTTTATTTTGCTATATTATTTATCGAATAATGATTTTATTTTGTATAATTATGCTAAATTATCCGACACTGATCTGTCGGCATAAATGCGAAAAGTGAAAGGTTGCGTGGAGCATGTCAAAACAAAAAGCATCTATAAGCGCCAAGGGTCTATGCTGCCTAGTGGTGCGGAGAATTAGAAAAAAAAACTCGTGCTGTTCCTGTCAGATCCATCGCGCGCGACGGAAGGTTTAAAGAAGGGAAAGATAAGTTTAGTGAGAAAGATAAACGACGTAAAAAATCTTCCCCGTTCAGCCATTCTCTCATAATTTTAAATTAAAATAACACTTGAAAGTTTCCGCCCACTTTTCATGAGCCGTTGGTACCATTCTTGTTCTGGTTCATTTAACACGTTCAGGGAGACACACTCGTTGAGGGAAGCCATCGCTGGAAACAACCACAAACCGTGACAGGACCAGGAGTTGTGTCGAGTCGGTGATCCGCTCGATAGAAAATAGTGATGTCGTCAACTTATTTGGGATTTGGTGAAGGCAGTGAATTTTTTGTCGTGATAAGCTCAAGAATTAGGATATGGATCAAAAGGATTGTATTGATCTCATCATTTTTCAAAGAGTTTTACAGTGTACAATGTAAGAAATAGTTGAACTATGCCATTTGGGAGTGCCACGAACAAGATAAAATGTGCATAAGATCAGGCTGGAAAAAGCGTTCAGTCTCCATTAATTAGGCAAAGGGTAATTGACAATCGATGCCTCAAGTTCGAGGGGTCGAGTCCGTTCTTTCCGTGCGAGGCTGAATTTTTGCTACTATGGGTTACTTACTGTAGTGGAGCTGTCGCGTCGTCTAATCGAGAAAACACATTCCTCTGCTCTTCGGATTCATATGGCTCAAAAATTCAGAGAATTTGAGGATGATTGCTTGTTTGATGGTGCTCTACCCTGGCTGTCGAAGGTGCTGGTGAAAGTTTGAATTGATTACTTTCAAATGAAACTTTGAGAGAAACAAACTCTTATATTACTCTGCACTTATTTAATACCTAAACCTTCCCAAATTTCGGTAACTCAGCACCGTTTTCTAGGTTTTCTAAGTGTGTTTTTTATGGCATTACCCAGAAAATTTATTTATTTATTTCTTTATTCAAAAACAGCCAAAACAGCCTTTACATTGAATCGGTAACTTAAAATATGCAGCTTTAACAAATATAAACTATAAAAAGGGTATCAAAGAATAAAAAAAGATTCAGAAGATGGCTTTTCGAGGCTGCCTCTTGAATGATATGATGGACATTGAAAGATCAAGGGAAGGGTGAATAGAAAATGCCATTGTGTTTCCGAAATCTCGGTATTTTTGTAATAAATTTTGTGTGAAGTGTTACCAGTAATTGTTTCACCATAAATGCATAATCCTTCTACGAAGTTACTCCAGAAAATATTGCCTGACGTTCTAGTTCGTCCGATTTCGGATCTTGTCGTAATGGGGGGCCTTCCCGTTGGGATACTATCCTCGCACAGGTGCTAAATGGAGGGTACTTCGTTTCTACTTTGCCCTCCGAGATCTAGGGCGTAAACTGTAATCCTAGTGATGTTTGTTGTTTACTACTAGATGAAATCTCCGCTCGTCACCATATCCAACCCTTGTGAAAGGCCCTTCTGTCTTTATAGCGCTAATGGCTTTTGTTACAGGCCGTCTCTCAAAATCTACGGAATAATGGAGGAAGGCTCAATCGAATAGTACACCTATTTCGGACCTGGATTAATCAAACATACTAGAGTAATTAGGTGATTTTACGGTGATCATTTCTTTATCTTTAACGAGTTCAATCGTCACGGCCTAAAACAACTACATTCTTATTTTTAAAATTTCAAAATATTGGTTAAGAAGAATCGATTTTAATCGAGTAAACGTAATGTTTTGTTAAGAATAACACGCCAGTTCTTATTTAAAAATTTTCAAAAATATTGATTAATAAGAATTGATTTTAATCGCGTAAACGTAATGTTTTGTTAAGAATAACATGCCAAGTGGCATACAATTAATTTAACGGGTATTTTTTTTCATTCGCTATTACTTTTAAGAATCTAAAAACCTCATTTTCTCAAATTAAATACGTGCATGTATTTTGTTTTCAGGTACGGTTTTACAAATGTTAAGCACTAAGAAAATAGTTAGGAAGGTGTCTCGGTAATATTTTTATCGTCATCATTATATAATGGCCATCTGAAGAAATGGTTTACTTCAGGCATGTAACTTGATTCCTTATCTTTATGGTGAATGTTTGTAGGTAATTTTTTTTCCTTACCTATAATCTCAGTTAATCGTGTGGTCTAAATAAATACCGAGATCTCTCGTGCCATTTGCGTGATCGGACTCCTCATACTCGACCTTTTGGTGTAGCCATCCAAGCAAACTACCTGTCAGCGTACTGGTTCGTTGTATTTATCAATGTTCGAGGTGTACTGTAGTTATGGAGGCGTACTGTGCTTAAAAATAGAATAATACCTATTCGTCCACTATATCTGCATGTATAATTATTAAACCTAATATTTTGTCACTAATGCCAGAATGATTTTCAAATGTGGTCAGCTAAAATCTGTTCTTTTATTTATTTGGGGCCCTGTGTATTTTTTGATGAAAAGTTGTTCAGAATTTATTTACAACTGTCTTATAACGTGCTATATTGTTTCATATTTTTCACTATTGAGTCTATATTGAACTTCATGATGATTTTATGAACGAAAGTGGCAAAATTATAGCTACGTTGAATGCAAATGAGCTTACTTCATTAGTATGCTGATACATCGTTGGGTCACCGTCGATCTATCATCGGGTTTATGCGTTGAGAGTGCCTGCATGCATCATTTTCCGTGATTTATAATTTAAATTGCCACTTCGAGGTTCTCTCGAATTCTTCCTTTCCTCGTGCATTCATTTCTGCATCAACTTTTTTTTATTCGTTTCCGCGAGTGGAAAATTTATATACCCAATCAGAGTGCACCTTTTTTTCCGTACGCTCTGTATTCCACCTCTGCGCGTAGAATAATCGTTCATTTGAATATAATGGCTGTTGAATGGGAACGAAATGAGCGTCGCGAGAGGTGATTTAATAGCGGCATAAATCGAATATCCGTCGACGCTCATAACGGCCGCGGAAAACGTCAAGACGCAAGAGGTACCCCTTGTTACACTGGAAATTACGACCGTGCTCTGCGAACGGACTGGGTACGCTGCGCGAGAGAGACGCCTTGGAAGTAATGTATCTGAGTAAATCCTCTTCTTTGGCCTATTAGCGCGGTTATCTCCGCAAAAGGAAGGTTGTCACTCCTAGATTTTAAATTGCCTCCGCGGTCGTAATTATTAAAACGCGAGACCGCGACTTTCGGAATAAAGCGCTCTCCTCGGGTTTTCTTCTCACAGCGCGGATTAATCCCCTCCCCCAAGCAGGATTCTCCCCGCATGATCTGTGGGAGACGTTGAAGGGGATTCGGGCTTTCATCCACCTACTATGTAATTCTTCACGTCTCTCTCAACTTGGGAGAGAAAGAACTTGGCCTTTTTCCCTTTAATGGGCGGCCTCTTAAGTTTTCGTGCGTGCAACGTAATACCTCTCCCCCTTAATGCTTCACGTGCCCGCTCCTCGTTCTTGCGTGCACTTCTTATGCTCTGGCTGTACGGTTCTGCATCTACATCTATATACTACCCCACAAGCCACATGAAAAGGCGTGTGGCAGGGGGTGTTAGGAGACCAGCCGTGTACACATAAAAAGCAAATGCTGTAGCACTAGTATTTATTTAAGTCCTATATGATTTGGGGGATAAGCGAATTCCCATTTCTATCCTTATGGCAAATATCTCTCTCTCTCTCAATTTATCACTTCTGTCGGGCCTGGAAATACAGTGGAGCTGCCATACAGCAAATAGGCGTGTGGTGGGAGGTGTTAGAACACCAGCCGTTTACCTTTAGCAAAATACTGAAAGAAAATTAAATTATAAACACGCTCTTTCCAGTAAAACACTATAAAATGCACTCAAAGGTAATAAATAACTCTCCGCTCTGCACCCTTAATTTTTTACCTTTAAGTTGCTGCTAATTGTCTCCCATAGGAACGACTTCCATGTTTTTTTTCTGTTCTCCTTCTTTGATACCCATATCCATGAATACCTCTGCAACCTATTCACCCTCAGAGCTATTGTTTTCTTTAGATGAACCCGGGCAGGCCTAAAGCTTCTCCACGTACAACAGTTTTTGCTAGCCAATACCTAAATTCCTCCTTCATTATCGCATCCAAGTTTTGTAGTTCATAACCTCCCTAAATAAAATGCTCCTCCACCGCGGAATCTGTTAAGAGGAAATTCTACAAATATTTAAAACCTGCGGCGCTGTGGTTTTGAAATGCAGGTGTAGCAATATGGTTTTTGTGTTGATTAATTCGATTTTTGTTTGAATCTTATTATTCATTTACTCATGCGTATACGTTATACTTATTTCATAATGATTGTATTTTGAGCAGAATGTTATCTGTGCTTATTTTTATTTGTTCTTAGAGGTTCACCCCTAGCATCAATGAAACCATTCATCAATTCACATTTCAAAAATTTTATGTTACGGTCGTGTGTAAAAAGTGTGTTGAGAGAGTGAAAAAATCAGGGGAAATAAACATTTCTTCGGTTTATTGTCTGGGAATTTGAGTCGAGGAGTCTTGTGACAACTGTGTTAAATCTGTGGAGATGGAGGCAATGAAATCTCTGGATCGCGTCGATCATAAATTAGCGTGCTTTCTCCGAGCATTAGAGCATCCCCAGTGGAAGGAGGTGGGTGAAAGGAATAGATTACCTAGGAGTCGGGGTCGTCTCCCCGGGGCTCGGTGAAGGCCGTGCGGCGGGAATTTTCCGCGAATCCGCCGAACCCGACTTGTGCGCTGCGGTGCGGTGGAATCGGGACACACCCATTGGCACGATTGATGAACCCCAAGCAGTCGTTTAGCCTCGCGCCGCACTTCTTCTTCCAACGTCCGATAAATTAGAAGCCTTCGCTGCTTCCCTGCCTTTTCGCCTCGCGGCCAGTGAGGACTTCGCGAAACGCGACTCGCTCGATTAGTGAGGGAAATCATGCTTGGATAATATAAGGTATCTAGTTTCTAAAGGGTGTCCCTCGATTGTCGCTTTTTTTTCTCGGAGCAAATAGCAGTTCCGGACAAAAGCTGCCTCAACGTTTCGATGTTGCTAGTGTGATTTTTTCTTCAAATCGGTTGATATTTTCTGTCAAAATACTGTAAATGACTCTAATGTAATATTAAAATTGTATTTTTAATGGTTGATGTTGTAGCAGTCACGGCGAAAAAAATATCATGGCAGGTGAAAAGGCCTTGTTACACGGTACATTTACCCGTACGAGTTAATGTTTGTTTGCGTGAACTATATTTGTGGACCTTGACGGAACATGTACGAATACATGAAACAAATTAGAACCTGTTATTTTTTCTGTTCATGCACTCGCACTTGTTGGGCGATTACACGGTACAATTGCGTGTGTATTCACGCATTCACATATTTAGACATTAACTCGTAACAAGGCCTAAAGAAACAATTAAATTACTTGCTAGTTGCCGTCAGCATCATTACAATATGTGGCCAGGAAATTAATAATGACTCGTAAGTTTTCCAGGCATCATAAGATACCTGTAAAATTCAGAATAAATTTCATTTCAGGAAAATTAGGGTGATAGTCGATAAGTTTTAGCATAATTCGTGTAGTGCTGTAGTTTTACTCAACTTTCACTTTGTTGTTTCTTTTTGAGCGATCATATTTCAATTTATTGGCGGTTTTCACCTCGTGGCACATTTTTGTAGAATCATTTGCATATTTGAATCCCTAGACATATTTATTTTAGTATTTATAAGAATCTCCCTTCTCTTAACCTCAGCTTCCGTGAATCTTTTCGAAGAATTACAGTCATCACATGACCGAAGAAGGCATTCCCGGCCTCAGCACTCCTGTTTGAAGCAGCTTCGCCATTTTTGAGGATGATTACCTGTTGCAGTCCCAGTCCTTAGTTTTAAAAGTCAGAATAGGACTTCGATTCGGCTGTAAGAAAGAAAGACTCCTAAATGCGCTTTTAGAGCCTCATGAATTTACCCATTGATTGGCTATTTTGGCGTCTGATTGTGTGAAGAGCAAGTATTATTCCCGCTTAACCAATCGATAAAAATTTTTTGCAAAGCGAGTATATTTTCATTTTAACGCGTTTCTAACGTCTGATTAATACCTAATTTTCCTTTATTTTTTAGTTAATAAGATCTCTTCAACTGTCATACCAATGCCTTGACAAGGAACGCCCTTAAATTATGACAAGGATGATTTAACATCGGATGTAGTTGCGATCAGTGGCGCAGCGAGGGGGGTTTTAAGGGATAACCCCCCCCCCCCTCCAGAACTCAGAATTTTTAAAAATTCAATCCATTTAACTTAATTGGAAAACTATTACTAAAAGAATGGTGGAAGGATTAATAAAATATCCCTCAGCCCGCTTAACCAGCCTTTTTTCGCGAAATATTACTCGATTTATTTTTGAAAACTTACGCTATTCTCGTAACATTTTAAGGTTTGAGTGGAATAAAGCCCTGTAAACGTTTTTCAGTGTCCCAAATGTTCCTATTTCAACTCTGGTCTTGCATCTATTTTTTCATTTAAGGTAGAGGCAAACTATGGCGGAAGTACGGAGTATAGTGTTTATTTTTTACATTTTCAAACTTATTATTCATCGCGAAAATATAAAAAAATAAGACCAGTTGAGAAGATGCGATGCGTTATCTTCCTGTTCCAAATTATACCAATCTTTATCTTTCAAAGTAAGCCAACTGATGAATGTAAAAAAAATGTCTGGTAAAATCGTGTAAGTGCTAGGGCATACAATAGGTTGAGCATGGGTATGCATATTAAACCACACAATGTCTTCTGAACCGATAGATCAATTGTAATGATCAAGAGTTACTGTCGGTGTCCGTTTTTTATTTGGTGTAAAGAAATATAATTACCTGCGAAAAATAAGTAACCCTAAATTGCATTATGAAATACAGAAATATAATTAAAAAGGCAGAAAAAGATGTCAGGTATAAACTTTTTTTTGAGTTACGCGCGGTTTTTTCACTAAGGATCCTAAAAGTCATTTCGTAAACTTTATTTGACTTGCTTATTTTGACGGCGATAATGCTCCTTCCAATATGGTTGTGATACGTGAGTAATGAAGTACATAATTGTTAAATACCAAATGTGTGTCATAATTACTGAAAATCTATATTAAGGGGTACTTAGTCGTATTTCTATATTAATTAGAATTATTGATTTTTCTTATTAATTATGAAAAAACTCGAAATCTGAAAGATTGATTGATTGGTCGATTGTTGTTTATGCGGTTCATTATTTCTATATTATTAAATCGCATTTGATAGTTCTATGAATTGGAGAAGAGTAATCCATTATTAATATCGAACCATATTTACCATATGGGCACCATATTTACTCACGCTGCGATATTGTGGTTTCTGTCTTCCGGATCCCAGTTTTTGTGGGTTTCATTTCTTGCGTTCTGTCATACGGCCGTATCTCCCATCTTCTTAAGATAGGGTTTCCTTCAGGAAGCCCTTTTTAGTTGCCGAACCCTGTTGCGTTCTCCCTGGTGAGCAGATCCATTATTTCCCGGATGAACTTCTGGGAACAGCCCAGAGTTTCTATCGAAGAAAAATAATTAAGGTGTTAAAAAAAACTTTCTACTTGTTTGGCCCTTTTGAAACGGATTGGTTGAGAAATTTATGGGTCCTTTCAGCCTTGTTTCAGTAGAGATTTCATTTCGTTGATCTATCTTGGTCTTCAAAGTAGGCGATTGTTTTTATGAACTATTTTTTGTTTCAGTTTTCAGCGCAACAAATGAAAATCTCGGCCAAACTCAAATGGCAGTTTTGCTTCTGGGATTCCCATCACGTCCATGACCCGTAATCCTTAGCTCGCTGACCATCTTAAAAAAAAGTGTCAGACGAGTGAAGTTGTGTTGGGAGCGACCGTGCCTTCGTGACGTCTTGTACGCCATATAATGTGGCCTTCGTAATCTGAGTTGTAGGCCCTAGTATTCCCGCTATCCCAACCCGGCTGAGATCATAAATGGTATAATTCAGTGGCGTAGCCAGGGGGGGCGGGGGTCCGGACACCCCCCGAAATATACAAACACAATTATTGTCCTTCATAAAAGAAAACAAAATATTGAAAAATCAGGAATTTACAAAATGTTTCTTTAACAAATGAAGTTTTTTCGATTATGAAAAGTGTTAAAATTAGTATAAAACCCATAACGTAGTGCCCGGCTTTTCAAAAATGTTTCCCCCTGGTTTTGGACCCCCCGAACGAAATTCCTGGCCACGCCACTGGTATAAGTGATATCTATGCTAAGAGACGGGAGGGTAGCGCTTGTCCCTCTTCTTTTGGAGAATCTGCGCTTTTTCCGGTGGATAGCATGGATGAAAGCTTCCCGGGTTTCCAACCGGGTCAGGGCCTGTATGGTGTAGGCCGGCGTTTCGTTGAGACTTTCCAAACATCCTCAGGGCTGAAGATGCCGATGTCACATGAATTGTCCGCGCCGCAGGCGCGACTATCAAGGCTGCACCGGTGAGTGAATCTCACCCCAACCGGCCGGTTGACAAACGCATATTGAAATGGTGCATGTGTATCGATGTCGGAGTAAAATGTTGTCCGTATGAAATAGGAAACTTAATTCTAAATGAAAACATTCAGCAAAATGATGTAATAATTTTTTTTAATCTTTATTTTATGTAATTTGTTTATAAGTATTTTAAGCGCATCGGACAAATCTGTCTTGTGATCTTTTAATGTATTTTTTTTCCTTTTAAAATAATCAATTTTTATTTTTTTACTTGAAAAGTAGGTACCACTTAAATGGCACTAGAAACTTTGATTGAAGAAGGAAAAGACTTACGAAAGACTCATAGAAGAGAAAAGGTGATAGGCAGTGTTACGTGTTAAATTGTGTATAGTAATAGTGTTAATAGTGCCAACAGCCTGGAATACTACCTATTAATATAATTAGGGGAATTGGTGTAAAAGAAGTTGATGAAGGAGGAACGATTTTTTTTCTGTGATTGAATCCAAAGAGGCAAGCTGGGAAGAAATATTTGAAAACCAGGAAAGGAGTTCTTGGTTTTCGTTTAGCGTTGCGGAATGATTTGAGGGAGTTTTGCGGTTTTCGGAAATGGAAGGAAATGCAGAGTGATAGGAGGAATTGGTAGCGGCGGCAAATGATCTAAGATGCCGATGTCGCAGTGTTCCGATATTTGTTGCTGTCTTCACCCTAATAACATCAATAGAGATCGAGGACTGCAACTAATTGTAACCAGCGCTTGGAACCCGGCAATAAATAGAGCGAGAGAGGAGGAAAAATTCCGAACGCATGAGAGACCGCCTAGGTGAAGGAGGAGGGTATAAATATCGGAAGACAGCGACATCGACATCATCAGCCCTGAGGATGTTGGTAAAGTCTCTAAACCAGGGGTTCCCAAACTGGGGGCGCGCCCCCCTGGGGGGCGTGGAGAAATTCCAGGTGGGGCGTGACACCCAAATGAAATAAATTAAAAAATTACTAAAATAATTTCCTCAGATCTATGAAATAAAGTCTTTTTAAGTTTTCATTATTGTTTTTGTAAAGTTTCAATAAAGTTATAAACTTTATCAAAGAAGGTTACAGTTTTTAAAACTACAAAACACACAAGAGTTCAAGGTTCTCAAAACCGTCCCCCTCCATAGCAGTTACTTTCAGACGCAACGGTCAGTCAGTTTTTCATGTAATACTTGTTTTAATTTTCATCATACGTACAGTTATTGAATCTTTCCATTCTGCGTTACCGCATTCAACAATGAACAAAAAAATCTACCTACTCACCGTATCAAGTAGGCACATACTTGTACGAGTACAAGTACTTGTACAAGTAGGAGTTGGTATGTACGGCACCGTGGAAATAGGGTATTGCAAAATGGAAAGCTGATATGTGTAGCGGGAGGGGGGGGGGGGGCGTGGTACAAAAATGTTTGGGAACCCATGCTCTAAACGAAACGTTGGCCTGGGCCATGCGGACCCTAACCCGGTTGGAAACCCGTGAAGCTTCACCCACGCTCCTCTTTTGTCTGCTAATTGGAAACAAAATCCATACGATGCCGTTTACCGGGTTTGTAACTTATCCTAAATCGCCCTTATGAGTTGGTTTCCCCCAAAAATCAAGGTATCACAAAACAGCTGCAAGTATTGATACCTTGTATTCGTATTTAAACATCATGTTTACTTCTTGAATAGAAGGCTACATAATTGAGAATTCTAATAGATAATTCGTGATTTTTCACTGTCAGCTCAGCGTTATAATCAAACTTAAAGTTTGCGCTAGTACATTCAATTTTGTGGATTTAATTTACTAAAAATGCAGTCAAGATCGAAGAGGTGAAAGATGCTTTTTACCTGGGAAGCCGAATTACCAACGATGGACGAAGCAAGAAAGAAATAGTCAGTAGAATAGCGCATTCGAAGAGGGATTTCTACAAAAAGAAGAATCTTCTTTCAGCTTAGAATCCAAGCATAGAAGTAAGGAAACAATTCATCACATGCTACATATGGAGTATGTTTCTCTATAGAAGCGAGGCTTGGACGTTGGCAGCAGCAGATAAGTCAAGAATTCGAAATGTGGTGAAAGAATGATGGAGATAAAATGGATTGACGGTTTAAGTAACTAGGAAGCGCTAAGAAGAGTGAGAGAAAAGAGAAGATTCCAGAAAACCTTTAGCAGAAGACGGGACAACTTAATTGGCCAATTTCTGAGGCATGATGGCCTGATAAAGAGAATCGTTGACGGACAATGGAAACGAAACCCTAGGGCGGGTTCGCGGGGATACACTCCTGGGGCAGGGACTGTAAGCGCGAGCTTTTCTCCTCTGCACCCAGAAGGGGAAGGACGGGAAGGAACAAGGAAGGAGGCGCCGCCGCGATGAGAGCCCGACGACGCCTCCGGGGAGAGGATAGGGAAGGAAGGGAAGGGACGAGGAATCCCGCACCGTCACAAAGGCGGGCGGGATTACTACTAACAGCGAAACCAAGCGAAACGCAATTAATATACTACCAATCCTAGTGGATTTTCCTATGAGGAAGAAAAATTCATCGATCGAATCGGTAGATAATCGTTGACGGACAGTAGGAAGGGAAGAAGGGCAAAGGATGGCCCCGTATGAGTTACATAGGACATGTTATAAAGGATGTAAAAGAAGAGAAATACGTCGCTATAAAAAGGTTAGCGAATGGAAGGGAGGAATGGTGAGCTTATTCGAACCAATCTTAGGATTGTTGACTAATGACGATGATTTTAAATGCAATGTTGCACGTAGTTTTCATAGAAAAATAGCAGAGTATTCACCACTGTTACTTTTTGAGCGGTACGTTTTCCGTCGAGGTAGCGTGCCCCCTTAATAATCCTTCCCCGCGTTTTGGTGTCGGCAGCGGCAAGGTGTTTTCCTCACGGGGTAAAACATAGAGATAGGGGCGAAGTGTGGCTGGCGAGAAGGGCGGTGGCGTGCGGGTCGACCGGTGAGGGCAAATAGAGAGCGTCGTCGTTGCTGTTGGCCTTTAATTCCGCCGTAATTACTCCGTAAAAGGTCGCATGTGCACCGCGGTATCTTCATGTGGGCTGTGCTAGTGTGTCTAGTCGCTGTGCACTCATAGATGACGATAAATCTCCAAGAGATGATATCTGGGCTAAGTTATTGTTAGGTGTTCTTTAAAAGTAAAGTAACTTTGTATTCCACACAGTATTTATTTAAAAAAAAACACCCAAATGAGTTTAATTGAGCTTTTTAATAATAACTGTGAGGAATACAAAGGTTACATTTTAATCCATCATGTCACGATTGTACAAAGTGGCTCGTAAATCATTGGTTTCATTAGTTTTTGTTACTTTTCTAAAATTTTAATTAGTTAAAATTACTGTGCCTGTGCAGTAACAACAACTTTTACGGAAGATTTAAAAAAATTCCTTTTCAAGAAGGTGAATGTTTTATACTGCCTTAGCTACAATTTGAACGCCATCTTCTGGTGAGTAGAATGCAATTTTCTATTTTATTATTTTGACTTATTAATGAAATTCATCTATTTATCGGCATCAGTCGTCTGATGAAATAGTTCAAAGAAGTAGATAAATGCATTTTATTCAGCTTTTGATGATGGAAGAGTTCCAGATCATCGGATGAATGTAGCTATCGCGTAAATCTCATACATTCTCTACATGCTTTTGTTATTCTATAGCACTCACGCATGGAAATAAATGACCTGATTACTTCTGAAAAAAGAATTGATCACTTCTGAAAATTGTAATTAGGGCTTGGTAATTGCATTTCCGTATCAAGGTTTTACTTGTGCAGTAATCGGAGTCAATGAAATCATGAAATCAAAAAATCCAAGCGTGATGGAGTGGAAATTTTTCCATATTCAAATAAGAACTAGCAATTTTCCACCATTATAAAATTTTTATTCCGATCTAAGTTTCAGCGTTATTACATCATCTTCAAGGTACAAAATGGTTCAAAATGGTATGTTTTGTACTCAATTTGAATTCAAAATTGAATGCACTATACACAGTTTTGAACCATTTTGTCCCCTGAAGATGATATGGTAACATCGAAACTTAGGTCGGAATAAAATTCTATAATCGCGGAAAATTGTAAGTTTTTATTTCAATGACATCAATGAAGTCATATGTGCATGACTTTCAAGTTGAAATATCTTAAAGAGCGCTGGCAATGACGGCACGCCACAAGTTAAGGCCGCTACTGATAACGTATTAGAAATACCTCATTGTCAGGACCCGTAGTGTTGGTGCCTTTCAGTGGC
Source organism: Ischnura elegans (assembly GCF_921293095.1). Classification (NCBI taxonomy): domain Eukaryota; kingdom Metazoa; phylum Arthropoda; class Insecta; order Odonata; family Coenagrionidae; genus Ischnura; species Ischnura elegans. The sequence goes on along the minus strand of NC_060253.1, from coordinate 70,311,886 downwards.
AAGGTTCACGAATCCCGTTGTGTATATATAATCGTTCACCCGTGTCCCGCTTCTCATCTTGCCTGCCTCTATCCCCCGTGCGGTGTGTGAGTCGGGGGAATCGTGGTTATTGATTCCCCCGGGGCTCGAAAGGATGCTTCTAGCGTGACGAAGGGGCGAGACTAGAGGTGGGATAGGGAATATAGCTGTTCCTATTGCCGTTCATGAGTGAATCGTTCTTTATGAGTGATTCATTGCCGTGAATAGAATGAATCGGATCACGTCGTTCGATTTTAAATGGTTCGTGTAGATATGTATTCTCCGTAATGTGCATGACTATATCGTTGCGCTCTCCGAATATTATTGAACAGCTCCAGCTAACATTCGAATGGCTTTTTCTCAGAAATGGTAAATCGTAGAGAAAATAGTACTCCAACAATTTTGTAGATAATTTCTTGATCTACAATTTTTGTTCTGAGCAATTTTTATCGTAAAACTAAACTTTAGGCCAAAAAATGCAAAAAACATATTTTTGTGACCATTGACATTGAATAATTTTTTTGCACACACGGGATCGATGGGGCTTTTCAGAATTTCATAAGAGTGGTATCCCTAACGTTCCTGTGAATTTTCAGCTTGGTGGGAATTTATGTAAGGGTACCTACCCCTATTTTTTGGGCTAATTTGACCGAGCTGTATCGCATTTTATTTCTTTGATTGGCTAGAAACCCTACTATTGTCTCCACTCTGATTTTGAACGCTGAGCTAATTTTTATATGAAGAAGATGGAACTTTCCCCATTGCTAATGAGACCTGGAAAAAAATCTTTTTCCCATTTGCATGATATAGGGGCGCAGAAACAATAGACCGGGGAGATAGAGGACTCATTGCTCCTATGAAGCAGCAAAGCCCCCCCTACCCTGCGATTCGGGGGAATGTTGCGCCCATGCATTTGGGTTCATTTAGGACGTTTCTAAAGGCCTGGTTACACGATACATCAACACGTACGGGTGAATGTCTAAATGTATGAATGCGAGAATGAACGACAAAATGCACCTTGAAGCCACCCAACTTGTGCGAGTGCATGCACAGAAAATAGAACCTGTTCTAATTTGGCTCATGCATGTTCCGTTCCGGTCCACCAAAATCATTCACGCAAAACGTATATTTACTCGTACGCATACCGTGTATCGAAAGGTGACCTCAAAGAACGACTCATTGGGCTGAACCAATTTGCGTGACTCGAATCAACAAAATGAGTCGGAAAGCCCACCTTTAATAGGGTAGGATTGAAAGGTGTGACGTTATGAGTCGCGGGGAGAGGTTTTTGTACGCGAAAGGTAGTCGTGGTGATGTCTTCTCTCCTCGCTGTAACCAAGGCCGCGAGTTCACGCCCAAATGCCTATTCTGCCCCCTTTTCCCCACGTGTCTCACATGAGTGGCCTATATTCTCCTCCTCTGTCCTAGCTTCCTGCAGTCCAAGGACTTCTTCAGTGGGGGAGAGTAAGGAAGGGTACTTGACCCCTTTTTCTCAGTGGAAAATGTTTTATAGACCTTCTGCAAAATTTTGAGGTGCCTGAGGTTTCCCTCATTTTTTTGTTGAAGTTGTAAGCCTAATTTTAATTGGAGTTTGTTATCGTCGGGCACTCCCTATCATAAAACTCCAAATTGCGATGGCCTTTATGCACACGTACTGTCCTCCTAACTAGAATGAATAAATTTCACGTCTGTGGTTTAATCTGGGGTGATTGTTTTTACTCAATACGTCAAAAAACTTGATAGAATCGATGATTGATAATAATCCGCAAAGTAAATTAAAAAATAGTTTTCCTGCAGGTCATTTTTGCTTGTTTCATAGGGTGACTCAAGGGTCTTCAACATGCGGCCCTTAGAGGCTAAAGAAGGTACTGATCGTTAGTTTTAATCAAAAACTCGTCTGTCTGGTGTGTAAATAATCAGTTTCTGCCTTCAAGAAATACAACTTAAAAGGACATTACGTTGCAAAGCATGCCACATTGATTTATTGAACTTTTTAACCAATAAAGATTATTGCACTTTGAAATTATATGTTTTATTTATTTTATTGATGGGCTGGTAAAGTGACGTGGAGCATTGTGGTCCTCCGGAAGATGTGAAATCGATTTTTAGCCCTTGCATTAAAAAAGGTTGAAGACCCCTTGGGTAAACAGTGAAGATATTTGCGAAGCAAAGAACCCTGCCAAAATTCTCTAGCGTATCCTAGAAGTTATCAATTAAGACCTATACGTGTTTTTGGAGGGTTGGTCCATCATGTTATTCATTTATACTTATTGTTACTAGTAGTTTATTGCCTGGTGGAGACTTGAGAATTAAGATGCATGAATTAAATGTCTCCCAATATAATAGCAAGGAGATGGGAAAGCAAGCAATACACTCATACGGATACTATACCATAAACATGAAACTTGAACCACAGCACCCAAAATAAACAATTTCAAGGCTTCCTTAGAAAACCACTGTGGTATCGACAAAGATTCGCGGAGCGTTTATTCTAAAAAAATCTTCTGTAAAGTCATTCCACTCCTTTATTCCTTTACGCAGTTAAGTTTTATTCAAAATTTCCGTTTTCTTGACTCGAGTTAATGTTGAATTTGTGATAAGCGACGGTGGGAAGGAGCCAGTGGTTCAAAAAATGATGGGTCGAGCGATCAGTCTTCGTCCCTGAAAATCAATCGCTTGAGCTCTCATTCCGAAGGACGGAAAAATGATGGTGTGATAGAGGATACTTATGAAAATGGAGCCGTTGATTTCTTTATTTTTTCATTGTAAACTTATGGGGTTAACGGCTGCACGAGGAAATTTTGCTTCATCGTCATGACTTTTTTCCCTTCCATTTATTGGACTCATGTTATTAATTGAGACTTTAGATGTGGGTAAACGACTCTATTGTGCTTTCAACTTTTTTTTTAAGATAAAAGAGAAAAACCCTGATATTACAAAATTTTAGAATAAAAAAATATTTTTACAATTAGGAGACCTTCTGAGCCAAAACAGGCTCATCAGCAGGTTCTCCATAATTCATTTACAAGAAGTTAAAAACATCTAAAAACAATAAAATAAACGATAAAAAAAACTTATATTGCCTTAAAATTAAAAATTAAAGTCCTCAAGTAGATAATTTAAAAGTTTACTTTTGACATCCGAATATGTGGTTAAACCATGCATTTCTTTAGGTAATTTGTTAAACAATTTAGGAACGGTAACCACCATTAGGCGTTCTGTTGCTATTTTTTCAGTTTCCAAAATTAATTTCTATGTGTTTTTGAAGTCTCGTGGCTACAGTGCCGGGGCTTAGCTTTGAGCTAGTGCGCAAGCACTAAGGGCGCTTGTTTATGCTTTCCCCGAGGAAAAATCACGTCTCAGTGGCCGGAAGGAGGTTCCTAACCCGACCGATGACTCAACCGCGAATCTCTTCAATCAATCAGTTTTTTGCCTGGCGCTTCTCAATCACGTCATAATTCCGGATTCGGCCATCAATTTCTCGGAGGGCACCACTGTCTCTCGATGCTCCCTCTGTTACATCCAAGCAACTATTTCTCTCAGGGATAAGGTCGTTTCTCATGGAAATGTGTGCACCCATCCTCCTTTGCCGGCAGCCTGTTTCCCTGCACCCTTTTTTTTGTGTGGCTAGAGTCTTTCTTCTGTGTCTTGTGAATAGGGAGCCTTGATACCGGTTTTTTTCTTTCCTGCCTTCTCCTCCCAAGATTCATCTTATCCTAGCCTCACTAATGCATCTTTGTCCTCGGTTCACGGGGAAGTAGTTCGCGTCTTGTTATTCGATCCTGGCCACACCCCTATCCTGCGTGTGTTGGTCACCCTGCCCTCCTCTTGTCCTCTTCCGGGGAAAATAAAGAAGGCTCAAAAGCTTAGTTCATCCGTACATCTACTAGGCTTATTACGGCTCCTCTTATGGGGAATCGCCCACCTTCCATTAAATTGGGCGAATGACTCGCTGGAAAAGACGTTTTTAGAGCAAGGGGCTCGCTGTCACCTTGGGGTGGTGCGTTATCGGGCGGAAAGAATCTTGTTTTCGCCTCCCTCCTTTAAAACGTGGAGCAGTGACCCAAAGAGATGCGTATTTGAGTGATAGTGATCAGGGAAAAATGATCTCTCAGCATGGCGATACTTAGTATTTTGAAGTGGAATTTTCTGGGGTTTTCAACTTCTTTCGTTATCAAGGCCCTTCTGACATGTCGCGGATATTCTTAGAATCAAACTATATCTCCAGGTCCGACTAAAACCATATATTAATTAATACATTTCGCCGAACAGATAGTTATATGAAATCTTTTCTTGCTCATCGCGAATATAAGCGTATTATTATTCTCGTTGAGGTTACGCATTGGTGTCTGAACTGCACCCACGATATGCGTACTGAGTGTGGCCCGGGGGATAATACGTATGTATATAATTATGGAATATAGTTATTTCTACATAACTCGCTGTACAAGTTTCACTATATATTCCAATGACGCCACGTGTAAATTTGTTCGTGTGGTATTGACCTAAATATGATTTAATAGTGAATTAAGTGTATCTTAAGGTACTTGGGCCGACGTGGTGGTATTGATCCGTCCTCTGCTTATGAAAGGGATATAATTTTCCGTTTTTCATAAGAAGTAATTGGCTGCAGTGGCGCAGCGAGGGAGGGTTTTTGGGGGATAAACACCCCCCCCCCCCCAGAGCTCAGAGAAATGTTTGAGTTTAATCCATATCACTTCATTGGATTGATATTACTGATAAAATAGTGTAAGGATTAATAAAATATCCCTCAGAAAGCCGAAAAACTCACCATTTTGAACCATTTATCTTAAAATTCCGCAATTTATTAATCTCGCACCTACCGTTTATCCTGTTGGATATTCCATACCCCCACACACCCCGGCAGGGTTCCCACTCAACGTTGAAAACCGTAAAACCGTGAATAAGCCGTGAATTTCGTATACCATGAAAAAATATGGAAAAAGCCATGAATTTCGTCATAGAACCTTAAAAATCTCTCTATCTTGATTTTACGATCGTAGAAATACGATTGACATATTAAAAGAGATATAGATATTTCGATAATATTTCAAGATCAGCCACGCGCAGACATGGCCACGGATTTTTCTGCACACGTATATTCGAAGCGCAATTATTGGTCCGTGTGCCATGACGACACATTGACCTTAAGCCTGTACCAAAGCCGGAGGACTGGTAACCATAGTGTTCATTAACACTTGCAAAAATTCAGACCCTTCTTAACTTCCCTGGCACCCTGGTCACTCTTTTCCCACTCACTACCCTTAGTCACTCCTTTTGCTAACGATAGGTCACGTCATAAGAGGTAGCACTTTCATTGCTTCTTTTGCATTTACGGCGTCTGTCTTTGTTGTTAAGTTTTAAGTTAACGTACGGCCGGTGATTGTTTTGTGATCAATATCTCTGCGTAAAATGGTTTATCTACAAACCGTGAATTTGAAGACATTTAGACCGTGGAAACCTGAAAAAAATCCGTGAATTTTATAGTTTAGTCGGAGTGGGAACCCTATTGTATCAGTTGCACCTAACCCCCCCCCCCCCCCCCAGCCTTAATTCCTAGCTGCGCCCCTGATTGGCTGAGCCGCGAGTCTCATTAAGGAGGACACTTCCTCTCGTTCCTCGGTTTAGTAGTTAAAAAGTAAGATGTTTCTGTGTCTATTTTTCTATTTCTATGTTCAAGGAACTCATCATTTTGCATTCGCCTAGTGCTCCTTTCTTGTTAATGAAATTATATAGGAGATTTGATAAAAAGCGGGAAAATATTTCATTCGCCCAAAAAATAAATCAATTATTTTCATTCAGTATATTTTTCCCTAAAAAAATCTTCACTTATTATTGTGGTCCTTAATTTCTGAATGTCACTTTCACCTCGTAGATAAGAAAATGTTGTTTCGTTTTTTGCTGTGGTCCTGCTAAGTCTACTATCTCCTTTCTCGTCTTCCGGTTTGCAACCTCCTGTGCCACTCACTTTTCGAATGCCATTGTGGCCAATGTCCATTCTTCATTCCTTCCTCTCTGTCTTCTGCTGTGACACTGTTGTCATCGGCTGTGGGTAGTTGTCCTCCTCCTTTCCTGGGGAGAACGGAAGGGAAGCAGGGACCTCTGAATACAGTAGATTCCGGTTGTATTGGGTCGGCGGTTTTGAAAGGCAGGTCCCTAGTTCAGGAAAAAATCCAATTGAGGAATTACCTTGAGTTTCTACTGTTATATGGAGCCAATAGCCGTTTAATCAGGCCGCGCAGCGGTGGAATTTGCCTAGTACTTTGGTTAAATGTATAAATGCTTTCTTTTGTGAAACTATAAACTGAATTTGTGCTTTCTCTCCCTTCGTTGATCACGTTTCCAAGCTTTCAGCGTCTCCATAACGACTGCTTAAGCTGTGAACACACCTTACCGTTACATTTACAATTATTATAGTTTTATTGATGGATAACTCTATAACTATGCATTTTTATTCCTCAATAGTCGTCTTGTTACATTTCAATGAGCGCACATGTATGCGTAATTCGGGCAACCTTTTAAGTGATATATATATTAAAGGGTTCGTGAATTTAATTGTTTACTATCACCACGTTTACCAGCAGATCTCAGATCGGTCTAGCCGGCTCGGTCCGGGTTAGTAAACGCAGCGGCCCGACCAGGCCGGCCTGTAAGCGGGCTGGCTCAGTCCACTTTCGAAACCAGTCTGAAATCTCAGATCGAGCCGTAGAGCTCGGCCTGAGTGGTAAACGATTCGAGCTGATCAGCTCCGTTGCGCATTTCGTTCCTTCTTTGTCATCCCATAACAGACAAAATGCAATCGTAACTCTTCAAGAGCACGCTTGGTTGTTGTGATTCATTGAGTTGGCGTGGTGAGAAATAAGATTTTAGAAATGAGTTTGGAAAGGAAGAGGAATGACAACAAGCAATGACAACAAAACCACTTTCCAAACAGAATCGATGGGTGAAGATCGATTCTGATCGATTCTATGAAACAATCGATACGTCAAATCCATGTTGGTAAACGCAACGCGCCGAGTCAGCTCACTTTCTAATTTCAGCTCGGTCTGAGCTCAGACCGATCTGAGATCGGTTGGTAAACGTGGTGTATGTCTCATCAGAATCCCGTGAGATAGCGACCAGCATCGGTCGGGAAACGTTGGCGCCACCCAAAAATTGACGCGGCGACATAGCCCAAAAGTTTTTATTTAACATGACGTGTACCTGCTGAAGTTTTTTTGAAGAATTAATTTTTCAGGCTTAGAATAATGGGAAAACTAATTATTGTATAAATGTTTACAATTCGTTAATTCTTTTAGCTATAAGCCTCCTTTGGTGTGCTGGAGTCTTAATGGAAGTAATATTTTATCGAGAAACCCTCCTAGTCATTCTAATACCGTACCTCAGTTGTTATAGTAGTAGTATAACCAAGGGTACTGCATACAGGAGACCAAATTCCATCCCATAGAAGGCTGATTTCTGTTCCACTTCGGCTGCATTTTGATCGGTTTTTCAAAAATGTCCGCGGCGTGGTGATGAGTGCAATGCGATACACTTTTTTCTCAATATTTATAATGCTTATGTTTGCGAGGAATGGCATTGAAAAGTAATGAATTTGTTAGATCACATCATCAGTCATATAAATTTCGGTCGAAACTCCTAATCAAACCATATTTTCCGTGAACCTTGGATCACCTTGTCCGTCAGCGACGTGAGTGACGACTTTTGAAAACCAGTTTAAATGCACGGTCCCTGACAACAAATTTGGAGGCACACTTGAGGATCCTCTTTTGTAATATTAGAGAGTATACTCCATGCTGTAAAAATTTTACTCCATTTCACTCTCAGCTTGGTTTTTTTTACACTGGAAATGAAATTTTATCTTTTATTTCACTCTCCTTTAAACCCGCAGTGGTAAATTAAAGGTTGTTTTAATCTAAATGCGATCGTTGGGGTTTAAGATATAGGTCGAATGGGAACTTGAGTTGTAAGCAATAAATTAAGAAAAATATTATCTTGTGTATACAGTGGTGCACTGTCTCTCGGTTTTGTTAACCTGATTCATGTGGAAAAGGGCATAAAAAGAAAGTGGGTATTGTAGGTACCATGCAACGCCATAGGTTTTCTCCATTTCATTCTTGCATGTCTTCTACTGCCGCTTTTAAATTGAGAATCACGTCATAAATTCGTACTTTCAACACGTGATATATGAGGTAAGTCACGAACATACTTCGAAGTAAGTCACGAAAGAAGTTATCCATCAATCTTCATGTACTTCCCAAGGCCTGCAGTGCCCAACCCCTTTTGCGTTGTGAGCCACATAAGCTCCTTTAGAAATGTCGGTGAGCCGGATGAAGTCGGCTTGACTTTGGCGGTGAATATATTTGCTTTCGGTGAATTTCCATGTTTAAGATCTTGAAACATTTCCGGACATTTCCTGTTCCGTGACAGAAAGCACCCTAATTCTTGAAGTTTGTGGAATAAGATGTAGGATAACTTACTCTTCCATTTAAGATGAAGTAGGAATTTATTGTGTAATTGAAGGTTTGAGCTGTATTTTTAAAGCGAAAAACGCCTTGTGTGAAAAGCGAAAAACGCCTTAACGTGTTCTTTAGTATATATAGTATTACTTGGTAACTTGTACTCGTAGCAATCCGTGAATGCCTTTATTGAGCTCATTTTACCTTTTTTAACATAATTTATGTATAATTGGATATTTAGTTATTGATTTGCTTAGTTCACATAATTTACATGCATTTCGTTTTTGGACTTGGATTAAAATGGTGTTGCCATGCCAACAGCAATTATTAAGTGGTGACTTTTTTACGAGCTTAACTAACGGGGTAAAGGAATTTAGCAGGCAATTTTAAAATATCCCGCATAATGTGGTGTTCTACTTCCAATTAATTGAATCAAGTTACATTTTTTATGCAGAGAATTGCGTATTATTGTCACCAGCATTCTCACGTTCTGACTAAGTAACTGGTGTTTTTTAACGTAATGCAATGTAAGTATCGTGTAAATTGCTTTAATCACTTTATAAAAACAAATAGTTATCGTACAAATTTTAAAACTAAAACATTATTTTTGAAAAGTGAGAAATTTTTTGATTTCGATGTTTAGTTGGTTTCAATGTATGAGTCAGCAATGTCTGTACTTTTTTCTGAATCTCCATTCATTTTTCCCATGATTTAAGGCCTTCGAGGGTTTAAACTCGCTATGGTGATGTGTGGGACTTTTAAGTGTCAGACACGCTGCGCTCGTGGTTAACGAGTTGAAAGTTTACTCACCCCCTGAATGAACTCCACAGGAATTTCTTATCAGGAATACCACTATTTATCTTAAGACGTTTTCACTGAACCGTGTCCTCGTCATTTTTCATAATGGCCGTAGTGAGATGAGTGCATCAAATATCATTATTGACCAAGCAGGACATTTTACTCTTGACACTTGAGGGTAGAGCTCAATATAGTGTCGAAGTAAATGATTTCTATATCTACATGTACATAATACCCTGCGAGCCACCTCCAGGGTGTTCGGCAGGGGGTAATCGATCACCAGCATGCAATTGGATTCTCACATGCACACCACATGGTCCAAAAACGTTACGCATACTTACAAATTATACTATCACGTGCTGTTGGAAATAATTTTAAAATTCAGAAACATGCATTAAGGGGTACATAAGTTAGTAGGCTACTCTACAAATCATCAAATCTATTTGTGAGATCTAACGCTGCCGTTAAAAACTGGAAAAAAGGCATTCTGAATCTGTCTGTACTGCAGTCTATCTTTATTTTTACATTTATCTTAATTTAGATTTATCTCAACATTAAGAATGTCTTTTTTGTGCGATGGGTTTGGTCGCGTCTATATCCCTCTTGCTGTAAATTGTCAATCGGAGAGGAATGTGATCGCATTTTCAATATGAATGCGCGTTTTCTTTTACTAAAAATGGAAATTATATGATAATTCTTCTTTTTGTGCGTATTATCTTGATTATGTTTGAAGCTGATAAACTTTAGGTTCTAGGAGCATCTTCATGTATTTGGTCGCTAAAAAATCTTTGTCATATATCAACTATTCTGTGTAAAAGGCTGGAGTGAATTGTAGCATCATTTTATCATGTCTTTTCATTAATTCTGAATAGCGTGGTTAAAGTATGATAACAACCGGGTTTTGGCGACTTCAAATTCTCCCTGATTACCTTCTCATTCTGTTAATCTATGTGGTTTTTGCCGTTCAGTTCCATCTTGGTCGATCGTCGACATTCTTAACCTTTGATCTTATGCTCTTTTTTAATTAAGAGTACCAGCTCAAAAGTTAATTTTTGCTAATAGATTTCAGTGGAATAAGAATCTCTCGTTTCTCTCGTACCCAGATCTGCTGTTTCCCACCGATTATTTCAGCCCCCTTTCCAGTACATGGATGACCTTTTGTTTATTGTTTTTGTGAGGACTTCAGAGAAGGAAATATTTATAGAGAGTAGACATAGGTGGGTCAATCTCCAAAAACGTACATTTTCTACAGGCAAAATTTATAAACATTAATTTTCTTTTGTATAGGAATCAAAATTGTGTAATTACCGTTTGTCAATCATACAATCTTACGACGTAAGCGGTAGAGATCGTAAGTATTATGTACATTATTTTTTTATTTTTACTTTTTTGCTGTCTACGGACATGATATATTTGTCCATAGACATAGCAGAAGAGAAATATTGTGTTTACTCACGAGAAAAAGTTTGTTTTATTAGTCACTGGACATTCTGTAACTACTGTTGGCGTCAAAATGATGTGACACTTTAATTTGCAAATTTATATCTGGGCTTCAGTGCATGCCATAATAATGAATAATACGTCATTTAAATGAAATTTTATTCTCAATTCTGATCAATTTTTTGTTTTATGAAAAATTCAAAAATGTAGGCACGCCAGTGACTCCGCACACCTTAAAATTAGCCGTTTTGTCAACTTAATGAAATTTGTAACTCAACCTAGGAAAAACACGTCTACAACATTCATCTTCCACAATAAGTTGCAAACATTAATATAGATTAATATACTGGCTTTTGCGTCTTTTTAGAACGAATTATTTTGTTGTAAAATAACGAGAATGTTTAAACAGTATCTTGTCCTACAATTTACCCCGAAAGAAAAAGTAAAATCATAGAAACACTTTTTAATTTATTTCAAAATTTTCTATGATCCTAAAATACATGATTTATATGTAGTGAAGATTATTATAAGATTCTCAATTCCACCATCGACTGCCCTGCATTGCTCTCTTTTATCAATTTTAAAGTTCCACCCCGCCCTACCCGTTCTCATCCCCTAATCCACATGCCCATTCCGAGACTTTCACTCACTAAACGTTCGTTTCTCTACCGTATAACTTCTGTGTTGAACTCACTCCCTCCACACATCGACCCCTTTGCACTTCCAATGAAATCCTTCATAAGCCTTTCCCTATCCTATTTGTCACCGAAGTAGTCTGTCACTGCAGTTTCTTGTTGTCCTTTTGTTTTTGTAAATGTAATTATTGTTTTCTACATGTTATATTGCGTCTTCGTCCTCTAATTTATGTATTGTTACCTGGCCACTATAAAATGGCAAGTATATGCTGTATGTGGTTATATTTCTTTAAAATAAAAAAAATAAAAAATATATGGGCATTAAAAAAGGACGCCGGAGCGAACGAATGCTGCGTTGCCACGTCTTGCGCGCGAAACTTCCTGGTAACTGGCACTTTCCTGACGCGGCCCCGTTTGGCAACATGGCGTCAATAGAAATTATTATCATTCATAAATATCAATATTTTTTTAGGTTATGGATCATAGAAAATAAAAAAATAAATTTGGAAGTGTTTCTATCACTTTTTTTCTTTTGGGTGAGCTACAAAGTTTTGGTAAGTTACAAATTTCATGAAGTTGACAAAACTGTTAATTTTACTGTGCACGGAGTAATTTATTGCTCTGGCGTGTCTACATTTTTGAATATATCATAAAACAAGAAATAAATCAGAATTGAGAATAAAATTTCATTTAAAATGGCGTATTATTCATTATTATGGCATGCACTGAAGTCCAGATATAAATTTGCGAGGACAGCCTCACTTTTAGGATAGTTTATGACGTGATATTCTCCGTAATCGGTGTCTGTGAGTACGCTGTATATACTGTGGCATTTTTAAAGGAGTTCAGTCTCAGATTTCATGTCGTATCTCCCCTTGTTTTCAGCCGCGTTCACATACTTAGTCGTACAAGGTGTACACACTATTTTTTTTCCTTGTTTTTCTTTTTACTTTTTTAATTTTGCGAGCAATTCCTTTGCGCCGAAAAGACACCGTGCGCTCCGGGTAATCATCGATGAAATATGCATGGGACGCAAGTTGAGTGATCCTCCAGAAGCTTGCCCCATTGAAATTCTGCGACATCAAAGCAGAGTCTGGTCTTTCTGTCTTCCCTCTCGCCTCTGAACACGACCGCTTGCATTCACGATTAAAAAACGAAGGGAGGGGAAAAAAGGAATAAGCTTCCTTTCCCCTCCTCTTACCTTTCCCCAATCTGCAGACCCTTGTGGTGTGCCCCTTTACCTTCTTGGAGTGTGTCTCAGCAGCCAGCAGCTCCCCCCCCCCTCCCTCATGTGCTTCCCTTCATGAGCAGGTAGGGGAAAGGTTTTTTTTTATTTATTTTGTTTCTGCCGAACAAGGCGGAATCTCCTTTCTCGCCCGCCTTGTTTTACGATAAAAACTAGTTATTGTTTAATTGAGAGGGTGGGAAGCCAAGGTGTACAAGTGATATTTTTCTCAACAGAGGTAGGTAAAGTTAAATGTTAGAAGAAATACTCAAAAATTTGGTGGCCATTGGATACGAGTGAGTCTCTGCTCTTTGCTGACATCGAGTGGAAAATCTAATGCACAACTAAGCATCTAATTGATCTTGTTCGTTTTGTATAGCTAATTTCTGTGCCCAACTCTGGGTAGAAAAAAGAAATTACTTGTACCCCTTGGCTTCTCACCCTCTCAACTTTTTCATCTTATTGTATCCTAATTAGTTGTATCAGGCGTGACTTCATGAAATCGAGTCAACTTCTCGAAGAGAGATATCGTGGAACAACATATGGAATGATAAACATATCGTGTTTCACACTAATTTTATTTTAAAAACTTACGACACGTGTTTTGAAAATAAAATTTGTGGGAAATACGATATCTTTGTTTATCATTCATGGAATCGACTTAACATAATGCTGTGTAAATAAACTTAATAATTCCACGTAAATTTATCACTGTACGACCTAGTACGTGGAACGTCATCATCTGGTGATCTGGCACCAGATGATGACGTTACACGTTGAAAACTGGGTCGCACAGTATTAAATTCAGGTGGAACTGCAAAATATGCATATTTCATCATATTATTTTATGCTATCTTGATTTTCAATTTCAACGTGAATATTGTGAAAATAATACTTCTGTAAATGCTGCCTGACATGTTTCGTTCCCCTAATTTTCATAATAACCCAATTTTTAAATTTCATGGGATTTCATATAGTTCAGTGTATGAATAGATTATCTAAACCCTCTATTTGTGTGAAAGTATCATGTTATTGATTTTAATTTTTAATAGCAACTTGATTTGAGGAGGATAAACTTTTTCAGATTAGGTGATTTCTAGGGCGATTTCTTGTTGGTGGGATCACCTTCAGGATATTTCAGTAATATAAGCACAGAATATTAAATAAGAAAATGTCTCCAGTAGGGAAAGAAGTAGAACATTTAAACAAAAATATATCTTGTAGACAAGGGATATAGATTGCAGACTACTGTAATAGTGGCTCGTTAGTCACATTTTCACTTGTGAATAGCCAGAGATTTGCCGAGCTTTGGAAAGGTTTTATGTTCATGTTGACGGATTGCACATTATTTCTTTTTTGTTCTCTGCGTCACACAGTATGCACACACTTTCCAATGAAAATTGTCACCTATATTCATGATAAATTACTCATGTAATTGGCCTATTAAATGCCAGGGTCGTTATGAACGAATTCAGACTTGTCCGATGATGTTTGGTGGAACGTTTAATTAAAATGAAAAACATTTACGTAAAAAGCACTGGCAGCAGTGGCGGATCCAGGATAGGGATAAGGGTAGGCCTAAGTGGGGGATAAAACTCCAGCTGTTGTGGGGGTTGGAAAAATCACCCTTCTATTTAGTGCAAATTGAATACCGAAGGGTGTGCCATAACCCCTAAGCCCCACCCCATTAGGCCACTGACTGGCAGTAATTGATTTTTATGAAAATCATTCGTTTTTTTAACACCGTTATGTCTTGTCACTCTTGCTCCGAGTGAAACACTCTAAACCTTTATTTCGTAGTAATAAGAAGAACTGCGACGAATAATTATTCCGTTGCTCGCATACATTCCCGCTGTTTATTTTCATGCTACACTCCCCCTCGGCAACGTAGACAATGGGTGTGTAATATTTGGATCGCGTAAAGCGCATAGCTTTTACTCATTCCTGTATCGTTTTTGCGGCCGAGCAATCGTGGAAATCTAAGTGGTGTACGTGTCTGGGATGCTGCAAAGAGAGGTGTCGGCCTACGTGTTTTGCCTACGTGCACTGTGCAATACAGGTTCGTTTAATGTGATTACGCACGGTTTGCATGCCGACGGGACCCTGCGGGGGTTTGTCTGGAAAACGTGATTCCTAGCTGCTCTGCCCAATGGCTATTGGCGTCTAAGGCCATGCGAATGTAAAATAATCGTTAGTGATTTCGTGCGCTGTTCGATTACAGCTAATTTATTGGCTGAGACTGGGGTGACCGCTTGTCAGATTTAATTTTACCTTCCTCTAGCTTTTCGGGCCGGGTAATTACCCATTTTTTTGTATTTACCACGAATGGGTAAATTATGTTGGGTGGTCACTTTTCTGAGAAACCGCTGAAGGCTCGTGTGTGAAGCGAAGTTTATTTTATTTTCTTAAAAATTTCAAAATATGCTCTTATAAATTCTTCAACACCAGATGCCCACAAAACAGGCTTAACATGCTATATAATCTGGAAATAGAGTTTAAAATTCCGCATTTTTATAAAGACAGTTATGATAATATAAGTCAAGGGAATGGAAATCGCTGATTATCGTCCGAATAAATTTGTCATTTTGTTAAAATGTAGGCAAAATAAATGTTCCCCCTTAGCTTTAGAATCATGATAAAAATAAACTGTAGGTTCTTCAAAGTACTTTTGTAGAGTTATTAGAAAAGAATGTTGTAGTCGAAGGCAAATCGCGTTTGTCATTTGAAAATTGTCGGCTCAAACAGTTGAAAAAAATATTTTATGAATATTATGAGGGTGAAACAAGTCGTATTCTGTAAAGAAAGATTTAGTATTTTCCTGGCGAATAGACTTCGTAAAATGTTGTCGGAATCGCCCCTGGGTCAAGAACTGCTTTCAGGCAGCTATGCAGTTCCTGACCTGGTGGCGATCCCGAGAAATGTTTACGAAAACGTATTCTGTAAGCCGTTATTTTGATATTTCTTCTCGATGGTTTTTGTCCATGATGGCAAAAACTTTTTTTTCTACAGGTGACTTACGCGATAATTTTTTGCTGTAGATCGTGTTTGAAAGTGAATAACAGTATTATCTTCGATATTTAATCTCTCTGTGCTTGGTAATAGCGCTTTCAAAACCTCGTGTTTACCCTGGCTGCTATTCATCAAATTAGGGTTTAATCTTAAGTCTCAATCAGAATTAAAGCAGTGTCTCTTCTTGTAAATAAGAATTAGTTAAAAAATAGTCGAATGTTTGCAAATATGTTCAGTTTTAAGCCATCCAAATAATTATCCATGGACGTGAACATTCACGGAATCGCAAGTTCAATCGATACGATTTTCGGGTTAATCTTAAGCATCACTCGATCATATTTTAAACTATGATAAACATCTTTTTGTTCATTGAAATACTTTTTTTTGCACTGTCTGGAAAATTGCAGAGGTATTCTAGAAAGTCGAGGAAATTCAGCAGATATTTGAGATAGTTGAGAGGAGAATTTTTAAGGGCCTTATGTGACTATTTGTGTGATTTGTTTTAGTTTTCAGTTAAGGGTTTTTAATATGTCGCAAATTGTTTTGGAGCGGAATTTTTCTTAATTTCTTTCGGAATAAAATACCTCTTTCATTCTTGTATAATATCAGGATCTCTGGACAACCGTGTGTTGTTGTCCGCATTGCTTTGCTTCTCGCCACTGCATTTCAGTAGTTAGTCCATTATAACTTATAAGTAATGATTATCGTGTGTGCTGCGAGGGTGTTTGAATTCTGGGAATCCCCATTGATAGATACTCAAGATTGCTCAGTGTCTACCTTCGTTGGTAAATATCGAGGCATTTCACTTATTTACTGGGTGGTAACTATGCAAATGAATTAAATTAACTGGATATCTTCACGTCTTCGTATTCTTCCGGAAATCGAAAGCAATGAGGCTTTGTCTCGATGATTTCGTCATTCATATTGTTGCGTGAAACGAGGAGTGGTGTGAATCTCTTGTCAGAATACTTGACTCCCATGAATACCAAGCTTGCCTCCTCTTCTTTTATGTTTGAGCCAGTAGCAATGACGGGAAAGCTGTCGGTCTTAGCATGAATGGCTCGAAACAGGTTTGTTCATGCTGTTGACGTTGTATGTTGCCTTGTATTTGTCATTGTGTGTCATTTTTCCTTGTCTACTCCTCTCAGCTCATAGAATGGATGACGTTTTTCGGCGTTGGGACGAGTTTGTGGTTATTTGTTGCGTCACTCTGTTGTTCATGCGTCTTTCATATCGGTCATACACGGTGGAAACACTCATGATTGAAGCTAGGGAATCCTCAAATGATTATTCTCCACAAACTTGGAGTTGATTTCGTGCATGATAAGCTATTCGAATATCGTGTGAACCACCAGGGAGAGTACAGAGTGGAGAGTTCCTCAGAACTACATCGGTAAATTTTCGAGGATGACCAGTTAAAAAAAATATATTTTGGATCTTAAGTCTGGTTTAGACTTTCTAGCTGATCAGGCGCGAAGCTAGGAATAAAGGCAAGGGGGGTTTTAGGCGCAACTAATACTAGGGGGTCTGGGAGATATGTAATACCCGCCAGGGGAAGTGCGGTCGCCCTCCCCCACAATTTTTTTAAGATAAGTGGTTCAAGATGGTGAGTTTTACGGCTTTCTGAGGGATATTTTTATTCCCCTTACACTATTCTATAAATAATATTAATCCAATTACGAAAAATTAATTAAATTAAAAAATTTCTCTGAGCTCTGGGAGGGGGGGAGTTTATCCCTCAGACCCCCCTCGCTGCGCCACTGTAACTGTTTACTGTGATTGTGGCTCAAAACCGTATTTTTCAACGCAATAGTTTCCCCTCAGTGCCAAAACGCTTTGTGATCGCTGAAGTGTCAGAATAAGAGAAACTCCGGTGACGAAAGAAAAATACTTTCATCTCTTAAGGAGGAACCATCATTTCAAACATGCCCGAAAACCTCCCCTTATTTTGACATATGTTGTTGCTCAGTATTTTTTCTATCGAATAGTGAAAAAATATTACTATGTCACCGGCCATTTAAGAAAGATTTATGGATTTGAAAATGACGGATTTCCACCTTGAAATACATTGTCTTTATGGTAGAATGATGACCTTCCCTTGTAAAACATTTTTTATCTCAAATTTGGCCCGAAATATATCGTTGAAAAATTAGCACAGCATAGAATAGACATCGATGCTTAATATATGTATTTTTTTAGAAGGGGTTACCGATATGTTAGCAACAGTATTTAAGTTTAAAGAACATACTTCCGGTTTTCTGCAGAGCGAGCAGCCATTATGCGGCGGAGGTAGTGGCAACGTTGCAAATATACGGAGGTTAAATATGAAGAGCGATATTGCACCTGTCGACCGCTGCATAATTCCAGTGAATTGGATTTTTCGGAGTCATTTTTATACGTATTCATTAAACGAATATTCAGTTCATCTCAAAACGTGCTATACACCGAAGTATGAAATTTATCAGTGCTGGTTGTTAAAGTAATTCCTATATGCGACTACATTTTATTAAACATGCGAATAATCATGACCGCAATTCAATACATCCCTTGAAATTGTCGGCGTATCGCTTCAAAAGCGAAAATGATAGAATATAATGAGACTTACGATAGTTTACCCGTTCTTTTGAATACTACTTCAAATTTTTTTACGTTTATTTCGAAAAATATGCATCGTTTTCAACTTGTAGAAAATACGTATTTAAATAGAAGTTCTAAGCGTAAAGTAGAAAATCTAGCGCATTATGTATTTAATCATCAGTTTAATTGATATTAAATGTCTAGAATAAGGTGTACAGGTAAATGAATGTACCACGAGACAAGCATATTGCCGTTGGGTACCGACTATGTAGTATTTGGAAATACAATTTCGCGAACGCACTAATTAATCGAATATTCACCCATGTAATTCTTCGAAAGTATAAAATAAAATAGACAAGAGTACTTCCTTTTTCACTGACCAAACAATTTACTTTGATACGTTTTCCAAAGGTCCAATTAGCATAATTTGAAAAAACTACAGTAAATACATTTACTTATTCATGAAGTCATTGCAGGAGGATAAAAATTAGGATGCATTCCTGAACAATCGATGGCAGCTGACATAAGTGAGTCCGTAGAAGTTGCAATGCCAGCCTTCCAAATTTACTGAAACTTCGGCACTAGGATCAAGTATTATTCAATTATCCTGATACTAATGATTCGAATTACATTTGGGTTATAACTGACACATTAGTTTCTAATTTTCACTAATCAACTCCTTATTAATAGTATGGATGAGGCTATTGAATGGAAAATCTACAAAGAAATAAACATTAAAGAGCTTTGTGTCAGTCATTCGACAGGGACTTTAATCTTCATAAATCAAGACATAAACATTGATTATTTAAACAATGATGGACACTTTATGTTGGGAAATATTGCAAAAATTTCTTAAGAAATTAAAAATGCACGTAAACGATTCGGTATCCTTCAACAGATGCACTCGTTGAAATCGCTTCGATGGAATTGATGGATTCACTTTCGGCCACATTTCGTTTCCTCAAATAATCCAAGCTCTTACCTTTACCTTCAGACAAAAATTTGCCTTTAAATCGGCATAATGACGCCATCACTTCAGCCCAAAGGTATATTTAATAACTTAAGGCTAAGTAAAAGGGATAATAAAACGAGTAATATTGCCACAATGCAACGTAACTCTACGAGGTAACGTAAACAAACAAAGGTGCTCAACCGCTGTGAAACTACGATATGTTGGCAGCGTTGTCAAGTTGGTGGTCAGCAATTAAAAATAAACCATTTTTCCAAATTAGGTTGAAATTAACAGAACAAAAGGTCTCATTAGTTAAGTTCATTTTATTCATCACAAATGATGTAGTTATAAAGCTTTACTGTATTTCCAGAGAAAGTACTTAAATTCTTCCGATACCTAAGAGTCAATATAACAGCCATTCTTCATATCACTAGATTATTCCATTTTAAGTAAAATTCATGCATTGTACTGCTATTTTGATTGATTTAGCAGTACTTTTAATTTTTATAAATGACTAATTTAGCGATTTTAACTCGTTGTTATCGAGTTTATCTAACTAATGAAAACAGTATTTCGAAGCGCAGGTTCCTCCTTAAGGTTTTAATGCAGCATGTTTTAGTTTTGGCCTAAGATTTCGACTCTTATGTAAGAAATTGAAAAAATACATAGCCCCTACTTCATTATTTTTTGCACAACTTAATTAACATTGCCGCTGGCGATATTTCATTACAACGATTCCTACTTCTTTGATAAATAAATTTCTTCAACTTCGAGAATTGATCGAATCAAGATCGACGAAGTCAACAATCGGTTGTTACTCCTTTCTCTGTCGATAATAGTCTGCTTAAACAGTCGAGTGTAATAGTTGTTAATATTCAACTATTATAACAGTCAACTTGGAATAGTAAACCCAAATGTAGGCTTGTCGTAAGTGTGATTTTTGGTTGCCGGGATCCGATTGTCATTTATAATCAATCGACGTCCATCTCGATTGAGTGCATCGAAAATCAAACTCTAAACCATCGTATCCTGATCCCTTCTCCCCATGTGAAGCCAACTTATTGCGTATCTAGACCTCGAGAATTGCGCTCCATAGAAATTATGTGGTTAAAATTATATCAATAATGTTACAAGTGAACAATTGGTCCGGTGGTTACATGGATGCACATGGTACTAACAATATACATCTTTGCCGTGGTTAACAATTACCTGCTATTAAATGATAAAAATGTTCTTTTTCAACTTATTCTTAAATATATTTATATTTTTTAGGAAGCGTTAGAGAAGTTTTGCTGGTAGATCGTTCCAATTAAGTATTGTTCTATTAAGGTGAGAAGACTTCTTAACTAATCTAATCCTTTGTAATCGGCACTTCATCTTAAATTGGTGAGCAATCTTTCCAACAAAGTTAAGCTTTAGTATTTCTTTCCCTACATCTCCCCGCGCTCTTTCCCTACTAACTACTGTAGACGTCCCACAGAACCTGCTCCCATTCCTCCTGTCTTTGAGCTATCCCTTCCTAGTATGTGGATCTTTATCTCAACACTGTTCGTTTTCTTACATATTCCTAACACATACCTGGCTGCATGGTAAATCACGCAACTTGGATTTTTTTTCAACTCAAATAGGCTGAGAAAGCGACTTGGATGATAATTTTTTTGCATAGCTTACGACAGATTTTGCACCTCAAAGTGCACTGTCTTTATTATCGAATTTTATGCGTTTTGTTATGTAATGTACATGTGAGGAGTCCATGTTTCCACGGCCCGGGCTGGCTTCAATTCCTCCCCTCCGCGGTGCATATCGACCATCTTGCCATAGTTCTAAGTTCATTGGCATCGAACCAGCGAACTGTATGGCATCGAAGAAAGACAGCCCGCCCTAAAACATTTGTACAGTAGGTACTCTCGGAAGCTTTCGTCCTCTTAATGCGTAGAATAGGAGAGAGATAGAATGTGTGGGATGGGGTAACAGAAATGAATTGAGGGACAAGTCAGCGTTTTAGAAAAGCAATGTGATCTCGACTTTAGCTAATTATATTAGTGGTACATAATGTGATAGTCATTATGCTGTGATTCGTTCATTTATCTACTGATACGTTGTCTATAGTTTAGACTCCACGAATAACACCGAAATATTTTGCATAAGCGTACTGATGTTCGTACTTCAAATGATAATGTCTTATGGAATGTAATAGTAAATGAATATACTTCACGTGGTTCTACCATTTTTAATGCTAGCAAGTTATCAAAAATCTGATTTGATTTCTCGTTCTAATTCATCCTAGATTCTTTCCGTGTTTGATGATTATATTTCGGGTTTCCGGGTGGTTATTAAACTGGCGTAATCATTCTGTTAAAAAATTTACGTCTATAATTTTTATCCACATCCGCTCGCCAATTTTATGATGCCTTATATCCTTTTTATTTTCATGGACTTTACTTTCAGCCGTAACATAGTATTGCTTAAAGTTTCAAATATGTTCACTGCCATTTTATCTAGTATTTTCGTCATCTTTTTATTTTTATTGGAATTATTAAAGAATTTGTTATTTATATTGGGCGGTGATTTTTTCGTGTGATAAAGTACGATATTCTTTTTTGATATTTTTACGATTGTAATCATAATCGCAAGTTATTGATTCTAAAAACTGATCTCGTTTCTATATTGAATTTTAGATATCGCATAGGCCTACGCCTCTAAAGCCGGCCAGGTTTTAATATGAGTTTTATGTCCACATGATGCATTTCCATAATCTCGGATGGATATAGTCGATGGTAGTACATTGCTCCTCCATTACATTCCAGCACAGGTCCACTGCCCACTGACCCAGCGGATCGCTGACGTCTTGTGACGGAAGCGCTTCTACACCCGTTTCGCTTGACGGCCCTGGAAGTGCCGTGACGTGACAAGCACTCGAAGGCGACTTGTCGTAAAAAAGGCCCCGCGCGGTCGGTAGTTGACGAGGGTATAGAAAGGAAAAAGTAGGCCCCTTCTATGCACGTATGTACTGGAGTAAAAGAAGTCATTATGAAGGGCGCGGGGAAATGTTTTTTTTTTATTCAATGTCCAGTCAAGTTTCGCTCCTGTCTGCTTAGAACCCTCCCTACCTTGATGTCGTATCGTCGCGTCTATCCCTGAGCCTTACCCCTTGCAGAAGAGACCCTCTGACCCATAGGGTTTCTATTTCCTCACCCTCAAGCTCTGATCCCTGTGCATAACTCCTTTGGTCTTTCACTCGGGCTACCCGTTGAAGGCTGCGTCAATTACACCTATTTTTGCTGTCCAGGTGGCATTCTTAATGTAGCCAACTCCTATTATGCTTCAGTTGGTCCCTCACTGCTGGGTGAAGCTTCCGACCCTATTCCTCTGTGCTTCTTTTTTCGCTTCACTTTTTTTTTGACGAGTGCTTGACGTTTAATAGGCGGACGTCCCTTATAGCGTCGCCTTTCGCCACCAGCTCTGTGTGTCCACGTGAGCGTGGAAATCCAGGTTTCAGCCCATTCATTGCGACTCGGCCAGATCTCCTCTGTTTAGGGGGCTTCGAATTTCCCCGAAAGTTATTCTCGCGCAGCGGTGTCGGGAAGCATTACGCGAAGCAGCGAGGGTATATGCATAAGTATGTGCCTAAATCGTATGTACAATCGATACAGATAGTTGAGGAACGTCTTCCGTTCAGGTTTTTTTGTGGTAAGAGTAGGCCATGTCGTGAACGATGCAAGTGAACTAATGGGGACTCCTCTCGATGACATGTGTAGCATGAAGGAGGTTTATCAGAAAATCGAAAGGGTGCTAATTTCCTTAATTTATGTAATGAATCTTTTGCCACCTTCGTTTATTTCTTTTACGGTCTTTCAGCAACAAAAATTTGTCTTTCCGTCCTAACATTCATATAGGGAATCATAAATCATATAGGGACTCGAATATGAATTTCTTTATTTCAAATGGGTATAACTATCACCACTAAGATATGTGGTTAGAGTTTATTTTTGTAATTAGTTACTGTTGTCATATAGTACGATGTTGACTTTTGTCAAAAAATTGACCATTTCTGTCCAATTATTTAATTATCACATATTTTCTGGTTCCTCTGTTTCTATAATCAAGGTATATGAGATAGTTGAGCTGAAATATGAATTTATTTCCTTGACATAAGTATAACTATTATCATCAAACTTGATGTTTGTGGATAGAGTTTATTCTTGCTAAATGTCGGTGTTATCTTATAGGACGATATCGACTTTTTTTGTAACAACTATCATTTCCGTCCAGTTATTCATCTCATATTTTCTCGTTCCTCCGTTTCTGTAATTTCTCTGATTCTCCATTTCCGAGTATAATTGATAAGTGAACTGGAATATGTATAGCAGATAACTGAACTGCAATACGAATTTATTTATTTATTTCAAATTGGCATAATTATCATCATTAATCGTTATGTGTGTGGGTAAATTTTATTCTTGCAATTAGCCAGTGTTATCCTTAAGTATAATGTAGATTTTTGTGGCAACAACGATCACTTCTGTCCAAATATTAATCACATATTATCTCGTTCCAGGATGTCTGTGATCAATTCCTATTATGCGTTTGTTTTTCACTCTTCACTGTTTTTTGCGATTTTCGCGCGTACCTCCCTTTTTTTCTTCCCGTCTATTTACGTGTATTTGTCGCCGGTATGGTTTTCAAATTTCGTTTGTGAAATCCCGTTTCGGGCTTTTATCTCAGTTGTATCACGGCCCATTAGCATGTTACATTTGCAAACAAGGTTATATCGTTTGTGTTCTTTTCGGAGCCATCGTAACGCTTTGAAAAACACTCTGCGTATAAACGCTTTGACATTTTGCGAGCGATGTAAACACCCCATACCTCTATAATTTTTGTAGCATCTACGTCGAATAATACGCTCTCCGTTTGAAAGGGATCGCTTGCTACAGGATTAGATTTACCGAACGGGCTTACGGCTAATATACCCCTTCCCCTTCGATAATATTCATCCGACTCGTGTAATAGTTATTGTTGCAGGGTCGAAGGTCGATAGAGATGATAGGGCGATGCAGGCAGCTTTGCAGGTTCGTAAAAAGAAAGGTTTGAAGCTTTCTCGCCATCGTGCATTTAGTTAGCACCGATTCGTTTCACTCAGCCTTTTCACGCGGGATATTTCTACGTTCTGTATTTGCATGTTGAACTTTGTCCTCTCCTTTATGGTTGTCCCTTTTAGCTCTCCAGGGCACGTGTAATGTGGCTCTCGAAGCAGGACGTGGTAGGACATTGAAGCTTAACTTTTGCTTTAAAAGGGCGCATCAAGCACATTCAATCGGTCGTATTTTGTGATATCTTTCGTGTAGAATTCATTGTTTTAACGTAGGCTACGTTTCGAAATTTTGAAGGTGCGTAAAATCTACTTTTGTGTACCTTTAATCTGTAATTCAATTGAGGAATCCATTTTTGAAAAAATAATGAGATAAAATTTTCACATTTGAGCAAGGATGGCAAGTGAAACGAAACGGAAATATTTCGTTTCGGCGCGGAGGAAAACGAAAATACGAGGCCAAGCTTTAGTTTTGTGCCTGCACGAAATTTAAATCACCAAGGAGTTTAGTTTCGTCTCGGGGCGAAACTTTTCTCCCGGGGACGGAACTAAATTAAACGAAACTCCGCTGCTCATGGTTTAGTTTCGATCCCAAAAGTGAAGTGGAGGGGGATAAGGGAGATTATTTTCGACCCTTTACGTTTGGCATACGTGTGGAGAGGTTAAAACATAGTGATTAAAAATTGAATGGCCAGTTTGTCAGCGTTCTCCTCATTGTGGCAACAATATGAGTACCCCATGCATCTAATGGCAGTGGGCCGAGCCTCTACTTCATTCAACCATATTTCGTACTCACAAGGAGACATCGCCAAAGTGATGTTCGGGATCTGCATGCGGATGTTATTAACTGAAACTATATAGGTAAGATAGAAAAAGTGTCACGGCTTTCTTCCACATAGACCCGGGTTCGAGATACATTCGCTTGTAAAGATTTCGCGCAGCATGACATCCCTTGAGTAATCGCTACCTTTAACTACGGCCGTTTTTTTTTCTCTTCTAATTTTTAAAATCACTGTTACATTTTATCCCCATTCGTTTTATTTAGTTACTTCGTGATTTTTTTAAATTTAATATCAATTTATGGAGTTTAAACAAAACTCCGAATTGTGCCTTACCTCGGCGATTACTCAAGGGATGTCATGTTGCGCGAAGTCTTTACAAGCGAATATCTATCGAACCCGGGCCTATGTGGAAGAAAGCCGTGACACTTTTTCTACCTTTCATATATAGTTTCAGAAAATTAAATCCGTATCCAGATCCTGAACATCACTTTGGCGACGTCTCCTTGTCAGTGTGTGGGTCGAAACTGAACTGTTCAAAGGTGAAGCACGTGGTCCCTCCGGTGCGAAACATTATCTGCGTTTGGTTTCAACCCTGAGTTTAGCTCCCTGGGTGTAAATATATTTCGTTTTGTTTGTACATTTCGCTCCCGGGAACGAAACTATTGAATTTTTTTCTGATTTTGACTTTCGTTTAGTGTCTGTTGTCATCCCTGCATTTGAGGCAGGCAAATTTTGAGAGGAGTTTACACATTCCCCAAGACGAAAACTCGAGAAGTCTATTCCAATTTTTTTTAGCCTTAACTATTTCATCTGAGTAAAACTTAGTGGGTGGAAGATACGAAATTTAACGATTTCGACATAGAAAGTGTTACACGACCGTTATTTGAAGGATTATTCCAATGCCGTGGAGCCTGGTGCCCAGTGGGCAGAGCCTTGCCTGGTGATCGAAGGGTCGCGGGTTTAATTCCAGGGTGAAGCCCTCGGACATCCCGAACGAAAATGATAGAAATGATAGGTGGCCCAGGGAAAGGAACTGCCCCGTCTACCCTGTAGCTGTGATTACTCGTGCCTGTGGCTTAGTCTACCCTCATATAACCGTACCGACCTCAGGGTTGAATCCACCAATACTGAAAAAGAGCATCCTCGAGTCGGCCTCGAAATGTGTTGTAGTCCACCGCCCATTTAAATGGGTTTACAAAAGTCGCCACTCACGTCCCTGACGGACAAATTTATTCGAATTTCACGGGAAAACGTGGTATAATTAGGGGTATAAACCCAAATTTGTACTCATGATGATGTGTTATATTAAATTCATAACTTTTCAAAGCATTCCCTCGCAATTACAAACATAATGCTAGAAGTTTTTGGAAAAAAGTGGATTGCATTGTACTCATTACCGCGCTGCGGACATTTTTGAAATCCGATTAAAGTGTGACCGAAGAGGCAACAGAGATCAGCCTTCTATGGGATGGAATTGGGCTTCCTCTCTGCGGTCCCATTGGTAAAATATTTGTGTATTTGGTCGTTTAAAATTTCTCAATTGAGGTCAAAACGCGTCATCATCATCATCATCACTGGTCAACAATCCTAGGATTGGTTTGACGCAGCTCTCCACTCAGTTCTCCTATCAGCTAATCTTTTCACTCCTACGTATTTCTTTTCTTTCACATCTCTCTTTACTTGTTCCATATATTTTGTTCGAGGTCTTCCTTTTCCATTCTTGCCTTCCACCTGTCCTTCGACGATTGTGTTGCATGAAAATAGCGCAAAGGTTGATCAAAATAGCTCTAAAACTCATTTACTTAGCTCAAAAGGATTGAATCATTAGCAATTTCTGTACTCTTTTAAGTTTTCTTTTTGACCTTAATGGATTATGTCTATAAAATCCAAACATTTTTCAACTCCAAACGTGAAAAGTGTTAGTTTTCCATCGCGTAGTTACTAATCTACCTCCTTAAAAATTGCCTGGTAAAGTCCAGGAAAATTGGAACTAAAATCCAATGGAGGATGTGCATTCTACTACCATCGTAGCATTTCCTCAACTTGCGTTCGTGTGATCGTATGTGGTAATAGTTGGTGCCCTTTTGGCAAGACTATTCGAGCGTGTGGGTGCGATGCTCGAGGTTGAGTTATGCGATCAAAGGAAAGAATGAATTTACGCTTTCTTTTTATTGCAGGCATCGAGCAGTGCCAAAGGTTTGCAAGCGTGCTCTCTCTCCCCCCGATTCCGGCTGTATCGAAATTACGTATTCCCGTTTTCGCATATATAGGAACTCTCGCGCGCTCACACACATACTGGGCGCTAGGTTCGCATGTAGATTTATGTAGATGCGGCGCCGAAGGTTTGGTTAAGAGCGGCGCGGCGTTGGAGACGAGGCGGTCGGTGTCTTTTTGGGCGTATGGGAGCCGTGGGAAGCGTTCAAGAGATCGGAATACACTCTTCCGTGCATTTCAGTCGCAGTTTTCGTTCGGCGTCGCTCTCGCGTGTTTGATTTCGTTAGGCTGCGAGGTATTCGACCGAGTGTGGTGGTTGGTTTTGGGGGGAAGGGGGGGGGGGGTATTGGGAGAGGGGGAAGCGCTTACATATTTCGCGCGGCATGTTCAGAAGGGGTGAGAAAGTTGTAGTTTGTGAAGCTGCGCGCACCTCATGCAATGTGTTGGAAGGGGAAACTTAAAGCCGTTGCAAAAGGAAAAGCTTAAGGTGGATTCCGTTTCGGGAACGGTATGCAAATTCGGGGCTGTGCCGGGAGTTACGTTAAGAGGACGCGTCACTCTCGTTCACCTTGTCTTATTTGGATTGGTGGCGTGCAAGTGGTGTAATACTTCGTCAATTCGAAGTACCTTTCTCTGAAGATTTTCGTAGCTCCTTTAATCTATCTTGTTAGTTCCTTTCGGGAAATGCTGAGTTGAAAACATTTTTCGCTCAACGTTTCACTTCTACTGGGAGCGTTTTTTAAGAGAATGAGAATTTTGTATGAGATCTCATTCTTTTGAAAACGCTCCTAGTAGGAGTGAAACGCTATTTTGAAATTATATAAGGCTTGTTAAAAAATAACGCATGAAAATTCAGTATTTATACCGAAACTAAGGGTCATTCAATGGCACCACTTCCAGTTCCGAGATATGTTCACCATTCCGAATGCCATAAAAAATACGACATTAAAAAAAGGCGGGGCAAGGTGCGTAGTCTCCCCTTGTAAGTATGTACACGCTGTGAACCATCAATTCGATATCCTTCCCTCCTTTGTATTCATCGCTTAAAAAATTTTCCAAGGTCATATTACTTATTTTGTTCTGTTCAAATAAAGGAGTTGCTATTCTGCCAGTTGATCGGGTGATATAGGCTTTTGGAAAATTTGTAGAGATGTATTTTGGGTCCCACATTTAGCAACAAAACGCAGATAATTGAAAAAAAATAGTCTTGCAAATGATACTCTACAAATTCGTTGCCCCTAATTATCAATAACATCCGTATTAATTATCCACAGATAAAAAAGAATCGAGGGTTTTATGATATATTTCATTGCGAAATGGATTGGTTGTTTATGAAATTATCCCTTTGCCCCGCTTATTGTTTTGTAGAAATCGAGGCTCCGAAGCATATCCCATTTATAGCTTCCGGTGGAATGGGCTTCGTGCATTATCGGAATTGAATTAAAGGAAAATATACGGCGAAAAATTATAACGGGTCCACTTAATTTTTACCCTTTCTGTGCAGCCTTTTGAAACCGCCGCCCTTTCCGCCGTAGCTTCATCGTCGATCGTATCACAAAATGGTATTATGCATATTGATGCGTCCTGCATTTCGGTTGTATCTCAATCGAATCAAATGCAAATGGATTTAATGGCCCGTGGCTATAATTCATGTATTGCGCGCACTCAGTGAGGTCCCCGACTTTTGAGGGTTCTGCATGGACATTTGCAGTGAAAATTGACCGGAATGGGAATTGGTTTTCATCGGTGAACTAGCGGAAACGCGTTTTCAGTGTAATTTTATGATTTCAGTTATTGCATGATTTCAGTTAATGTTTTTTTCTCTATCCTGATTGAAAATTTGGAGCTTGCATTAATATCTGCATAATAGGGATGTGCAAAGTGAAGGGAAATGACCCATTATTGGAATAGAAGAAGTAAATTGCCGAAAAAGCTCGCTTGAGAGCATGCTAATTTTATGGTTGTAGTATCCTGAAGTCTTTTAGGCTTTTATGCGTATGAAGTTTTACAATCTAAAAGTATTGTTGGAAAAATCATAAAAATTGGATCGCTTTTAATTTGAAAATGTTTAAAAAAAATCCAGAAAGCTAGTCAAAGTAAATCTTGAGATGTTGGAATTAAATTGAAAAGTTTCTGCTGAATTGATTACAATCGCAAACTTAGCCGCTGAAACGTTTGGACCGTGCACCCAAAATAATATCCGGTGGGGAACCCAGGAACCAACAAATCACCAGTGAATCACATCATATCACAATTCCAACAAATCACATGAGAGGGTAGCCGAAATCGTTTGTAGGTGCTTAGCTTCGGTACTGACGAGATAGCGGTTATTAACTAAGTCCATTAGGTAAATATCTAATGTTTTTATAACCGTTTAGCATATGCGTAGCTAGCAGTTTCTTTGGATACAGTCGTATTTGTTGTTTGACCATTCTCATTACCTCTTTTCCATTCACGGTAGCATGTATCTTGTTAACATTCTACCGAAGTATTATGATTTACATCTCGAAAAACCACCATTTTCTGTCGATCAAATGATTTGTATTTCAGCAGATTGGAAGGTGATTTTCCGATTCAATTCTCTAAACTCTCTTAGAAATCTGTTGATTGGCAGTGCTCTTTCTATGCCCTCCTCAATTGCGGTAATAAGCGACC